>NC_089586.1:88481699-88827155 GCF_019320115.1 Miscanthus floridulus
CACATCTGTTGCCAGTGGAGACCACTGAAAGCATGTAGACCCTAGTTAGGTTTTGATGATTAATGACGACACGAGATTACTATGACTAACGTGTGTTTTACAGAGGCAATATGAGTTAGGTCATGGTAATAGCAATTGATAGGGCAATCATGGTTATCATGCCCCTAGCGATGGAAATTATTTCGGTTTTCAAAGGATGGACGACAAGGTAAGGATGGACTACTTTTAAGTGTTGTTTGGTGATGGAGAGACACTTAGAGTAGTTTAGGACTTTGTTTTTCCTTTGGCTATACTATTAAGGGGCGTATGGACCAGTAGCTTGACTAGGTGAGTCTAGTGGATTAGGTGTGGTGCACACTTGTCAAACCTAGCACTAGGTAGCTCAGGAGTAGCCCTAAGATCAATTGGAGCAAACTTCATTCACAAAGAATTTTGAGTTGGAAGTGAATGGAGGGTCAAATAACAAACTGGACGCTGGTCTGATTGCGACCGAACGCTAAAAGGTGAGTCCAGTCAGTTCATTTGATCAACTGCAGTCGTCTGGTACTGACTGGACGCTGAGTGAAAAGTGACCGGACACTGAGTACCTGTGTCCGGGCAACTCCAGAGAGGTTCCATAAAAGGATTTTCTTGACCGGACACGTCCGGTCAGTGCTGACCGGACGCTGGTTAGGATCCAGTAACTGACCGGACGCTAAACAGTAAAGTGACCGGACTCTGGGTGTCAGCGTTCGGTCAACATTAGTAAGGTTCTAGAGAGTGTTTTCTTGACCGGACGTGTTCGGTCAGTGCTGATCGGACGCTGGTCAGAGTTCGGTCAGAACTTAACGGCTCTTTCTGAAACAGTGGCAGGGATAACTGACCGGAGCGTCTGGTCACCAAGTGTATCACCTTGTGCACTCCGTTGGTGAAGTTTCTAACCCTTGCTCAAATGTGCCAACCACCAAGTGTATCACCTTGTGCACACGCGTTAGCATATTTTCACAAGTATTTTTAAGGGTGTTAGCACTCCACTAGATCCTAAATGCATATGCAATGAGTTAGAGCATCTAGTGGCACTTTGATAACCGCATTTCAATACGAGTTTCACCCCTCTTAATAGTATGGCTATCTAACCTAAATATGATCACACTCGCTAAGTGTCTTGATCACGAAACAAATGGCTCCTACTATTTATACCTTTGCCTTGAGCATTTTGTTTTGTCTTTCTTCTTTCAAGTTCAAGCATTTGATCATCACCATGTCATCACCATCGTCATGATCTTCGCCATTGCTTCATCACTTGGAGTAGTGCTACCTATCTCATAATTACTTTGATAAACTAAGTTAGCACTTAGGGTTTCATCAATTAACCAAAACCAAACTAGAGCTTTCAATCTCCCCCTTTTTGGTAATTGATGACAACCCTTACACAAAGATATGAATTGAGGTTTAATTGAATCCACATTGCTTGCCCAAGCATATTTACCATGTGTAAAAGAATATGGACAAGTTTCATGAACTCCAAATGGTAGCAATTGCTCCCCCTACATATGTGCTAAGAGTTTGGATTGTCGCTTGCACATATGCTTAGATAGGAAATATAGGAGATAATTTCTACCATGTGATGCTAAGGTATAAGAGATGGACCTTTGAAGCGTGATACCAATCGGAGTGCACCAATATACCATCCTTAGCACCATTAGTAACTATACATACACAAAAACTAGAATACCCTATGAGATCAACATTATAAGCAAGGGTCTAGTTTCCATAAAATGAACAAAAGTCTAGTTACTTTAGCCTATGCATGCTAGTTTTTCATTTCACCATTCAAGCCTATAACCAGCATACACCACACAAGTATGGATATTGAAATTTAAAACTTGTGCCATGCAAGCAAATATATGAAATGCACATTCAAATACAACATACAAGTTTATGAGCTTGCTCCCCCTACTTGTGTGCATTTTTTATTGATCCCCTTACAATGTTATTTCATTTGTTTGCTTCTTCTATCTTACTATCTTTGTGAATTTCTCTCCCCCTTTGTCAACAATTAGCACAAAAGGTGAGCTCAAATTATAGATAGGTTGAGGTGAAACCATGTGAAATGAGGATCATTTTCCTAATTTGGTTCAATCTAGATCACTTGCAAAAGATATTTAACTCATTTTGATCCAAGGACAAGCTTCTTCACACCTCTAAATAAGGGTTATCTTGTACCATGTTGAGTTAAACACTTATAGCTTATTTTCTAGATCAAATACTAGGTTTACAAGCCCACAAACATGTCATATGTTACCACTAGATCATTTCAAACATACAAGCAATAGTGGTACCACACAAGCATCAAATTCATTTAATTTTAATGAATGAGCCTAGGACATGATAGGAATGACTAGATGCACTAAACAAGTCCTTAGCAATGGATGGATGACATGTCAATCAACTTTACCTTGCTTTGCTCGAAGGAGAGGCATGTCATATAATGGGGGGGTGCATCAACACATATTTGAGAAATCAAGTATGTTCAATTCATTCCTTAGCTTGCAAAACCTCTTCTCATCAAGTGGCTTGGTGAAAATATTGACAAGTTGATCTTCGGTGCCCACACTCTCAATGCAAATGTCCTCTTTTTATTGGTGATCTCTTATGAAATAATGGCGGACATCAATATGCTTTATTCTTGAATGTTGAACCAGGTTGTTGATGAGCTTTACAACACTCTCATTGTCACATAGCAATGACACTTGCTTGAATTTGATTCTAAAATCACTCAAAGTAGCCTGCATCCAAAGTAATTGAGCACAACAACTACCGGCCGAAATGTACTCCGCTTCGGTGGTTGAAAGTGCTACACTATTTTGTTTCTTTGATGACCAAGACACAAGTGATCTTCCCAATAGTTGACATGTGACTGATGTGCTCTTTCTCTCAACTTTGCATCCCGCATAATCGGAGTTCGAATATCCAATCAACTCGAATCTTGCTCCTTTGGGATACCATAATCCAATATTTTGTGTATGCTTCAAGTACCTCAATATTCTCTTTGTTGCCTTCAAATGACTTTCTCTTGGTGAGGCTTGAAATCTAGCACACATATATACAATAAACATCACATCCGGCCTTGATGCGGTCACATAGAGTAGGCTTCCAATCATAGACCGATACATCTTTTGATCCACCATGTTGCCATTAGCATCACTATCCAAGCTTCCACTTGTTCCCATTGGTGTACTAATAGCTTTAGCACCATCCATTCCAAACTTCTTGAGCATGTCCTTGATGTACTTGCCTTGACTCACAAATGTGCCATTCTTCATTTGCTTGATTTGAAGACCAAGGAAGTAACTAAGCTCTCCAATCATAGACATCTCAAACTCACTTGCCATCATCTTGCCAAACTCACAAAAATCTTGATTTATTGACCCAAATATGATATCATCAACATAGATTTACATTATAAACAAGTCATTTCCAAGCTTCTTAGTGAAGAGAGTGGTGTCAACCTTTCCCATCTTGAATCCCTTAGAGAGTAGGAAATCTCTCAATCTCTCATGTCATGCTCTAGGTGCTTGTTTTAATCCATACAAAGCTTTTCTCAACTTGTAAACATGGTTGAGTTTCTTTTCATCTTCAAAACTGAGAGGTTGCTCGACATACACAAGCTCATTGATGTACCCATTGAGAAATGCACTCTTCATATCCATTTGGTACAACTTGATGTTGTGGGCATAAGCATAGGCTAACAAGATCCTAATTGCTTCCAATCTTGCAACTGGGGCATATGTTTCTCCAAAGTCAAGACCTTCAACTTGAGTGTAACCTTGAGCCACTAATCTTGCTTTGTTCCTTATTACTATCCCATCTTGATCTTGCTTGTTCCAAAAGACCCACTTGGTTCCAATCATATTATGATCCTTAGGCCTCTCAACTAACTCCCATACTTGGTTTCTTGTAAAGTTGTTTAGCTCTTCATGCTTAGCATTGACCCAATCAACATCCTTCAAAGCTTCATCTATCTTCTTAGGTTCAATGGATGACACAAATGAGAAATGCTCACAAAATAAAGCCAATCTTGATCTAGTTTGTATACCTCTTGAAATATCACCAATGATAGTGTCCAAGGGATGATCTCTTGCAACATTGGTTAGTTGAAGCACTTGCACTTGATTGCTTGCATTTGATAGATCACTTGGTTGAGATGATGAACTAGCCACTTGTTGTTGATCTTACACTTTGTCATCACTAGTTCTTGCTTGAACTTGATCATGAGAACCACTAGCTTGCACATTTGAGTTAAAGAGCACTTGATTCTTGTCATCTTAAACATCAATCACCTCTCTAGGCCTTATATCACCAATGTCCATGTTCTTTATTGCATTGACCAATTGAGTCCCTCTTACATCATCTAGATTCTCATCTTCCTCTTGGGAACCATTGTTTCATCAAACTCCACATCTTGAACCTCCTCAAGAGTACCACTAGCCAAATTCCAAACTCTATAAGCCTTGCTAGTAGTGGAGTAACCAAGCAAGAAACCTTCATCACATTTCTTTTCAAACTTGCTCAATCTAGTGCCTTTCTTCAATATGTAGCATTTACAACCAAAAACCCGAAAGTATGCTATGTTGGGCTTTCTTCCATTCAAAAGCTCATAAGGTGTCTTCTCCATCATGGGGTGACAATAGAGTCGGTTGCTATAATAGAAAGTCATGTTGATTGCTTTGGCCCAAAATGAATGACTCACATTGTACTCACTCAACATTGATCTTGCCATGTCAATCAAAGTTCTATTCTTCCTTTTAACTAAGCCATTTGATTGAGGAGTGTACTTGGCCAAGAATTGATGTCTAATTCCAAATTTATCACACAACTCATCAATTCTAGTGTTCTTGAATTCACTACCATTGTCACTTCTAACTTTCTTGATGATTGTTTCAAACTCATTTTGAATGCCCTTGACAAATGATTTGAATGTTGCAAACGCATCACTCTTGTCAACAAGAAAGAATACCCATGTGTATCTAGTGAAATCATCCACAATCACAAATCCATATTTGTTTCCGCCAATGCTTGTGTATGCGGTTGGTCCAAACAAGTCCATGTGCATCAAACTCAAATGCCTTAGATGTGCTCATCATGCTCTTCCTAGGATGTGTGTTACCAACTTGTTTTTCGGCTTGACATGCACTACATAGCTTATCCTTCTCAAATGTAACATCTTTCAAGCCTCTAACTAAGTCATGCTTAATCAACTTGTTCAATTATTTCATTCCAACATGACCAAGCCTTCTATGCCATAACCAACTCATGCTAGACTTAGTGATCAAACATGTTGTCAATTGAGCTTCTCTAGCATTGAAATCAACCAAGTATAGATTTTCATATCTAAATCCTTTGAATATCAAGTTAGAGCCATCTACACTTATAATCTCTACATCATCCACACTAAATATTCACTTGAAACCAAGATCACACAATTGAGCTACCGACAAAAGGTTGAAGTTCAAGCTTTCTACTAGTAGCACATTGGAAATGCTCAAGTCATTGGATATTGCAATCTTACCAAGCCCTTTGACCTTTCCTTTGCTATTGTCACCAAATGTGATACTATCAATCCCATTGCTCTTGTTTTCATTGATTGAATTGAACATTCTAGGATCACCGGTCATGTGTTGTGTGCACCCATTATAAAGCATCTAATGCCTTCCTCCGGCTTTGCAGTTGACCTACAAAAGAAGATCAATTCTTTTTAGGTACCCAAACTTGCTTGGATCCTTTAAGGTTAGTTACCAAAGTCTTTGGTACCCAAATAGCCTTCTTCTTTGGGCCCACAACTGGTGTACCAATGAACTTAGCCTTCACACCATTGGCACCCTTAACAAGCATGTAATAAGAATCAAATTTAATTGAGGATACAATAGGTAGCTTGTTCTTGTTAATCTTGTAATATTGCTCTATATGCCCAACTTGCTTGCATCTATTGCAAAACCGACCATTGCCCTTCACAAAGTTAACTTTGGGAGTGACAAAGGCCGTCTTGCCTTTCTTGGGGTTATAGCTTAATCCCTCTTTGTTGAGAGAAAACCTTTGGCTACCCAAGCACTTTAGCAAGCGGGCATCTCCACCATAGGCATTGCCTAAGGCACGAGTGAGCTCATTCACCTCCTTCTTGAGGGTCTCATTTTCCACCACTAATGAGGCATCACAAGTGAGACCATCACTCAAAGGTGAAGTAGAAGTAGTAGTGCTACAAGAAGTGTTAGTGGGAGCAACTATATTGGGCTTATAAAAAGATTCATCAATAAGATTGCATGTTAGTCCCACATCACATGATACAATCACTTGCTCCTTCTTGGCTTCCTCTTCGACCGAGAATGACTCTTGCAATTGTAGCATCTTCTCACATATTCTTTGCTTTTGGTGTGATCTCTTCTCTTTCTTGCACCATAGCCCTTCTTCTTCATGAATTTTCCCATCTTGCATACAAAGAGGGCCATAGCTTCATCATCAATATCACTAAGATCATCATCATCACTTGATTCTTTCTTGTACTTGCCCTTGTTCTTGGATGATGATGAGCTAGCGTTGAATGTTATACTCTTCTTCTTCTTGTCTTCTTCTTCCTTCTTGTCATCCTTGTCATCCCCCTCCCTTTCCACACGGTATATCTCTTAGGTCATGACATCACCTAGTACTTGGTTAGGGGTAATCTCCTTCAATCCTCCTCTTATGATAAGCAATCTCAACATCTCAAATCTTGGAGGTAAGCACATCAAGAACCGATGAGAGACATCATCATCCTTGATCTTCTCTCCCAAGGCCTTCAAATCATTTACAATCACTTGCAACTGATGGAACATTTCCAAAATGCTCTCATCTTCCTTCATCTTGAAGCTTGTCAACTTATCCTTGAGAATGTACAACTTAGCACTCTTCACTGTCGGTGTGCCCTCATATGTTTCCTCCAATCTCCTCCACACCTCATTTGCTTTTTCACAATCCTTGATTTGCTCAAACACCTTGGAATCAATGGCATTGTATATGGTGTTGAGAGCCATTGTATTGCATTGCTTGTTGGTCTTGTCTTGGTTGGTGGGGTCATTGGGATCAATGATAGCATAGTCATTCTCGATCACCTCCCATACTTGATCATTGATTGAACCAAGATACATCCTCATCTTTCTCTTTCAATAATCATAGCATGTGCCATCAAAGAACGGTGATTTGCCCCCCACATGGTTGAACACAACTTGAGCCATAATTTGACACCGAGGTTGTTAAGCCTTCAATCAAACGGTGACCACAGCTCCGATACCACTTGAAAGGTCCTAATATGGCTAGAGGGGGGTGAATAGCTTATTTAAAAATCTACAAATCAACTAGAGCAATTTGATCAGTATGACAAGCGAAATATAAACTTGCTCTAGCTCAACAAGGGTTGCAAGCCATCTATCCAACAATTCTAGTTGCAATGATTACTAGGCACACAACTTGCAATGTTACTACTCACTAAGAGCTCTCAATCTTGCTACTCTAAAGAGCTCCACTAGATGAATTTAAAATAACAAAGCAAGCTCTCAATTCTAATTACTCTAAAGAGCTTGCCATAACTAGTTTGCAAGAATATAGATGAGTGAGTAGGGTGATTATACCACCATGTAGAGGAGTGAACTAATCACAAGATGAATACTAAATCAATCACCAGAAGAATACCAAAGGGCAAGAGATAACCAATTTTTCTCCTGAGGTTCACGTGCTTGCCGGCACGCTAGTCCCCGTTGTGTCGACCAACACTTGGTGGTTCAGCGGCTAAGTGGTGTTGCACAAAACTTGTCCACACAATTGGACACCGCAAGAACCAACCCACAAGTGAGGTAACTCAATGACACGAGCAATCCACTAGAGTTACCTTTCGGCTCTCTGCCGAGGAAGGCACAAGACCCCTCACAATCACCACGATTAGAGCCGGAGACAATCACCAACCTCCGCTCAATGACCCTCGCTGCTGCAAGGCGTCTAGGTGGCGGTGAACACCAAGAGTAACAAGTGAATCCCGCAGCGAAACACGAATGCCAAGTGTCACTAGATGCAATCACTCAAGCAATGTGGTTGGATTCTCTCTCAATCTCACAAAGATGATGAATCAATGGAGATGAGTGGGAGGGCTTTAGCTAAGCTCACAAGGTTGCTATGTCAATGCAAATGGCCAAGAGAGTGAGCTTGAGCTAGCCATGGGGCTTAAATAGAAGCCCCCATGAAATAGAGCCGTTGTACCCCTTCACTGGACACAACACGGGGTGACCGGACGCTCCGGTCAGATCGACCGGATGCAGGACCCCAGCGTCTGGTCGCTCGATGCTTGCCATGTGTCATTGGCTTCAAACGCTGATCGCCCGATCTCAACGGTCAAGTGATGACCGGACGCATCAGTTAGAAAGTGACCGGACGCAGGACTCCAGCGTCCGGTCATTTCCAGTAAGGTTCCAAACGTGAAATTTCATAACCGGACGTGTCCAATCATGCTCGACCGAACACACCTAGCGTCTGGTCACTCAATGTTTCATCTGTGCACCTCACATCAGCGTACGTCAGCACTGACCGGAGGCACCCTGCCAGCGTCCGGTCAGTTTACACACCAGCGTCCTGTCACAAGACCGAGACCGTGTGCTTACTGCTGTCACTAATCGGACTCTGAACCCAGCATCCGGTCACTACACCACCAGCGTTCGGTCACTCTATGAACCCCTATCTTTTCTGTGTAGGGCGCCGATGGCACCAGCGGACTGTCCGCACTCTATGGGCGGACACTCCACCGGTGAAGTTTCTAACCCTTGCTCAAATGTGCCAACCACCAAGTGTATCACCTTGTGCACATGTTTTAGCATATTTTCACAAATACTTTCAAGGGTGTTAGCACTCCACTAGATCCTAAATGCATATGCAATGAGTTAGAGCATCTAGTGGCACTTTGATAACTGTATTTCAATACGAGTTTCACCCTCTTAATAGAATGGCTATCTAACCTAAATGTGATCACACTCGCTAAGTGTCTTGATCACGAAAACAAAATGGCTTCTTCTATTTATACCTTTGCCTTGAGCCTTTTATTTTTCTCTTTCTTCTTTTTCAAGTTTAAGCATTTGATCATCACCATGCCATCACCATCGTCATGATCTTCGCCATTGCTTCATCACTTGGAGTAGTGCTACCTATCTCATAATTACTTTGATAAACTAGGTTAGCACTTAGGGTTTCATCAATTAACCAAAACCAAACTAGAGCTTTCAGAGCTCGCTAACGAGCTGAGTTAAGCTACCCCTCTAGCTCGTAACATTAATGACCCGAGCTGAGCTGGCTTGTTAGCCTAACGAGCCAGCTCGAGCTGGACCGAGCCGAGCTGAGCTGGCTCGATATCCAGCTCTAGCTTCACAGCAAGGTATCTCGGTGTGAGACTTCGTCAGCAACAACGACGCGAGCAGTGACGACGGTGTTTTGTCTTGACACCTTTGTTGACCGGGGAATGGTGGTCGGCAGGTGGTGTGGTGTGCAGCTTCCTTGAGTTTTGACTTTGTTGGGGTCGTGTCGATGTCCTAGTCCAACCGTCTAGAGTTGTTTTTCTCTTTCAGTTTGCGTTCGGCACGTGTTTATCCTAATCCAACCGGCCTAAATTGTTCTTTTTTCTAGTTTTTTCACGTTGACGTGTTGCTGTTGTTTGTTGTTGCCGAATCTTGGTTGATCTTCTTTTTAATATAGTCGGTAGCTCTCCAACCTGATTCGTTTAAAAAAACAACATTGGCTGAATTCACCATTACGGATGCTATCAAAGAGTACTCACTTCCTGTTTCGTAATGTCATTTGGGGGGGAGAAGATGCATGAGACACTGAAACTACTCATGGGAGGTGAAGGGCAAGGATTAGAAGTGGCTTGCGAGGAGAGCGTGAGGCAAGGCACGGAGAGCTTAGAGCCCGCGCAGGCGGAGCTAGAGGCTGCCTCGTCCCCGACGTCCACCGCGTGGGTTGGGGAGGTTCTTCGACCAGCTAGCTGCTCGAGCCATCGCTGGACGGTGAGGGATGGCGCGGTAGCGGAGTGGGGTAGTGGCAGCGGGTGGCCCGGACGAGTGGTGTGCCGGTGTCGCTGGCGGCGGGCGGAGCTGGGGCAGGGCTGGATATCGAGTTAGTTCGCTTGGCTCGGTCCAGTTTGAGCTGGCTCGTTAGGCTAACGAGCTAGCTCAGCTCGGCTCGTTAATATTATAAGCTAGATGACAGCTCAGCTCGGCTCGTTAGCGAGTTTGAGTGGGCTTGTTTAGCTCACGAGCTACTAAAAAAATAGGACAAACATGTTTATAATATTCATGCCATAATAATTTCAGAAGGTGACGTATATCATTATGCAATCATATATGATTAATACATATCAGGTTCATCAAAAGTATCAACCATTCAACGTAGCTGGTCCATCCATGATCCATGCAGTTCTAGCATACTTACTAGTTGCTTGCCACCACGGACTTAGAAAAGTCCACAAATTCAATGTCAGCATCATCATCTTCTCCCAGAAAAACAATCCATAAATCAACATTTAAATACCACAACAATTATAAAATCAAAATTCATATGAAATAGCTAAAAATAAAGATTACATATAAATAGAATAAGTGTACACTTCTAGGTCAGCATCATCATCTTCTGGATTTATGGTCGTAGACTGATAGGCCTCAGTTCGTTTGATCTCATGAGCAGCTCACGAGCTGGCTCGTTCAAACAGCGAGCTAGACTTCAGCTCAGTTCGTGAAAAAATTAAAACGAGCTGAGCCGAGCCGAGCTAGACTCGAGTCGAGCAAGTTAACGTGCCATGAGTATTTTGTCTAGACCTAAGCTGGGGAGCTGGCCCACCGGGCCTACGGTGCGGTGCTGGCCAATTTGCTTGGGTGGGGTTATTTGTTGGGCTGGCCATCCTGGCGGTGGGAATTGGGCCTTTTTGGCACGAGAATTGGGCAGGATTCCAAATTTAGCTGAAATATTTGGCAGATAAAGTTATTTTCCAACACCCGTCGAAAACAGCGAGATTTTGGATTTTTCGGTGAAATTTCGGTGATATTGAAAACCCTGCCTGCTATTCACGAATGGAAGAGGTAGTAGTGAAGTCCCATGATTAAAAATGGCAATAGGTAAATTCCCATCGGGTATTGGTGATGTAGACTAGGCCCGATCTTCTGACAGGTATGATAGCGTCGACTGGTGGAGACTCGACATTCATGATCTAGGCTTCAAACCAAGACTGATTCAGACCGCCGCAACCGTTACACCACTACTCCATTGGTTATCAACCACGCGAACGCGATTGACCTCACCGAGAAGGCTTTCCTACAAGCGAATCGAGAACATAAGCAAGAATGGGATGATCGCAATATGAAATTGTAAATAAATATGAGTCTTAAGATAACAAGAAGGAGTTCAAGTCTTTATTCGAAAGGACTAATCGCCATAGGCGAACAAGATCAAGAACTGAGACCCTGGTTCACAGCAAGCAGCCTTGGCGGCATAGTTACAGCAAAACGATGTCTGTTTTACGAGGAAATCAAGAACTAAACAAAACCCAAACCCTAAGGAGAGTGCCAACTGCTATTTATAGAGTCTTGGGTGTCACCCCCCTAGACATGCCCCCTAATGGGCCCAAACACGATACATGGTCCGACGGACAAAAAGACGGTGTCGCAGCACCCTGGTAGATTCTGGACACTGACTTGTTTTGATGATTCCTATTGATTCCAAAAGGCTTTTGAAGTGAGACTACTTGCATTGGCTTTCTTATTAAATTAGCTTTCCAACCATATGTAGATCGTCGAAAACGGAGTCCGGATGCGTCCTGGGTGACCAGTTTAAGGCAGACTGGTCCTGGAACCCGAGATAGGCTCCAACTTTAGTTGGACTGGGCCTCCACCATGAGAAAGATGAATTGGACGCCCATGCTGGTCCTCCTCCTCTCCTTGGCTTGTATGTGATGAAGAAGTGATGTCATCATCATTCTCCCTTTCTTGAATTGAAGTCGTCCTCGACTAAAGTAGATCGTCTCCTCCATTGGATGACAGCAATGATGGCTCCGGAAGAAGGAGTTCATCTTGGCGCACAATCCTTCACAAAGGCGGCTACCATGGTGGCTTCCCTGCTGGGAATTCATCCTCCTCCTGCAAAAGGTTAGTACCAACAAGAGGCATAACACTAGAAGCAGGACCAAGTGAACATATAGGCGATGTACAAGTTAAAGCATAACAAGGTTCATCATGATCAGCAAGAACAGATTTAAGAGCAAATAAAACTTCTTTCATGTTACTTGATGGTTCATTTGTTGGTTTGCTAAAGTCTTTATCATGACCTTTCTTTTTCTTTTCAGCAAGTTCCTTTTCATATTGCATAATTTTAGCAGGAGTTAAAGGAAGTAAAGCAATGGTCTTTCCCTTAAATATAAAAGTATATCTATTTTGCCTACCATGATGTAGAACATTATTATCATATTGCCAAGGGCAGCCTAACAAAAGTGAACAAGCTTGCATAGGCACGACATCAAAATTAGCATAATCATGGTATGATCCGATAGAAAAATACACACGAGCAGATTGTGTTACCTTTGCCTTACCACTATTGTTGAACCACTGAACATGGTATGAATGTGGAAGAGCACGTGTAGATAAACCAAGGGTCTTGACAAGCTCAGAACTTACCAAGTTATTACTCCTCCCTCCATCAATTATAGCACGAACACAAAAATTATTGACAATGAGGAACATTTAAAATAAATTGTGGCGTTGTAGCTTATCTACTGGCTCAACTTGTGTACTCAAAACATGCTGAACAAGGATGGATTTGTAGTTTGCAGTGCATGTCACACTATCAATTGCCTCATCAGGATCTTCAGCACTATCCGTAAATTTATCTGCATAAAGATCAGTTGCAAGTGTAAATTCATTCTCTTCATCACTAGCACTAGCATACCCACTATCATTAGTAGCAATATATGCGTGTTTGCTAGGGCATTCTTTAGCAATATGTCCCATGCCCTTGCAGCGGTGGCAAACAATTTTAGAAGAGCTGCTAGAGGAAGGTGTAGCAGATCCACTGGAAGAAGGTGTGATAGAAGAACTCTTCTTTACAAGCGCTGGTGGTGTCTGCACATCAGAAAATTTACTCACCTCGGTTGGACGTAAAGGAGTGGACGGAGTCGTGGAACGCCTAGGTTGTCGTCCCTGTACTTCCCTTTCAGCTTTAACAGCATAATGATATAACTAGGAAAATCTAGTCCATTATTTATAGTTAAGAACATCTTGTATTTCACGACGCAAACCTCCAAAAAATCTAGAACACTTATCCATTTCATCCTCTTGTATGGTACTACATGCTAGACCAATTAAAAGCTCCTGATAATATTTCTCAACAGTCTTAGTACCTTGATTTAAACATTGCAGTTTTAATCGCATATCACGCTGATAGGATGGGGGAATAAATCTTGATTTTATTCGTCGTTTAAGTACAGTCTAGGTTGAGGTATTTGAGCATTAGCATTAGCATTAACATTATTGCAAATATCATTCCACCAGAAAAGAGCAAAACTAGTAAACTCACTAGTAGCAAGTCTAACTCTATATTCTTTAGGGACTTGATGGGAGCTAAATTTTTTATCTACAGTCTAAATATGCTTTAGGATCAGCAGAACCAGAAAAAGGAGGTATCTTAAACTTGGTTTTAGAGAAAGATCATTATTACCTTGGTTATTAACTCCCATACCGCGTCGGTTAAAGTTCAACCGATTACGATTATGTGCATCCTCAGCACGTCGTTGAGCTTTGGCTTTAGCCTCCGCGTCGCCATCATCATCTTCAGCACGTGGTTCAAGATGTCATTGTTTAACATCTTCAATCCTCTTGGCCAAGTTGGTGATTTGTTGAAGGATCTCATTGAACTTGTCATCAAGAACAGCATGAAGCTTATTCTTAGAAACACAGTCATTGAAATCTGTAGGTGTGTCCCCATTTCCTTTGCCACTGCCTTCCGCTTTTCCTAACATGGTTAGTAGAAAGAAGAAGACAACATAAATAGTATTATCCCTACCAACTGCTTAGGTTGTGGACAAAGAAAAACAAGGCACTTAACTCTCAAGCGTCTTACCATGGTCTTACAAGTGTTCTTACCAAAGCAATAGGCGGTGCAATCGGTCGGTGACTGTGATACCGTTGTAGCTTGAGTGTAACAGTTGTAAGGAGAACCTATACTTGGTTAGAAGAAAGTGGAGCTTGGACAGGCATAATATAGTAGCAAGGAATAGCAAAATTCACAACTGAATAGCAAAGCTAAATAAGTATCCCAAGTACTTGTCTTAGTTGCTGGCCTACTCATGTTCCAAGTACCAGATGTATTAAGTGATGTGAACAGCAGGAATATGATTAGGAACAAGGCAGAAATTAGCACGCGTAAACACAGCTCAAATGGCGCTCTCTATGTGCTCCTCTAGATATTGTTCCACTTTTGTCCCTCTCTTTTTTCTCTATTTTTGGGCCGTCGTTGTTTTTTTGGGATTCTTTGACTTTTTATTTTTATTTTTTGATATTTTTTCTTCACTTAGGAGCACAAAATAAGTAACCACAGAAAATATTAGCTTAAACAAGTGAAAGATGTGGCCTGTGGAAATTTCAGAAGACGTGCTCAAAATCGATAAAATGCTTGTGACCACGAAAAGAGGATCTTGTGACCAGTTTTTGACCAAAATAAAAATTTCCGACCCCAACAAGACCGGGGATGGACAGATCTGAATTTTTTTGATCAATTTTGATATATGGAACATCGAAATCCGAGTTCATATGTGAAAACTAGACCAGTTTTACGAACTGACTCCGAATTAGAGGATAAAACAGGAACAATGCGCACAAAATTCATCACATCAACAAGGATTTGATGGAAACAGTGAAGACAAGTATAACAAATTAGATGGTGTGGACTAGGGTTTGATGGATATAAAGGAAACACAACAAGACTTGAAGGTGTTCACGGATTATGACGAAAAACAAATAGAAAAACACAAACTGGACTAAAAATGATCTAAAACCAGCGACCAGAGCTTGACCTAGGACACAAACTCAACCACGCGACACAGAGATGAAATTGTATGGCACAACGAGGCTATAGGACAGGAAATATGTGGTGGTGTATATTTTTTTGGCTTTTTGTGGACTATAGGTAATGCAAAAATAGTAACAATATAAAGAGAAAAATAAAGTTTTACCTAACGGGCAACAAGGTCTCTGATACCACTTGATGTAGACTAGGCCCGATCTTTCGAAAGGTATGATAGCGTCGACTGGTGGAGACTCGACGTTCATGATCTAGGCTTCAAACCAAGACTGATTCGGACCACCGCAACCGTTACACCACTGCTCTATTGCTTATCAACCATGCGAATGCGATTGACCTCGCCGAGAAGGCTTTCCTGCAAGTGAATCGAGAACACAAGCAAGAACGGGATGCTCACAATCTGAAATTGCAAATAAATATGAGGCTTATGATAACAAGAAGGAGTTCAAGTCTTTATTCGAAAGGACTAATTACCATAGGCGAACAAGATCAAGAACTAGGGCCCTGGTTCACAGCAAGCAGCCTTGGCGGCACAGTTGCAGCAAAACAATGCCTATTTCACGAGAAAATCAAGAACTAAACAAAACCCAAACCCTAAGGAGAGCGATGACTGCTATTTATAGAGTCTTGGGTGTCACTCCCTGGATGTGCCCCCTAATGGGCCCAAACACGATACATGGTCCAACGGACCAAAAGACGGTGTCGCAGCACCCTGACAGATTCTAGACGCTAACTTGTTTCGATGATTCCCATTGATTATGAAAGGCTTTTGATGTGAGACTACTTGCATTGGTTTCCTTATTAAATTAGCTTTCCAACCATATGTAGATCGTCGAAAACGGAGTTCGGATGCGTCCTGGGTGACCAGTTTAAGGCAGACTGGTCCTGTAACCCGAGATAGGCTCCAATTTCAGTTGGACTGGGCCTCCAGCATGAGAAAGATGAATTGGACGCCCATGCTGGTCCTCCTCTCCTTGGCTTATGTGTGATGAAGAAGTGATATTCTCATCAATTGGTATCACCACCAGCAAAATATAGCCCCATCAAAATCCTCATACCCGTTGTGGATAAGAAAATTCCCCAGACCCACACCTAGCTGGGTAAACCCCACCCGTCGGGTCTCCTATATACCCAACAACAATTTAAACAATCTTAGTTGCAATAGCAGCGCACATGACAATAAAAAAGAACACACAAAGTGTCGGTGCAGAAAGTGACCAACACGTAAATATTTGTAGTTTTGTTGTACGTTGTGATCGGAGGTGGCCTAGCACTCAATGACATAGGATTTTATACTAGTTCAGGCAATGTGCCCTACGTTCAGTTTGAGTCAGTCGGTGACTTTATTCCTGAGCCTCGGTGCTCGAAGTTTGCAGTGGGGTTACAAACGAGAATTAGAAAGATGGAGGGTACAAGAGGTCCGGTCGGACTCTGGTTAGAGGGATCAAGAGCGACGGGAGCTCCGCTATGTGCAAAGTGTTCGAGCGTGTGCTCGTGGTTTGAACCTGGTGGTTCTGCTATTGTGTACTAGTGAACTTGATCGATCTAATGAATCTCCCTGTTGGGAGAGAGCGCATCCCCTTTTATAGATGAAGGGGATGGCCTTACAAGTGAGAGGAAGAGAGTATATATGCTACTAAGCCTTGTTGCCCACGCCGATGGATACAAGATGATGGTAGGCACCCACAATACTGTTGAATATCAGATGCACATGGGAGGTTGTGTTGTCTTCTTCAGGTATGGCAGACATCGGCGCCTACCACACTGTTAATACCTGGAGGCATGCAAGGGGTTTTACCATGTTCCCTTCTAGGGGTGGTGCTCCCTGGGTCGATTGCTAGTACGGTGGCAACGACAGCGATGGTGGTGGCGGTGATCCCGATGGTGATGGCGGAGGCTTCATCGGAGGTGTCCCTTGCGTCCCCTCCTCCACCGGCTACGGTGGAAGAGGAGAGGGAGACCGAGCTCCCTACCTTTCTGGGCGGAGGGCTACATGGCTCACCCTCGTGGTCGGAGCTAAAGGTGTTGGAGGGAGACGCGGCCGGGACAGAGTCGGAACGCCCGTCGGTGGCCCATGAAACCGAGGTGGTGGAGATCCCTTTCGATGATGAAGCAGATGACGTGGTGGAGCTACCAGCACCGGCGCAGGAGCTGGCGGAGGTTCAGTCAGAGGCTGGGCCCTCTGGCAGGCTAGAGGAGGGTGACTTGGAGTGGCCCTACCCTAAGGACCCATCAAAGGTTCGGTTCATCCTTCGAGATTCCTAGGAGTGTCAGCTCTAGGACATCCTTGGGGGGAGAGGAGTCACCATGGAGTTCGATCTCGCCAAGCTGTCGGTGAAGCTTGAGGATGCCTAGGAGTGAGTTAAGTCCATCCAGCAGTTGGTCAAGGTTGACCTACAGCTTGCCACGGAGGTGAGTTTCCCGTGCTTGCCCTTGACCTCTTAGTCTCTTGTTGGTTGCCTCAGCATGTTGGCTTCTGTTTTCATAGGGTCTGCAGGAGAGGTCGTCTCGCAAGTCATGTTTCCTCTGGATGGAGCATGCCCGGATGGCCAAGCTCGAGCATCAGCTAGAGTCCGCTCGCTGTGAGTCCCAAGACTAGGCAGCCGAGGCGACAGAGGCGCGGGCGGTAGTGCAGCTCATGGCGGAGCGGGCAATCGCCGCCGAACGGGGGCTTGAGGTGGCAAAGGCCTACTAGGAGAAGCTACGGAAATCCCGGGCAGACACCGAGGCAACGCTCCAAAAATCCCTAGAGACCCTTGAGTCAGAGCGAAACATCCTGGAGTTGGAGCGGAACACCTTGGAGTCGACGCGAAAGGCCCTAGAGTCAGAGTGAAAGGCTTAGTCGAAGGCAGTCCAGGAAGTGCTCGTGCTTCGAAGCCGGGTGATGGGGACGGAGGAGGCGAACGCCCAGCTACATGAGCAGGTGGCCCGGTAGGCGAAGGGATTCTCCGCCCTCGAGAACTTCCGCCTCAGTCCATGCCTTTTTGGTTTTTCATCATGGTGGTTTCTTCCTTTAGCTTGTTTCTGAGCTGGTCGCCCTTCTTCTAGAGCTGGGTGGAAAGGTGGAATCATTGGAGCGGGACCTGGAGATGACCAAGGCGACTTCTGGCCGAAATGTGGAGGCGCTGGCCAAGTCCCTTGAAGAGCGACATGCTCTCGAGGGGGAACTTGACCAGCTTGTCATCTCGGAGGTCTTCGGATTGGCGCCAAGTACTAGCACGCCTGCCATCTAGCTAGCGGAGGTTCCAGATGAGATCCGGGCCCTCATCACACACGGGTTGTTCTACGGAGCGTTAGGGGTGTTGACTTCGATGCGACGTAGCACCCGGACCTGGACTTCGCCACTATCTGTAGCAGGTATGCCGACGGCTTGAGCACAGAGGACATCCAATCGCTCGGGGAGAGCTTGCTGCCGCACGCAAGGTTGGTGGCAGAGTAAGTCTCTGCGCAGTGGGTGATGGATGCCTGCCATGAGGACATGGCTAGAAGCATGCGTCAGGGGAACGTCGCCTAGCCTATGGATGGCACGGAGCCTGGGTCGGAAGTGGACATCGCCCCGCCTTCAACCGAGCCAAATGTTGTCCAACCGGGGAGTGAGTAGACCATGCCTTCGCTGGTCGCACTGACAACAGATGGCGCCGGGCAGCCCTAATAGCTTGTAAAGTATAAATAGTTTAGCTGATGTAAAAAGTTTAAGTTCATGGGGGAGCCCCCGTGTAAACATTCTTGTGTACTCAATAACTATAATCGGTTTTGTTTTTTGTAATAGAGTCACTCCGTTTGGGGAAGCTTGTCCCTTTCGTTCCTTAGTTTTACCTTAGCATAATTTTGTTTTTTATTCTTTCTTTTTCGTACTTGCCCATTCATCCCGTAGGTTGCAACCTTAGGAGCCTGGGCGTGGCCCGTGAGGCTCAACTACTCGTAACCGTAGGTAGAGGCGGGGTGCGATCGGTCAGAATATTTTAAAGCAAAGCTACGTAAGGCAATTTAAAGGAACGAACTACCCTTTTGTTTGGGTAGGAAGAAGTTTTACCATATGATAGTAAATGAAAAGAGAGGTAGTAGTGCACCCTCATGGAGCCCCCGAGCGACCCGAGCCAAAAGTGTTCGGGTCGGGGCACTTTTATAGGAGCAAACATTAAGTAAACAATGGTAAGACTCAATTTTAGAGGAAGAAATGACATAGCTGTTCCAAGCGCTGGTGAGAACGTTGTCGTTGTCGTCCTTCGGTCGGTAGGCGTCCGATCATATCACCTCGACCTTCAGTCGTCTAGATCCTTGCCCGCTATGCCTCCTTTCTTGGCCGCTGCTTCTTCGCCTTTTTCTTCCTTTGGCCCGTCGGCCTGTCGCAGAAGGCGCTTGAGGAGCTTGCAGTCCTTGTAGAGGTGTTTGACAGGATAGACGTGGTTGGTGCACAGGCTCTCCATGAGCTCATGGAAGTGGCTCGAAAGGTCCTGCTGGGGCTGCTTGCCCATGTGATCAGCCATGGCGACCAACGTGGAGTTGGCCAGTCGACGATGATCTTTTCTGTTCTTTTTCCCCTCTGCATGGAGGCGCCCTCATCCTAATCCTGGCGCTTGGCCTTATCTTTGCCTCGGCCTCCATTGGAGCGCTACGGGAATGACGCTCTCTGGATGCGTCTGACAAAGGCCCGTTGTCCTAGGCCATCCGGGCTAGGACTCTGGTTACTGCTGCGAGCGTCTCAGTTTGGCCTGAGCCGCTCGTGTACAGGCGGTCGATGTGGAGCGGTCACCAAGTCAAGACAAGGCATAGATGCGGCCTCCTATGCCACGCTCAGTGGCTGTAGCGGTGAGCGGGTGGAGCGACTCGTCTGGTGCGTCCCCACTCCCTAGGTGGGGAGAGAGGCCATGAGTCGGTGTCACGATGCGGAGCTCTTCGCCTATTGAACAGCGGTGGTCTCCACTAGTGCCCGAAGATTCTGGTAGATCGCCTGTTCCTAGGGGTCATTCGGCTTGGGAAGACCGCGCAGAAGCATTGCCGCAGCGGCGATGTTCTGATTGGCTTGAGCAAACTATAGGGGATCGTTCCCCCCTATCCATGGTGTTGTGCTAGACCCGACGGGCGTGACCCCGGGCGTCGCTCGCCGATTTATGCGCATGGGGCACAGTGTGGTGCACCGAGCGCGCTGCGCAGTCGGCGGCTGGTTCAGCCGCTGTTGTCGTAGCTCCTCATCGTGCTCCCGTGTGTGCGTGGGGGTCTCCGCACGAGGGTCCGGAGGGGTGTGAGTCTGCAAGGACTCTGTTACCACCAGTGGCTGTCCCGGAGCGTCCGCCATAGCGCACTCCCGGGACAGACGGTGGCTAGGCGCCACGTCGCCGATGCTGGAGCCATCACTCTCAACATCGTCATCCATGAGGTTGAGGAAATAGGTGGGAGCATAGCTCGCCATCCCTAGGAATTCAGACATGAGAGGGGGCGGCGCCGACACCCTTTGGAGCTCTCGAGTGTATGCATCCACGGGGGGCGTGAGGCCGTAGGGGAACCGGTCACATGGCGGTCATGGCAGGGACAACGGGGTCCCTTTGGATAATCAGCGAAAGATAGAGAGTAACAAGTAAATAATAGCATGTACATTACTCACAGCAGGGTTTGAGCAGAGAGTTTGCTCAGAATGAAACGCAGGCGCCTCATCGTTGAAGTTGTCGTGCGTCCCGGAGCCGATGAAGGGTGCCCGTTCGACGGGCACCAAAACGAGTGCCTCCTTGCGGAGGTGTAGTACGCCGAGCCGGTCGGCGATAAAGTCCAGGCTTCCAAAGAGGAAGGCCTGGGACATCTTGGAGATGGGTGGAACCCACATCCCAACAGGTGGGAGTGTGGGAAACTCCAATGAGCCGAAGCGAGTCGTATCGTTTGAGCCCGCCATGGCGAAGGTGGCAGAAAAGTGGGCCATCCGATGACCAAAAGTGTTGAACGTACAATGTCTTCCCCACGGACGGCGCCAACTGTCAGTGCAGAAAGTGAGCAACACGTAAATATTTGTAGTTTTATCGTACGTTGTGATCGGAGGTGGCCTAGCACTCAATGACATAGGGTTTATACTGGTTTAGGCAATGTGCCCTACTTCCAGTTTGAGTCAGTCGGTGACTTTATCCCTGAGCCTAGGTGCTCAAAGTTTACAGTGGGGTTATAAATGAGAAGGAGAAAGATGGGGGGTACAAGTGGCCCGGTTGGACTCTGGTTAGAGGGACCGAGAGCGATGGGAGCTCCGCTATGTGCTAAGTGTTCGAGCGTGTGCTCGTGGTTTGAACCTGGTGGTTCTATTGTTATGTACTAGTGAACTTGATCGTTCTAATGAATCTCCCTATTAGGAGAGCGCATCCCCTTTTATAGATAAAGGGGATGGCCTTACAAGTGAGAGTGAGAGAGTATGTATGCTACTAAGCCTTGTTGCCCACGCCGGCGGGTACATGATGATGGTAGACGTCCACAATACTGTTGAATGTCAGATGCACGTGGGAGGTTGTGTTGTCTTCTTCGGGTATGGCAGACGTCGACGCCTACCACGCTGTTGATACCTAGAGGCATGCAAGGGGTTTTACCATGTTCGCCTGGTATGGTAAATGCCAGCGCCCACAACACTGTCAATGCCCAGAGGCATATGGGGGGAGCCTTACCGTATGGGAGTTAATGGCGCCCGCAATACTGTAGAGGAAAATGTCGGCGCCTATAATACTGCTTGGATTCTGTCGTGTCAGGGAGGTCACAGAGTACTGTTTCTATAGGTGTACAGGGCACGGTCCCCGGTATTTTGGTTTGACTTGTGCATCCTGCCTTACTTTCTTCGTTCATTTTCTAGTCCTTACCGAGCGGGCGTCCTAGGTCGATTGGTCCCAGTCGGCTCTGATTGCGCTAGTTGGAGAAGAGCAATGAGTCGGCGCATCCCCGGTTAGAGACGTGGGTCGGAGTCAGAAGCGGTGTCTGGCCAGGCCTTCCGGTCAGAGAGGTCATCCGAAGGCGGGCTGGAGACCAAAGCGAGCGCTCTGGTCAAAGAGGTAGGACTGAGTCGGAAGCGGTGTCTAGCCAGGCCTTCCGGTTGGAGAGGCCGTCCGGAGGCAGGCTAGAGACCGAAGCGAGTGCTCCGGTCAGAGAGGTGGGCCGTAGTCGGAAGCGGGTGCCATTCCTCCTTGGCTAGGCCTTCCGATTGGAGATTGGATTGTCCCTCTGGCCTGTCGTTTTGATACTTGGGCTGACCCATGAGTTGCGCGTTGTCTGCTTAGACCGAGCCTTTGTTGGGAAGCCGGTCCGCGAGGGACCTCGGGTTTATAAACTCGACACAAAGTTTAGATGAAATTTTAGCAACGACCAGACACCAGTCGTGCAATACCATAAATCCATAATCCTTACCTCAAGTAGTACTTAAGTAGCAGTAGACAATGGATAAGACATTACATAAATCCATAATCCTAACATCAATAGGAAAATGGATAGATGGGGTGTGGGATTGGCTTAAACACCTAAGGGCGTGTTTGATAACATGGCCTGACGGTCCGGCTATGCTCCCGGGCTGCAACTCACCTATTTGGTTTACTTGGCCCACTCGCGAGCCTAGCTCTCACGAGCCAAAATGCATTCTCTCTCTCCTGGCTCCGTGAAACGGGAAAAAGAAGAAAAAAGTCCGCATTACCTCTCTCAATTTTCGCAAAAATATGCTTTTCCTACCTGAACTCTAAATCGGACAAAACACCTCCTCAACTTTTAAAACCGTTCATCTTACCTCCCTCGTCCGGCTATAAGCGATTTTGAAGACGGTTTTATCTTTTTCTTTTTATTTATTTTGACTAAATCTTTGAAAAATCATAGTAAATCACAGAAAATCATAAAATAGAAAGTTCAATTTTGTTGGACTCTACATGAGTAGATCTACACAATGGACATATAATATGGTATGCTTTAATACAAAGTTTTTTATTGTAGCTTTAGATCTATGCTTTCTGTAATTAAATGGAATAATTCATAGCTGTAGTTTTGATGGTTCAATTATGGTGAAATTTTTATGGTGGGCTAATTATTGTATGCTTAAACTGTATTAAAAATTTTATACTCATTGGATCATGTATAACTTAGTTATAGATTTTATTTTGGTTTATGCTTGTTAAATATAAATAAATCTATAACTAAGCTATACATGATCCAATGAGTATGAAATTTTTACTACAGTTCAATCATACAATAATTAGCCTATCATAAAAATTTCATCACAATTGCACCATATAAACTGCAGCTATGAATTATTTTAATTAATTACAGAAAACATAGATCTAAAGCCACAACAAAAACTTTATACTAAAGCATAACATATTATATGTTCACTATATAGATCTACTTATGTGGAGTCCAACAAAATTAGATTTTTCATTTTATAAATTTTCTATGATTTTTTAAAGATTTAGCTAAAATAAATAAAAAAGAAAAAGACAAAACCGTCAAAACTGCTTATAACAGGGTCAGGGAGGTAAGATGAACGATTTTAAAAGTTAAGGAAGGTGTTTTACCTGGTTTTGAAGTACAGGAAGGAAAAGCGGAATTTCACGAAAATTAAGGGAGGTAACGTAGAGAATCATTTTTTCACATACTGGCCCAACAGAGCGAGCGGGCCCGACGGAGCGAGTGGGTGACCACCTTCGGCCTCTCACCTGTGCAGTCTCAACTTTCCTCTCGTCCCCTGTTTCACGCGGTCGTACTAAGGATGGCAACGGGGATATACCCGTCGGGTATCGCCGGAACGTTCTCTTCCCCGCTACGGAGAATTCATCCTGTCCCTGTCCCCGTTAACTGTCTCGTATAGATTCTTGCTCATCCCCGTACCCGTCGGGCATCGGTCGGGTAACAGATACCCGACGGGTACTGCATATCCGATAAACAAGGACACTTGGGGTCGCAGCTTTGCAATCAGAGACATTTTCTTCTTTACCCGGGTATAAGTGTCAGAGTCTCGGAGATGCCGAGGAGAAAGAGCGAGGTTGCGAGGAGGACGAGCAAAGGTGACAGAGAGACCGAACTGAGGAAGCGAGGGGCACGAGCGCTTGAGGCAGGCGTGCTTGTGCTGCTGGTGGAGATGGTGAGGAAAAATTAAACTAGGGTTCATAGAACACACAAACTATTTATATATGAATGTTCAGATTTGGGCCAAAATATCTATGTTGAGCTTCTTTGGGCCTAATACTCGCATGACAGCTCAAATAGTCAGGTTCCCCAACGGGTACGGGGATGTGTAAACAGGGAACGTTCCTGTACCCGCTATACCCGTTGAGGACGGATTCTTGTCCATTTAGATGCCCACGAGTAAAGATATGATCCCATCCCCGGTCCCTAATGGATCAAATACCCGTTGGGTGTCGGGGTATCGGGGCCTGTTGCCATCTTTAGGTCGTACGAGGCACCAGGACGGCGCTGGCGACGACGAAGGGCACCCGCGTCAAGGGGAGCCGCTAGCGGCGACGCATGGGGCAACCGCGGACAGGGATGCCGCCGGCGACGACTCACGGGGCCAGACGCGCCCAGACCACCGCGAGCAGCTGGGCGGCGGCGAGCACGAGCCCGGCCACACCGCGCGCGAGGATGGACCAGTACTCCATGGGCGACGAGCACCAGCTTCGGCTCCGTGGAGCGAGCGAGAGGGACGCATGGGTGAAGGTTTTCTCCGTTTAGAGACCCGCAGTGTCGGGTGTCGGGTCGCCGGGTCCCTATTGCCGTCGTGATTGGTGAGCAAATTCCTGGCAGACACACCCACCTGCAGCAGGGCAGGGGCAGCTATCCCGTGTGAAGCCGAGGCCAGAGAATAGCAATAAGCCCGTTCGGCTGGTAAGAAAACCAGCCGGAATTCACTGTTTATGCTCTTACAAATTCCTCTAGATTCATCTAGATATCTCCTACTAATAATTAACTAGCTAACAGTTAATAGACATTTAGCTATTAGCTAGTTGAATATTAGCACTAATGAATCCAGACCATAATTTTTTGGCATCTTAGGGGGTGTTTGGTTCCTCCTCATAAACTTTAGTCGCTGTCCTATAGGATGTTTGGACACATGGAGTATTAAATATAGACTAATTACGATACTAATTATACAGTTTACGACTAATGTACGAGACAAATCTTTTAAACCTAATTAGCCCATGATTTGACAATGTGGTGCTACAGTAAACATGTACTAACGATGGATTAATTAGGCTTAACTAATTCATCTCGTGGAGTACTGATGAATTCTATAAATTTTTTATTAGTATCTGAACATCCCATGCGGTGATACCTCCTGATCAAACACCCCTTGGTACCTCGTGCTCTAATCAACACGCGCAGTTAGCCAACATGGTGCCCCCTAACACGCTAACAACTGTCGCTGGTAAGTCCGGCGAGGTCGTCGTGATTCGACATTTTTATGTTGGCCACTCCAACTCATCACCAACTTCTCCAAATATTTGTTTTATTTTTACCGCGTACAGATGCGAATTAGGAGCACGCCACTGCACCGATCGATGCCATTAAAACATTATAAACACGCGCTCATCACACTCCTGGACGCGCGCCGTAGCCAACAGAGAATCCCCCGCACGCACACCATGTGGCTGGTGTCCTCCATCCGTGCCGCTCTGTGCCTTCTGCTCGTCGTCGTCCTCGCCAGCCACCGCGAGCCCGCGGCGGCCGTCACGCTGTCGACGTCGTCGCGGTGGATCGTGGACCCGGCGGGGCACCGGGTGAAGCTGGCCTGCGTGAACTGGCCGTCGCACCTGGAGCCCGTGGTGACCGAGGGGCTCGGCAGGCAGCCCGTAGGCGCCATCTCCGGGATGATCGTCTCCTTGGGGTTCAACTGCGTCCGCCTCACGTACCCGATCGCGCTGGCGACCAACGCCTCGCTGTCGGCGCTCACCGTGCGGCAGTCC
This sequence comes from Miscanthus floridulus, assembly GCF_019320115.1. NCBI lineage: Eukaryota > Viridiplantae > Streptophyta > Magnoliopsida > Poales > Poaceae > Miscanthus > Miscanthus floridulus. Next base: position 88,507,709 of record NC_089586.1, read on the forward strand.
CTCCTGGCCCACGGCCTCTCGGAGACGGTCGGCGGCGTCGAGGTCAACAACCCCGGCTTCCTCGACCTCACACTCATCGACTCGCTCAAGGCAATGCCCGCACGCACGCTAGCTCTGCCCGCAGCCATCTCCTGATTTCCTGAGAGGAGCTGGTGCTGTTCGATCGTTTTAATAACCTTCAAGCTTCTGGCCACCGCCGGCCGTATGCGATGCCATGCAGGCTGTGGTGAACGCCCTGGGGGAGAAGAACGTCATGGTGATCCTGGACAACCACGTGAGCACGCCGGGGTGGTGCTGCAGCAACGACGACGGCAATGGGTTCTTCGGCGACAGGGACTTCGACCCAAACGTGTGGGTGGACGGGCTGGGCAGCATGGCCACCATCTTCGCCGACGTGCCCAACGTCGTCGGCATCAGCCTGCGGAACGAGCTCCGTGGCCCGAGGCAGAACCCCGAAGATTGGTACACGTAAGTTATTGGTTGTTCACCATCGAAGTCGATTGCAGATTTTGCACGTACGTACATTTTGCTTTTTAAAAAAAAAAAAAATCTGAAACTGCACCGGACTGCTGCCGGGGCAGGTACATGCAGAGGGGCGCGGAGGCGGTTCACGCGGCGAACCCTCGGGCGCTGGTGATCATGGGCGGCCTGAGCTACGACTACGACCTGTCCTTCCTGGCCACGAGGCAGGTGGGCGTCAGCTTCGCGGCGGAGAACAAGCTGGCGTTCGAGGTGCACTGGTACAGCTTCTCGGACGCGCGCGCGTGGGAGGCGGAGGGCGCCAACGAGGTGTGCGGCCGCGCCGCGCGTGACTTCGCGCGCCGCGGCGCGTTCCTGCTCGCCCGGGGCTTCCCTCTCTTCCTCAGCGAGTTCGGCGCCGACTCCCGCGGCGGCGACCGCAAGGACAACCGGTACTTCCCGTGCGCCGCCGCCGTGGCCGCAGAGCACGACGTGGACTGGGCGTACTGGGCGCTGCAGGGCAGCTACGCGCTGCGGCAGGGCGTCGCCGGGATGGACGAGGTGTACGGCGTCCTCGACTGGTCCTGGAGCAAGCCCCGCAACGCGACCGTGCTCCCGAGGATCCAGGCGTTGCAGCGGCCACTCCAAGGTTAGTCGATCGCTGCTCCAGATTCCAATGGCGTGCGTGCATCGCTGCATACTGACGCGTGGTTGGTTTTGACTGGCGGGCGCGTTCATCCAGGGCCTGGCTACGGCGAGGCGCTGCCGTACACCGTGCTGTTCCACCCGCTCACGGGGCTCTGCGCGGTGCGGCACGCGGCCACAGCGACGACGACGCTGGAGCTGGGCCCGTGCAACGAGACGGACGCGTGGGCGTACGCGCCGCCGTCGTCGACGCTCGTTCTAAGGGACGCCGCGGCAGCGGGGCTCCCGTGCCTGCGGGCCGAGGGGCGTGGGCAGCCCGCGCGTCTCGGCACCAACGCCTGCGGCGACCCCCTGTCGACGTGGCGCCTGGCGACAGACTCCGCGATGCACGTCGCCGTCGACGCCGCTGCTCTTGGGCTGGGCGGCGGCGGCATGCTGTGCCTGGACGTGGGCACGGACGGCAGGAGCATCGTGACGAACCCGTGCGCGTGCCAGCACGGGGACGGGACGTGCGACCCGGAGGGCCAGTGGTTCAAACTGGTCACCAGCACAAGGCGCGTCGCGCGCAGGCCGGCCACGCTCGCCTAGATCATAGGCTATTCTTGACGAAGTTTGTAGGATGAACACCGGAGTCAGCAGACTGGACGCGTATGCCGATCTTCTGACAGTTAGGGGAAAAAAGAGAGGAAAGAATCAACTACTGAATGGATCTAAGAAATTGATTAAACAGGAGCTATCGAACAAACTCGTTCTGCTGCGCTTCCATAATCTTTCCAGATTCATTCCTCGCGCTCAGTCCTCTCTTGATAAATTTGGTATTTAGCTTAGACCTCCAATTTCCAAAACTTTGAACTCATTGAATGCGCCTTCACGAAGTCCTCTCCACGGGGAAATCAGAATGTTCTCTTCTTGTCACCCCATAAAAAAGTCTGCCACCTCAGGCACCAATTTTCAGTTATATAACCCAAAGTTTCCTTCCTCTCGAAAACATTACTATTTGATTATTGATGAGCTAGTGTTGATGTTTGGCTTGATTGAAAGTTGGACCCTACAATCACTCAGGTTGTTTACAATTGACTATCACTAGCTCTTTCATGTAGTTAATTAGGAACTGTGACAATTCCAAACAAAAAAAGACGAAGTTTAGAACCTATTTCACCTGGCTCTGACTCCTAGCTATGCACGAAGGAGCCAGATTCGGTAAGCCAAAAATAGTGTCCGTCTTTGTAAATGGCCATTAACAGAGACCATTTGTTAGAGGCGGTTAGTTTGTCCGCCTCTAAAAAAAAAACTGGTCTCTAAAAATCTTCTCTGCGGTAGTGTTCATGGGCCTCTAGTTATTTTAAGAAGAGAGATAAAAAGAGCTCCATGCTATCGTACATGGAGAAGCTAGAGCCGAAGCTCCTCCTAACATGCCTCAGTAGTTCATAGCCAAAATGTGGTTCAAGGCAAGCTCTAAATAGTTTTCATATACCTTTTCTAAATATTTAGTTCGAAAGAAGGAAGTTTACTGATCATCATTAAATCGAGTTGATACAATTTTTTTTTGAAAGCACCCCAACCTCTGCACCAAAGGATACACACAACAACAAAAAAAAGGGTGTACCCAGGGCAGAGAGCTCCCGCTCTGTGCGGGGTCTGGGGAAGGGTGTCAGTGGCAAGCCTTACCCTCACATGTGCAATGCGAGGAGGCCGCGACTCAAACCCGGGACCTTCCGGCCACAGGCGGTAAGACTCTACCGCTTGCACCAGGCCCGCCCTTCAAAGGATACACACAACAACTTTAATCAAAGTTACATACTTAACAATAACAATCAGTCTAAAGGTCAAATATTTAGTTGGTATCTAGATAAGTTACAGTGGAAAAGAAAGAGTGCTTACCAACAAAAACGAGTAAAGGTTGAAGAAATTAGGATTCCTCATCTTTTACAGGAGTCCAGCGTACAGAGTCCGTCTTCTTTCTAACAGCGAAGCCAGCCATGAAACCGAGCAGCATTGCAACCATCACACAGCCAGCAATTGCCATATATGTCAATTTTTTTGGCATCACACCAACCAGCTTATGCTCATCAGGTGTGCTATCAGTATCGACTTGCCGCGAGAGTATTTCAACCATATCATGGACTTGCCCATCATGGTTCCCAATGTACGCTAGTGTCAACTTCTCCCTTGTGGCCACAAGTTTCGTGTACCCGAACTCACCGCTGCGGTACATGGACCTCTGTGGCTGAGGGAATATGGGAACTTTGGGGTGGTCAGGTCTCGGTTCCCAGCTTGGCTGGTAATCTTGCCCAGCCATCCCGATCACAACATGAGCAGGAGCACCAGGGTACACAAAGCTTGACGACGTGTTAAGGCACTGATAGTTCTTCATGGGGCAGAATCTCTCATACCTGTGAATATGCCCCCACAGAGCAAGTGTCACGCTGTGTTTCACAAAGAGAGGTTCCAGATGCTGAATCATCTGCTCCCTGTGAGCTGTGTCCTTGACCTCATTGCTTGAGGTGTACATCGGTCGGTGACCCTGGAACACGATGAATGGTGTTCGACTCCGGTTGACACTCTCAAGGTCAGCTTTTATATAGTTGTACTGATCACTGCCATGAGTGAAATCAGTTTCAGTGGACATGTAAACAAAATGAACAACACCTGCATCAAATGAGTAGTAGAGATTCCGAGTGTCAGGAGCACTGGTGCCAGTAGGGAAAGAGGAGTTTCCAGGCATTCTGAACTTGATGCTGTATGGTACACCACATTCACCGCCGCTATCCTTCCCATTATATATGTTTGCAGCCCAGGTGGGTTTCCAAGGTTGGGAAGGCCAGTCATACTCATGATTTCCAATGCAGACATGGTATGGTGTATTCGCAGCAATAGGTTCAATCTGTTCGAAGAAATGATCCCATAACCATGCATAACCTTTAGCATAGCTGATGTCACCGATATGTGAAATGACTGCAGGTTTGTCTTTATGGGCTTGAAGATCACGGAGGATCCATTTCACAGTTGACAAACTTTCTTGAGGTGTTCGAAAGTAGGTGTTGTAAGGAACATAAGTGCCCAGATCACCAAAGAGGAATGCAATGGTCTCATTGGCCTCAATGTCACGTGAGATGAAGCTATATGTCTCACTCCAACCTCCTGAATCATTGCCATTGCCAACCTACCAATAACAGTTAAACTTGAAAAGATCAGGTGAATGTGACATATGATGGAATATTTATACCAAATGCTGATGATGTTGGATGCTCATCATGGTTGAAACTTGAAACTATGAGCTATGAAAAATAATTATTTGTTTGACCTAGTTTAGCTTGTCACGCAAATGTGGTTGCTCCAGAAGTCTATTTGTTGATATTTATTAAGACATCTCTTCAAAATGGATGAAATGTTCCCTATCGAGGACCAAGCCAGCTGTTCCTAACATCAAAATCTAAGCTTTTACAATGGAGTCCTGCTCTTTGTGCTTCACTAATAAAGACTAAAATAGCCCAGGTCCAAGCTCGATTATCTGCGACAAGCAAAGATCCTAATTCTAGTGAACTTCAAAGCGCAACTGTCATTCCATGTTAAATTATATTAATAGTACTCCATGCTAAAAAATTATATAAATTGTTACTTCAGGTAAACTTATTATGTTTTATTCGAAAAATCGTAGCATATGTACATTGCTAGTTTAATAGTAAGCACTCCATTTTTTCTAGAGAAAATTCAACACATTGAGCACTATGGTATAGGTTGAATGAAATGCCTATTTATGCAATTTTAGTAAATTAGAGTTCACTCTTAGACCTAAAATCTAGATTCTTAATTAAAAAAAAACTCCAAAGAATGGGCCAGGAATAAGGGAGAGAGAGCAAATGCTAGGGTTTCAACTTATATGCTGAGGGAAAATGTTCTATTAAAAATTGCAGTAGGTAAGATCGAATGGGAAGCCACAATCTGAACTTATGAACATAGTTGTTAAAATCAAAATTCTATGGTGCGATTTTACTACTTTACAATCTTATTTTATTAGGATGATTCTACAATTCTGTTAAGTAGAACCTACGATTTTATGATTCTAGTAATTATGATCCTACAATTTGGGATCTTACCATTAGAGTTTCGATACAATTCAGGACCATGATTTTAAAAAACTTGCTTATGAAGTCACGACTCTCGATAGATAGACTACAACAACAGCTGACATAGCTCAAGGTAAGGTTTCGACTAAGCACATGTCAAGCGCATGTGGAGATGCGATGAAAAAGGGAAAACTTGGAATGAGGATAGGAAGTCACTTAAATTGGTATCCATAGTCTTACATAGGAAAAAGAGGACGAAGTATATGTATGGACAATTTCAATTTTTGCAGGTCTAGATTTATCCGAAAACTTCTAATACTTATGTTGTAAAATTGCTAGCCCTGTGCAGATACACAGGTTTATGGACTAGTAAGTACGCTGTAATGCTAGTAGTGAGTGATTCTGGTAGGCTTTGGTTCCCTAATCGAAGGACAGAAAAGCAAGAATTCTTGCACGAATACTGGAAGCAAGCATAAAAAACTTGACTATCAAACTGAAGCTAGTGTTCTAAAATTAATTTTTGCACAACTTTCAGACAATGAAAGGCCCCAAACTAGGATGTTCGGATGGGCAGATCCACAGATGGGGAGCCAAAGGGTTTATCAGTTCAGATCTGAAGTGACTCGTAGGCAGCAATTGTTCCAATCAAGCTAGAGCCGAACAAGTACAACAACAACAACAACAAAGCCTTTAAGTCCCAAACAAGTTGGGGTAGGCTAGAGTTGAAACCCAACAGAAGCAATCAAGGTTCAGGTACGTGAATAACTGTCTTCCAAGCACTCCTATCTAAGGCTAAGTCTTTGGGTATATTCCATCCTTTCAAGTCTCCTTTTATTGCCTCTACCCAAGTCAACTTCGGTCTTCCTCTGCCTCTCTTCACGTTACTATCCTGACTTAGGATTCCACTACGCACCGGTGCATCTGGAGGTCTCCGTTGCACATGTCCAAACCATCTCAACCGGTGTTGGACAAGCTTTTCTTCAATTGGCGCTACCCCTAATCTCTCACGTATATCATCGTTCCGAACTCGATCCCTTCTTGTATGACCGCAAATCCAACGCAACATACGCATTTCCGCGACACTTAGCTGTTGAATATGTCGTCTTTTCGTAGGCCAACATTCTGCACCATACAACATAGCAGGTCTAATCGCCGTCCTATAAAACTTGCCTTTTAGCTTCTGTGGTACCCTTTTGTCACATAGGACACCAGACGCTTGCCGCCACTTCATCCACCCTGCTTTGATTCTATGGCTAACATCTTCATCAATATCCCCGTCCCTCTGTAGCATTGATCCTAAATATCGAAGGTATCCTTCCTAGGCACTACTTGACCTTCCAAACTAACATCTTTCTCCTCCCGAGTAGTAGTGCCGAAGTCACATCTCATATACTCAGTTTTAGTTCTACTAAGTCTAAAACCTTTGGACTCCAAAGTCTCCCGCCATAACTCCAGTTTCTGATTCACTCCTGTCCGGCTTTCATCAACTAGCACTACATCGTCCGCGAAAAGCATACACCAAGGGATGTCCCCTTGTATGTCCCTTGTGACCTCATCCATCACTAAAGCAAACAAATAAGGACTCAAAGCTGACCCTTGATGTAGTCCTATCCTAATCGGTAAGTCATCCGTGTCTCCATCACTTGTTCGAACTCTAGTCACAACATTGCTGTACATGTCCTTAATGAGCCCGACGTACTTCGTTGGGACTTTATGTTTGTACAACGCCCACCACATAACATTCCTTGGTATTTTATCATAAGCCTTCTCCAAGTCAATAAAAACCATGTGTAGGTCCTTCTTCTTCTCCCTATACCGCTCCATAACTTGTCTTATTAAGAAAATAGCTTCCATGGTTGATCTTCCGGGCATGAAACCAAATTGGTTCATAGAGACCCGCGTTATTGCTCTCAAGCGATGCTCGATAACTCTCTCCCATAGCTTCATAGTATGGCTCATCAACTTAATTCCTCGGTAATTTATACAACTTTGAATATTCTCTTTATTCTTGTAGATCGGTACCAATATACTTCTCCTCCACTCATCAGGCATCTTGTTCGATCGAAAAATATGGTTGAACAGCTTGGTTAACCATACTACAGCTATGTCCCCGAGGCATCTCCACACCTTGATTGGGATACCATCCGGTCCCATCGCCTTACCTCCTTTCATCCTTTTCAACGCCTCTCTAACCTCAGATTCTTGGATTCTCCGCACAAAGCGCCTATTGGTGTCATCAAAAGAGTCATCCAACTGAAAGGTTGTGTCCATATTCTCACCATTGAACAATTTGTCAAAATACTCTTGCCATCGATGTCGGATCTCATCCTCCTTTACCAAGAGATGCTCCCTTTCATCCTTAATGCACTTAACTTGGTTGAAGTCCCATGTCTTTCTCTCACGAACCCTAGCCATCCTATAAATGTCCTTCTCTCCTTCCTTCGTACTCAAATGTTGGTAAAGATCCTCGTACGCTCTACCCTTTGCCACACTTACAGCTCGCTTTGCAGTCTTCTTTGCCACCTTATACTTCTCTATGTTGTCCACACTCCTGTCATGGTACAAGCGTCTATAGCATTCTTTCTTCTCCTTAATAGCCCTTTGGACTTCCTCGTTCCACCACCAAGTATCTTTAGCCTCACGTCCCCTTCCTTTGGTTACTCCACACACCTCTGAGGCTACCTTCCGAATGTTGGTTGCCATCTTGTCCCACATATTGTTTATGTCGTCTTCTTTCTTCCAAGAGCCCCTTTTGATAACCCTTTCCCTAAATACCTCTGACGTCTCCTCTTTCAGTTTCCACCACTTTGTTCTTTCAATCTTAGCTTGTTTATCCCTACGGGCACGCATCTGAAAACGAAAATCTGCCACCAAAAGCTTATGTTGAGAAACAACATACTCCCCTGGTATCACCTTGCAATCCAAGCATGCTCGTTTGTCCTTTCTTCTTGCGAGGACAAAGTCAATCTGACTACAGTGTTGTCCGCTACTGAAGGTCACTAGATGAGATTCTCTCTTTCTAAAGAAAGTGTTGGCTATCATTAGGTCAAAAGCTACCGCGAAGTCTAGAGCTTCCTCCCCCTCCTGATTCCTACTACCATACCCAAAACCTCCATGAACTGCCTCGAAACCTACGCTTGTAGTACCTACATGCCCATTAAGATCTCCTCCTATAAAAAGCTTCTCACTACTAGGTATAGCTCTAACCAGGCCATCTAAGTCATCCCAGAACTGTCTCTTAGCACTCTCGTCGAGGCCTACTTGGGGGATATACGCACTAATTACGTTCAAGACCATATCACCAACGACAAGCTTGACTAAGATAATCCTATCTCCTTGCCTTCTCACTCCCACCACACCATTCTTGAGGCTCTTATTAATCAAAACTCCTACTCCATTTCTATTCGCGACTGTCCCTGTATACCAAAGCTTGAAACCTGTATTGTCCACCTCCTTCGCCTTCTGACCCTTCCATTTAGTCTCTTGAACGCATAATATATTTACACGCCTCCTAGTCGCGGTATCAACTAATTCTCTTAACTTACCTGTAAGTGACCCTACATTCCAACTACCTAAACGGATCCTAGTTGGTTCGACTAGCTTCCTTACCCTTCGCACCCGTCGACTCTGATGCGAAGACCCTTGCTCATTTTTCACTACACTCGGGCGCCGATGTAGCGCGCCACTAAGGAAGCGACGACCCGATCCTTGGTTACTTGACACCATGCCCAGATCACGACACGGCGCGTCACGGGGGTGACGATCCGGCCCTTGCCCATTTAACACCATACCCGGGTTTCGATATGGCGCGTCGCTAAGAGGGTTACGCCCCAACGATTTTCTTTTGGGTTTCATCTCCATTTAAGTGGCTAAGTTTTTACATTGGCTCGCCACGCCTAACACAACCCTCCTCTTTTACCAGGGCTTGGGACCTGCTATGCTGGAACACCAAAGGCGCCCCAACATAGGCGGAGTTCTAGAGCCGAACAAGTATCCAACAAAAAATATTTATTGGCACCCAGGTGCTACAATGAGCTCTATCTATCAGAAATTCAAACTCTCAGATCACAATGGAAGTACTACTAGTAACCACTTAATCATATCACTCGAAGTGGAAACTAGCAAAACTCATGCAAGTTATATGTATCTATACCTTGTAGAAGTACCTTGTCCCAGGCTGCAATCCCTTCATCACGCCGTCGAAGACGAACCCAGGGTGCCGCCACCCGACGCTGTCGTTCGCCGGGTAGTCGCACATGTGCCGCTGCTCGTATGTCCTCGCCTCCGCCGGCACCTCTTCCCACTCCTCCTCTCACCGACCAGCGGGCCCGTACCTCACGAACCTCCTCCCGTCGTCGCCGCAGACGAACAGCACCCGCATCTCGTCCACCTCGTCGGTGAACGCCAGGTGCAGCTGAGCGGGCCGGGCGCCAGATCCCTCGTAGGCCACATTGCCGGAGACGGCGGCGCGGTGGCTGGCGTCGGGGAGCGTGTCGCCGTCCTGCTGGTCAACGCGCCGTCGTCCTCGGAACAGGCGGAACTGGTAGGGGGCGCGCAGGTCGGGCAGGCGCGGGAGCGTGAGGCTGCCGGCACCCGTGGCCCAGGAGGCGGAGGAGTTGAGGAGGAGGAAGCCGAGGTAATTGAGGTCGCCGGAGGACGGCGGGGAGTAGACGGCGACGTAGTCAAGCGGGCTCGGGTCGGGGAGGCCCGACCATCGGAGGGTGATTGCGTGGTCTGATTTGGTCAGCGTCGACGGGGTGGCAGTGAGGGTCGTGGTGGATGTGGGCTCGCCGGCGGCGAGGTGGGCGACGAGCAGAAAGAGAAGGGGCGACGGTGGCATTGGAAAGCATTTGTTTTTGAATCTTTAAGTTCGTGACTTAAGCTTGAGTTAACGAGTGTGCGCAGGAAGCTCAGATCAGGTTAAACAAATCCTTCACGATCGCGGTTCATGTGAGTTCAGTTGACTCAACGGGGAGCAGCGGGCGCACGTTGCCACAGCGGGCAGTGGGAGTGTTGTTTTATTAAAAAAAATCATGTTGTTTACTACTAAATCCGTTTCAAATTATAGTTCGTTTGACTTTTTTACTCTAAGTTTGATAACTCGTCTTATTCCAAAAATTTATGTTAAGCATCACTTCTTTTGTCATGACTTGTTTTATTAATAAAAGTTCTTCAAGAATGACTTAAATTTGACTATGTTTGTATAAATTTTTTGAATAGGACGAACGGTCAAACTTATGGTTAAAAAAAATCAAACGAATTATAATTTGGAACGGAAGGAATATTTCCTGGCTTATAGTCAGTTGATAATATAATACTTATCAATCGATCGTAGATCATTTGAATCAATTGACTATCGATTAGCTGTCATTAACTGAATTTTCAGATAACAGTTAGTTGATCCATTAGTTGAGGCTGTTGGGATCCCTAATTTTTAGCGGCTAAAGGCCTCCACTAGCAAATTGAATTAGTTGTCTAATTCGACTTAGTCATTTTGGAGAACTAATAAAATTTGTAGAGACAGAGACAGAGAGGGAGAGACCTTCCAATTAAGCTACTAGGGAAGAGAATTTATTCCTAGTTTAATCTACTGTGAAAGTTTGAAAAATTACAACCGGTTTGTGATACAAACACTGGGTGAGAGTACTTACACTTCTGTTTTTGACCGGAAGTGATACCCTATGAGCCTTGATCATCACACCCATGTTTACTCAGGAACAGAAAGGGTTGTGAAGTGGTGAAGTTGAACACTGGATGGCCATGGGCATGGGCATGATGTTACCCAAACCCAATCCTTGCAGAAATCTCGGATCATGGGGGTTCTTAGCACCACTGGTTCGGACGTTGTTCCACTACGATTGGATACAAATCGCCACGTCCACAACCAACCCTGCATGATGCATCCATGACCATGAGCATTTGCAGTCGCGCGACTGATACAGGCAGCACGGTGATGTCACTATCCACACGTACCCGACTCTGTGTGTGTGTGTGTGTGGGGGGGGGGGGGGGGGGGGGGGGGGGGGGGGGTGTGGGGGGGGGGGGCATGATAGGCACGGAGCTAGCGGTTGGGCTAGGGGGCTCCAGCCCCTCTACCGCTCGCGAGCAAGCGAAGCCTCGTAGAGCCCCCGTCTAAAATTTCAGCTGTATATGTACAGGTAGGAGGAACTGAGATTTGCTGAACCTCTTTTCTTGCTAATTGCCGTTGTTTAGCCCCTCCTAAATTTTTTCCTAGCTTCGTCCCTGGGCATGACCCATATAAAACATGGACTGCACCATCAAAGGTGACCCAACTCATAAGATTAAGGCATACGGTGCACGGCGCTAGTCGACGTGCACCGCAAGGCTACGAAAAGATATTGTAATACTAAATATGATATTTTTCTTGTAACCCTACCCATCCAGAGAATATAAAGAGGGACAGAGGTCCCCTATCCCACATCCAATCTCGTATTCCAGCAATACAAAATAATAAGTACAGAACGTAGGATTTTATGTCATGTTGACGGTCTGAACCTGTATAAATCTTGTGTCTTGTCTCTGTTGCCATCTAGTTCCTGATCACATGCACCTCTACCAACCAATCTACCATAGTGGGCATATCCTTCGGTAAACTGCCGAGTATCTTTTTATCGACAGTTGACGCCACAGGTAGAGTTGTACGTTTGATCCCATGGCGAGCTAGATGGAATCCTACAATCGATAGCTCAATGGACCTCAAGATCAACTTCGCAACCAAGGCAACTCGGTTGATCATGGCGGTGTCCTTCCGCAACACGAGACAACCACAATGACCTACGACGGGACCTGATGCTGAAACACATCTAACAGGAGTGCGTTTTGGTGTGCGGAGCCCGACGGCGGTAGGCGGCCCCGTGCTTTGCACGCATACTGGAACAGCCCGACTCGACAACGCGCATGTCAAGCGCAGTGGCCAACCTAGATGCAATATACTCAGTCTCATGATGATTCCAGACCATTATGATAACCGAACCTGAATGTGACATGGCCATGAATTAACCTATGAAGGCACCGCTAGTTCTTTCCAACGTCGACAAAGCTACGTGTGCGGAGGGGTTTCTGAGCAATCGTCATCAGATGTTCTCCAATGTCGTGCAAATTACGAGTGGTCTACATCACCATGACGTGACGATGATGCCAACAAGCTATAAGGAAAATGGACCCTAGACCCATTTACTTTGGATTTTGGTGTTTGATGACCAACACAACTAAATTAGACTAATAAATTTGTTAGTAATTGTTTTATAGTTCAATAAGATGCAAGACGTGACTTGGACGAAGGCGACATGATGATCCCATGATCAACACCATAAGCAAGACCCTAGAAGCACAAGAGAAGACCCAAGATATCAAGTATAGTTCAAGCATGAAGATGGGAACCAAGCCAGACGCAAGATCGCGAAGAAACGAGCTCGCCAGAGGTGACCGGACGTGGCCCTTATAGGGACCGGACGCATCCAATCAGTTGCTCGGCAACAGTAGGCGTCCGCAGCTGTGACCGAACGCTGAGCGAAGCAATGATCGGACGCACCGATGACACTATTCTTCGTCACGGTAATGTTTTCAGCGTGACCGAACGCAGCGGCACTGGACGATCGGACGCACAAAGTACAGCATCCGATCGAGTCCAGAGAGGTTCCAGAGCGACGCCAGCACGACCGGACATGTCGAATCGAGTGATACCAGACTCAGCCCAGAGTCTGATCAACGCACGTGCTCTAACGGTCGGGACGACTGGATGCGTCCAGTCAGGATGACAGCAGCGTCCGGTCAGTAGCAGAAAGTTTGGTTTCGCCCCCCAACGACTACTTTCTCTATGGGGCTTATAAATAGACTCCTCAACCGGCCATTTGATATGTGGAGAGCTGAGGAAACATACCAAGGGTGTTGATACACCACTTTAGTGATCTCCACTTGCATAGTGCTTAGTGATACATTCGGTGAATAGCGTAGATGCTTTGCGAAGTGCTTAGGTTAGTTAAACCATCGCTTATGCGCTTGCTCTAGGTTTAGGCCTAGTGTTTAGTGAGGTTTGCACACCTCTTACCACTCGGTGCTTGCACGCACCATTATTGTACATTGGAGGGGCTTGTAATCTTGCGAGATCACACCAACCACGTTTATGGTGTGGCCACCATGTACCGGAGGGAACAAGGCCCGTGGCGGTTCGGCCGAAAGCTTGATAGTGAAGACGGTGGGGAGCGGTCCAGGAGAGGCTTGCCGAAAGGCACACCGGAGATCCACTTGCGCGTGGGGAAGGCCCAGGGCTATCGACGAAGTTACCCGACCGAGAGCTTAGCCCTTACGAGGGATTCCTTGCGAGGGGCTCCAATGAGGACTAGGGGCAAGCTTGTGCGCTTCTCGATACCTCGGTAAAATACCGGAGTCATTGATGGGAGTTTGCATATCTCTACCTTACTCTTTAGCTTTCGTATTTACCTTGTTTGCATAACTTCTTTTACGGTAGAGATAACAACACACTAGCAAAAACGTAGTTGCACATTTAGATGGTTTATCTTTTGCATAGGTTTTGCTAAGGTTAGAAAAAGAGGTCATAGTTTAGAGTTAGAGTTTTAAGTTATCTAATTCACCCTCCTTTTAGGCGTCACGGTCCCTTTCAATTGGTATTAGAGCAGGTTGGCACAATTTGAACCTTTGGCTTCACCGCCGTTGAGCCGACGCTATTTAGAGTGGTTGGGATGGATATCTCTAGGCCTACACACTTTGATGGCACTAACTTTCCCTACTATAAAGCTAGAATGACTTGTCACCTTGAGGCGATAGATTTGGGTGTTTAGAGAGTCGCTCGTGATGGGATAAAACCCATTAAGAATCCTGATAAACCCATAAAGAGTGAAGAAAAAGAAATTCATTTCAATACTAGAGCTAAAAATTGCTTGTTTGAATCTTTTAGCATGGATGTGTTTAACCAAGTGTTCACTTTAAATACGACACATGAAATTTGGTTAAAACTCCAAGAGCTCCATGACGGCACAACTAATGTCCATGAGCAAAAATATTGTTTAGCTAAATAAAATTATGGTTCCTTTAAAATGAATGATGATGAGCTTGTTCGTGATATGTATTCTCGTTTGAATCTAATTATCAATGAGCTCCATTCAATAGGATTAACGAAGCTAGATGATGCGGACATCATGAGGAAGATCATCTCCGTGCTACCACAAAAGAAATATGCAAGCATCATCACCGTCCTTCACAACATGGAGGACTTGAGCACCATAACCCCGGCCATAGTCATTGGCAAGATAGTGGCATTTGAAATGTCACAGAAGATGGGTCAAGAAGAAGCCTCGTCATCAAGCAAAGGCAAAGCTCTCGCATGTAGTGAGAAAAAGAAGATGAAGGGCAAGCAAATTGAGACAAGCTCAAGCTCCTCAAGTGAAGATAAAGAAGAAGATGAGAATGATGATGATAATAATAATGATGATGATGATTCATCAAGTGATAATGATCAATCTTCCTCCTCCACCTCTAACTTTGATGAAGAATCAATCAAACTTATCAACAAGGTGGAGAAGATGATCCAAAGGCTCAGGGTCCGTTTGGTTGGGCTTTTGGCTTTGGCTTTTAGCCCCAAAAGCCAAAAGCCCAACCAAAGGGACTGCTTTTGGAGGTGATTTTTTCAGAAGCAGCTGCTTTTCCGTAGTATATTTTTGAAAGCTAGTTTGACCCTGCTTTTGGTTTTTGGCTTTCTGCTTTTCAAAATTGGTGGAATAAAAAGCTCTTCCATAGTTGTTTCAAGAGAGATAAAGATAGAAGGTATATTTTATACTTGTTTAACCAAATAGCTTTCAGCTTTTCTACAGCCCACAGCCCACATCAGCTTTCCCACAGCTCACAGCCCACAATAGCTTTTTCCCACAGCCACAGCTCAACCAAACACACCCTCAATGTCAAGGGTGTGCCCATCCAAATTCAAGATTTTATCTTCACCAATCAAAGAAATAAGCAAAGAAAGAAATGATGCTATGGATGCGGCGAGTTGGGGCACTTTGTGTAAGTTTGTCCAAACAAGCCCACACCTAAGACAAAGAAGAAGACGTGCAAGGATAAAGCCCTCACATCAATAAGGTCATGGGATGATTCTTCAAGTGAAGAAGAAGACCATCACAAGAGGTGAGGCCACAAGCACTTATCATCAAGCTCTTCTCGTGTGTGTCTTATGACACGAGGTAACAAAAGCTCATCCTCTAGTGAGAGTGATAGTGATGATGAAATGCCTTCTCTTAATAAACTTGTGCAAGAAAATCTTAAATATGCTAAGGCTTGCACTAGCCAACAAAAGAAGCTAAAAATGTTGCAAGAAAAACTATATAGTTCACAAGAAGCATATAAAACCTTGCTTGAACAATATGAGACATTTGCTAATCTCAATATTGAACTATCTACTAAAATTAAACAAATTAAGGCTAGTGCAACAATAAATGCATGCACAATCAATAATGAGTAACTTGTAAAGAAAAATAAAAAATTAAAAGAAAAGTTAGCTAGCTCACAAGATGCTTATAAAAGTTTGCTTACTAAAATAGAAACCATGTGCAAACATTGTGATGAGCTAACTAATAAAGTTGCAAATCTTGAAGCCATCGATACAACCCCCACCGAGGCACCTAAAAAGAAAGGTTCAATTTTTAACATGCCTAAAAAGGATGCCTCTACTTTTTGTAATGGTTTATATTTAGACTCACCCTTGTGCAACCAAGTTTGTGTTGAGAAAGTTGTTGTAGAAATATGCACACAAGAGGTCGCAATGGAGAATGAGCAACTCAAGCAAGAAGTGGCTTGCCTCACCAAGGAGTTGACTCAAGTGAAAGGCAAGACAGAGCAAGCCCAACTTCATCAAGATAACACCATCAAAAGAGTGAAGAAGCTTGATGAAGGATAAACGTGGTTTGCTACGTATGCCACAAGGAAGGCTACAAGTCCTATGAGTGCAAGGTGAAGAATGGGGGAGGAGAAAAGAAGAAAGAGAAAAACAAAAAGCAAACAAGCAAGCTCACCAACTATGGAGGTATGGTCCCCGGTATCCATAAGACAAGACATGGGCCACACCATCAGAGGTGGCCCAGCCTACAAGATCAAGGCGTGCACGGTGCAGCTCGGTGTGCACCGCAAGATATTGTATAGTACCAAATAGGCTACTTTCCTTGTAACCCTACCCCTCTAGAGTATATAAGGAGAGGCAGGGGTCCCCTAGCGGACAAGATACATACATCTACACAACGATCCATACATCTCAATGCAATACATCAGGACACGGGATGTAGCTATTACATCATACTGACGGCCGAACCTGCCTAAATCTTGTGTCTTGGTGCTTGTATTACCATCTAGCTCCTGATCTCGCTCACCTCTACGACAAATCTACCATCGTGGGATACCTCTTGGTGGACTACCGAGCATCTTCTATCGATAGTTGGCGCGCCAGGTAGGGGTGTGCGCTTGATCCCATGGCGAGCCAGATGGACCTCAAATCAACAATGTGTTCTCGTCATCAATCTCATAGAGATCCATGTCGGTCCACGACGATGATTCATCGCTGGCTACACCAGCCCCCATGATAGCAGATCCGATCTCGGAACCACCTCCGAGGTTGTCTTCACCAACAACTCACCGCCCCAACCAGATAACACCATACGTCGCTGACCAGACTTTCTGTCTAAAGCTAAGTCACGTTTTAATATTCTTCTAAATATTCTCCAATCTCCGTATATCGCCATGACGTTTCTCCGAGCTGTTTTCTCCATGTTTGCTCTCCAAATGATTTTCTGAACCTCCGAACGGTCCTATTGATGCTTGGACACCTCTAGAGACGGCCCTGTCTCTAGCTCCTGCCTACACGTGCACGAGCGTCTGCCCTCTGCGTTATGGGTGGTTGGCAGCGGCTCCTTAGCGATGCTTGTTCCTCCTACACATGCACGGGCTCCACGCTCCGCGTTATGGTTAACAGGCTAGCTAGGGCTGGAGACTCAGCTACACACTAACTGTTCGGGCGATTTATATTAAATACATCTTCGCTCCAACTGATCACCAAGCTACATACGCTATTTTTTCTTCGGAGTTCATATATTTTTACATCATGTACTACCCGTTCTACATGTTTGTATTACAGGATCATCGTCTAGGTGATCGGACCACCTGGTGCTCAAACTTCTCCACCGATCAACTGGTCGAACCGCTAGGTTCATAGACTTCGTCGCCGACCAGTTGATCGGACTGTTCACCGATTGCTTCTACTCAATGCTCACTTCACCACCGACCAGTTGACCAGACTATTCATCGCTCATGCTTCATCACCAGCTATGCCGGTTACTCCTTGGTCCTCGGATTCTTTGTGCTTGAGGACTAAGTGGGCACACTTCACTGCACGGACATCGCCAGCTACTCCGGGGACTCCTCGGTGCTCGGACCTCGCTAGCTACGCTGGGGACTCGTTGCTCCTCGGTGCTCGGACATCGCCAGCGACGTTGGGGACTCCTCGCTCCTCGGTGCTCGGTCATCGCTAGCGATGCCGGGGACTCCTCGCTCCTTGGTGCTCGGACATCGCCAGCGACGCCTAGGACTCATTGCTCCTTGGTGCTCGGTCATCGCCAGCAATGCTAGGAACTTGTCGCTGCTCGGACGTCGCCAGCTGCGTCGAGGACTCCTCGGTGGTCGGACGTCGCCAGCTACATCGGGAACTCCTCGCTGCTTGAACGTTGCCAGCTACATCGAGGACTCCTCGGTGGTCGGACGTCACCAGCTATGCTGGGAACTCCTCGCTGCTCGAACATCGCTAGCTGCACCAAAGACTCCTTAGTGCTCGGACCTCGCCAGCGACGCCGCGAACTCCTCGTTCCTCGATGCTCGGTCATCACCAGCGACACTAGGACTCCTTGCTCCTCGATGCTCGGTCATCGCCAGCGATGCTGGGGACTCCTCGCTCCTCGGTGCTCGGTCATCGCCAGCGATGCTGGGGACTCCTCGCTCCTCGGTGCTCGGACATCGTCAGCGACACCAGGGACTCCTCGATGCTCCCTTAGTGGTCAGATCTTGCTACGTCTCATTGGTGTGCTATCAAGCTGCTCCATGCTATTCGGATCAGGGTGCTGATCTTGGGCAGCACGTCTAGGGTCTTGATACGTGCATGTCAGACGAAGTCAGCAAGCTTTTAGACTTCTTTTTCTTTGACCCTGCTACAAGATTCATTCTTTATCTTCTAGCAGGCTCGGGGACTAAGTGGGCACACTTCACCTTGCGGTGAATGTGCTTGTTCTCATCTCGAGGCTATGCTCGGGGACTAACTGCCTACCCGGCTAGTCTTCTACTTTCTGACCCTGGCACCATGTGACTACATCACCTACTGTCAGGCTCGGGGACTAGCTATGGGGGTATGGCCTCCGGTATCCACAAGATAAGACATGGGCTGCACCATCAGAGGTGGCCCAGCCCATAAGATCAAGACATGCACGGTGCTGCTCGATGTGCACCGCAAGCTATTGTATACTACCAAATAGGATACTTTCCTTGTAACCCTGCCCCTCTAGACTATATAAGGAGAGGCAGGGGTCCTCTAGTGGACATGATCCATACATCTCAATGCAATACATCAAAACACATGATGTACGTATTACGTCATACTGACGGCCGAACCTGTCTAAATCTTGTGTCTTGATGCTTATATTCCCATCTCGCTCACCTCTATGACAAATCTACCATCGTGGGATACCCCTCGATGGATTGCCGAGCATCTTTTGTCGACACCAACACCTACACCAACAAGGTGAACAAAAAGGCCTCCACACCTTATCTCTTGAAGAAGAAAAAAAATAACAAGGTGGTGGCCATCAAGGTGAACAAGCAAAACAAAAATGGGGCCAAACGCATTTAGGTGCCAAAGGAGATCATTTCTAACATAAAGAGCACCAAGAAGGTTTGGATCCTGAAAGGGAAGTGAGAAGTCCGATGGACTTCTAGGAATTTGGAGACTTGGCAAAGTATGAGTGCATTTCATGGGGTGCATCATTATGGACAAGGTAATTGTCAAGTGGGTTAGTGAATACTATGGACCCAAATTCCCCTTCTCATGTTAGATAACTAGATTTAATTTCTTGTAATCTCAATTAGCATCTAGTTCCTTTTCATGCCTAGGTTTACATTTGTATGTTTAATCTTTTATCTTGCATACACTAGGTATATCTTATGGTAGGCTTGCTCGGTTTCACTCTTAACCCTTGGAGCAAACCTACATGGTTTAAATTGTTCAGGAGCACGACACATATCTTGTTTTACAATTGTTCATCTAATATGTGCCAAAGTCCAAATTATAGATAATTTCTCCCGAATATCACCTTCGAAAATGATTCTCACATTCACGTGATGTCATCTTTCAAGTGGTATTTTTTTATTCTAAAATCAATGTGCATGTCTCCTACAAGTATTCTATGCTTATGTGCACAAATTTAGGGAGAGGTTACTCTACAAGTTGGATGCTTTGAGATTAACACATTTTCAAGCTTATCATGTGTGTAGTAGTCTCATTGCAAGGAAAATGGAGTCCCCATAGTTAAGCATCATACTTCAAATATCCACCACCTATTACAAGTGGTATAAATCAAATTGGTTTCCACATGTGGTATTTCTAAACCGATATCATCATGTTGATTTCACTTTGGTATTTATATGCTTTCTCCATGCATTATATAGATTAAACTCTCTAATGCATTAATTTGCCAATTATGCATAAACTACACTCTCCATCATATGTATGCATATATTTAGGGGGAACTTAGTCTATGTAATGTGAGAGTCAAATTTTGTGACCTATTCCACTCCACATACAAAGGATCACAAAGTTTGACCCTCCCTTATGCTACTAATGTCTTCCTTTTCGGTGTTTGATTCCAAAGGGGGAGAATTTATAGGACCAAAAGCAAGCACGATCATAATAATTTACAAGCGATAATGGTCTGAGAAAGGGAAGATAGTGGATTATGGAGTTAGGGGGAGGCTTAAATCCATAATGCCACATGGGGACATTTGCAAGGACAAGATAAGTTTCTAAAGATGTTTACATATGGTATCTTTTAGCATCATATAACCTTGCCCTTTGCATTGCATCCTAGCATGTAAATAGTTTTTAAATTCTAAAAATTTTATTATTTGCTTGTTTTGGTCGTCTTGTCATCAATCACCAAAAGGGGAAGATTATAAGGAAAGTGGACCCTAGGTCCATTTACTTTGTATTTTGGTGTTTGATGACCAACACAACCAAATTGGACTAATGAATTTGTAAGTAATTGTTTTGTAGTTCAATAGGGTGCAAGACGTGACTTGGACGAAGGCGACATGATGATCCCATGATCAATGCCATAAGCATGACTCTAGAAGCACAAGAGAAGACCCAAGATATCAAATATAGTTCAAGCATGAAGATGGGAACCAAGCCGGACGCAAGATCATAAAGAAACGAGCTCGACAGAGGTTCCAGAGCGGCGCTAGCGTGATCGGACGTGTCCGATCAAGTGAGACCAGATTTAGCACAGAGTCTAATCAACGCGCACGCTCTAACAGTTAGGACAACTGGATGTGTCCGGTCAGGACGACAGTAGCGTTCGGTCAGTAGCAGAAAGCTAGATTTCGCCCCCAACGACTACTTTCTCCATGGGGCTTATAAATAGACCCCAACCGGTCGTTTAATTTGTGGAAAGCGGAGGAAACATACCAAGGGTGTTGATACACCACTTTAGTGATCTCCACTTGCATAGTGCTTAGTGATACATTCGGTGATTAGCGTAGGTGCTTTGCGAAGTGCTTAGGTTAGTTAGACCACCGCTTATGCGCTTGCTCTAGGTTTAGGCCTAGTGTTTAGTGAGGTTTGCACACCTCTTAGCACTCGGTGCTTGTGCGCAACATTGTTGTACATCAGATGGGCTTGTAATCTTGTGAGATCACACCAACCGTGTTTGTGGTGTGGCCGCCACTGTGTACTGGAGGGAACAAGGCCCATGGCGGTTTGGCCGGAAGCTTGATAGTAAAGACGCTGGGGAGCGGTCCGAGAGAGGCTTGCCGGAAGGCACACCGGAGACCCACTTGCACGTGGGAAAGGCCTAGGGCTATCCATGGAGTTACTCGACTGAGAGCTTGGCCCTTGTGAGGGGCTCCAATGAGGACTAGGGGGAAGTTTGCGTGCTTCTCGATACCTCAGTAAAAATACCGGAGTCATCGATGGGAGTTTGCATATCTCTACCTTACTCTTTAGCTTTCGCATTTATATTGTTTGCATAACTCCTTTTGCGGTAGAGATAGCAACACACTAGCAAAACTATAGTTGCATATTTAGATAGTTTATCTTTTGCATAGGTTTTGCTAAGGTTAGAAAAAGAGGCCATAATTTAGAGTTAGAGTTTTAAGTTGCTAATTCACCCCCCCCCCCCTCTTAGGCGTCACGGCCCCTTTCACAAGCAAAAGGCTCTCACCAATCTACACGTGACAACGATCATCCAGAAAGCTAAGTCAAGTTGCTTTATAATTAAATATTGTTATATGAATACTTCCAGATATATACGTATATCTGCATGATTTCTATTGGGAGAAACCTAATTGCATCTTGTTGTTGCTCATGATTTTTGATTGGATACGTAAGATCATTTCCACGGATCACGACAAACAACAATTAGGAAAGGCGGCTGGTGATAACGTGATGTGGAGCAGTGTTTTCACCAAAGATGCTGATCAGCCATACAAGCTAATTGGAGTTGTTGAAGAGATATACAAGCACATATGCATCTAGATCTACACCACCATGTAAGTGACCTCACGTATGTTAGACATGCAAGGAAGATCTCGGACTACGCCCTCGCCTTAGTCAGACATGCCCAAGGCCTTCACCTCCCCATGCGAATTGACTCCATCAGGCTCCAATTACGCCCGTTCACCTACGACTCCATGTACTCGTTTGAGCTGTCAAGCGAACTGTTTGAGCTGTCAAGCGAGCCATCCAAATCACATCCATCTACTTGGACATCATGACTCATCAGCTCCTATACTCCACTTGGCGTCAATCAAGCTAAGTCAAGCTTTAATATTCTTCTAAATATTGTCTAAATCTTCATACATCTCCGATGTCTCTCCATAATTATTCTCTAAACTACTTTTTTCTCCGCGTATACCATCTTAAAGATGACACATGCTTTCGACTCAATAAATCCCCCGAACAGCCATGTTGACGCTAGGATGTCCCTAGAGACGGTCCTGTCTCTGGCTTCTCCTTACACGTGCACGAGCGTCTACCCTCTGCGTTACGGATGGTCGGCAGCGGCTCTTTGGTGACGCTTTGTTCTTTCTACACGCACACGGGCTCCGCACTCCATGTTATGTTTAACGGGCTAGCCAGGGCTGGAGGCTTAGCTACAAACTAACTGTTCGGATGGTTTATATTAAATATGAACACTTCATCCAAAAACAAACATAATGTTCATCTCAACTGATCGTCGAGCTGCATACGCTATTTCAGCACTGCTGATTTTTCACTGGGTTTCATATATTTTACATCATAAACTACCCGTTCTATATATTTTCATTTTAGGGGCCTAGTTCAGTCAACGAGCTTACCCTCGGGGACTAGATCCGTTAGGAAGGACAAGAGGATCATCGTCTAGGTGGTCGCCCCACCTGGCACTCGGACTTCACCGCTGACCAACTGGTCAGACCATTCGGCTCATGGACTTCATCGCCGACCAGTTGGTCGGACTGTTCGACGCTCACTTTCGCTCAGGCATTCACTTCACCGACGACCAAATTGGTTGGACTGCTTGGCGCTCATCACCAACTCATTGGTCATATTGCTTGTCGCTTCGGATTCATCGACAGCTATGCTGAGAACTTGCCAGCTATGCTGGGGACTCCTCAACGCTTGGATTCTTTGTGCAAAAGTCATCAACTAAGCTGGGGACTTCCTTGGCATTTGGATTTTACCACGTCTCATTGTTGTGCTTTCAAGTTGCTCCATGCTGTTCAGATCAGGGTGCTAATCTTGGGCAGCATGCCTGGGGTTTTGATATATACATGATAGATAATGTTGGCAAGCTTTCAGATTTATTTTCTTTGACCCTGCTACAAGATTTAATTCTTTATCTTCCAGCAGGCTTGGGGACTAAGTGGCTACACTTCACCTGACGATGAATGTACTGCTTTTTTCTGATTTACCCTCCTTATTGACTAAGGAGTATAAATGGCTACACTTCGCTAAGGTGAAGAATTTTCAAATTTAATCTTAAGCCCCTTACATCCTTCTAGCAAGTCTTACTCGCGTAAGTCCGAAGCCTGTCGACCAGTTTGCTTCAATCTTCACCGCCCAGATTACCAGTCAAATTGGTCGGCTTCAATCTTCAC
This sequence comes from Miscanthus floridulus, assembly GCF_019320115.1. Taxonomy (NCBI): domain Eukaryota; kingdom Viridiplantae; phylum Streptophyta; class Magnoliopsida; order Poales; family Poaceae; genus Miscanthus; species Miscanthus floridulus. The sequence goes on from NC_089586.1 coordinate 88,531,294, forward strand.
CGTTCGGCTTTATAATAAACTACTTGGACTTGATCAGGACGGCATCGCCAAGCGGATACAAAAACGCTCGAGGACTAGCTGTGGGGACATGACCCTCGATATCCATAAGACAAGACATGGACCGCTCCATCAGATGTGGCCCAGCCCACATGATTAAGACGTGCGGCGCACGACACTGGTCAGCGTGCACCGTAAGGCTTCAAGAAGATATTGTAATACCAAATAGGATATTTTCCTTGTAACTCAACCCCTCCAAAGTATATAAGGAGGAGCAGGAATCCCATATACCACATCCAATCTCGTATTCCAGTAGTATAAAATAACAGAGCACAGGACGTAGGGTTTTACGTCACGCTGACGGCCTAAACCTGTATAAATCTTGTGTCTCTGTTACCATCTAGTTCTCGATCACGTGAATCTCTACCAATCAATCTACCGTTGTGGGCATACCCCTCGGTGGACTGCCGATCATCTTTTGTCAATACTGACGCGCTGACGACGCCTACCTTCTTACGTTCCTAAAAATTAAACTATTTTAATTCGTTTTCATTTAATTAAACACGCGCACTCACGGTGACAGGTGAATAAAGATACACCCCTATTACATGGGTACAAATATATTGTCCAAAGGCTATCTTCAAATTTAATTAAATTTATATAAAAATTACTAATATTTATCATAACAAATATGTACCATTAGATTTATCTTGAAACAATTTTCATAATATTTTTCTTTGGTATTATAAATATTAATATTTTTACTTATATATTTAGTCAAGCTTTAAGTGTTTTAACTGAGAATGAACTTAGAATTTTATTTTATTTTTTTGGACGGAGGTCCCTGTAAATCGGGGAAAAAAATTGATGCAGACTGTCTGCAACCGAAAGAAGAATGCAGACCTGATGCCGATGTAAGCCACGTGTCCTAAGAATTCATCACGCTACGGTTCACGCTGCTTCCTTCCCCCGTGGCCTTGCGGCTCCGGCTCGGCAATTGCTGGTAGACACGTGTCAACATATGACTGCTGGTCTGCATGTTATTTCGGTGCAGCCAGTCTACATCAAAATTTTTCCGTAAATCGTAGGCACATGGGTTTGAAGTTTTGAACTTTAGGGTCTCTTTTGGAGCACATGATATCTAAAACGTAGGAATAGGAATTGGATAATCCTACAAAATTTGTTCATAAATCCTTTGTCTTCCAAAGAGGACGTTAGGGGTGAAAGTTTGCGCCTCTACATAAACCTTCTTGCTAGGGGAGCGTGCCACCTATCTTCCTCCTCGCACTCGCCTCCTCCCCATCAGCTTCGTGCCCCCGCGCACACCCCAATGGAGTCGGACATCCCGGACATTGCCCACGACGCCTAACCCAATACGCGCTAGCACCACCTCTCCTCGTCGCTCAAGCTCTGGTCCAAGCTGCCGTCGCGCGGCATGGCTAGCGCTCGCGACAGTAAGACTGCATAAATCCGATCCGCTGGTGATCGGAATTAGAGGCCTGGTTGGGTGTGTGGGATCACATCGATCGATAGATCGGGAGAGGAGAGATTGGAAGAGTTGGGGATTTGGGGATCGCAGTGTGAGATGAGGAAGGGGTCATGCGATCCTGAATTGTGCGATGGGGCGCGCTATAACCTTCCACATATATTATAAGGAAAAGATAAATAAAAAATTCAATACATATAGAATATGTGTTGAAAGACAGCGATATTCAAGAGAGACACTAATGTGTTGGGGGGTTTTACATGTATGTCATTAAAAAAATTTATAATTGTCTACGAGCCATTAAAAAGTTCAAGCTTTCATAGGTGTCACTGCTGTGAACTCTTTTATCTTGCAAGCCATTCCGTCCCCATGCAACGCTAACGTTGGCTAACAGAGATGGAAAAAGACAGAGCTGTCCTCAGGCTATAGTATCTTGCTGAAAGTTGCATTTTCCTCCCGCGCCACTCACTAGTTCTGTGTACGATTTTTTTTAGGAAAATTTTGTTGCAGGACATTGTCAAAATACATAATATGCTGACAGACACCGCAACGGGCAGCATTTGTCCAGTACCATTATAAATTTAGGATTCTTTGTCATAACATACCGCAACTAATATTTTATTAATTTCTTAGATTCGTGGAGAGAGAGAGTGGTAGAAATGACTTTGTTGCCCTCGTTTTTGCCCTCCGGCTATGCACTAATTTTTGCTGTGACACATTGCCAGTGCCTCGTCTTCTCCGGCGAGGCCTTCTAGCGAGCAGCCACTACCACTAGAGACGAGAACGAGATGGCTGCCCTGTGCCCTCGTTCACTAGCTGGTAGCTGCCACTGCCTACCACGCGGTTTGCACTTCCTCCTCCTCCACTGCTCCTCTAAGACCATGATGCCAGGAGCCCTTCCATTGCCTCCAATCAGCGACGAAGCCAGGAATCAACGAAGCCAGGGCTGGCTTCCTCTTCTTCTTCCTCCAGCCCCTCCTTGCCTTCTTCTTCCTCCTCATGGCGGTAGCCCGGGCTAAGCCCGGGCTCCATGTAAATCATGGCCGTAGGGGGGGCTGGAGCACGGGTAGCCCCCCGCTGGCTTCGTCGCTGCCTCCAATGGCCACCAACTGCTACACCGCCATCACGCGTCTCTCGGATCTGCTGCGGGAGCATCAGGAGCCCTTCCTCCTCCACTACCTGCTCATCTAAGACCACGACGACAGCGCCACGCTGGCTGTCTCGCCCGCCATGAGGATGCGGCGCTGCCGGCGCGAGTCCAGGGAGGGCCGCACCGCCACTGCACGAGGAGGCTGCGCCGCCACTGCAGGAGGTCAGGGAGGCCGCGCCGCTGACGCGCGAGGCCGGGGGAGCTCGCGCCGTCGCACGCACAAGGCTAGAGAGGTCCGTGCCGCCGCTCTTGCGAGGCTGGAGAGAGTCACGCCACCGCTGACGCCATTTGTCGGAGAAGGACGACGAGACGAATCTCTCTCTTCACCAATCTGATAAATGAATAAAATATTACCTACGGTGTGTTATGACAAAGAATTTTAAATTTGTAATGGTACTAGTCAAATGCCGCTCGTTACGGTGTCTATCAGTATATTATGTATTTTGATAATATCCTGCAACAAAATTTCTTATTTTTTTCATTAGAAATGGTTTAAGTGAAAAAAGCCCAATAAAACTTCCGGGCTTTTCATCTTTCCTAACTAAATCACATATACGATTTATATATATCGCCAAAAATAAAAAAGAAGTATGCCAATCTTTTTATGACACCTAATCACATATACTTGTGCATGCTCGGCTCCATGAGGTGGGGCGCAAGGTCCACGCCGAGGAGCAGTGCGGCGGTGCCGCGGGCGGTCCCCGATGGAGCGTCGCGGCCTCCATCTCCCGCTCCACCATCCGCAGCACCACCACCACCGCTCAGCCAATGTGGGCGAGCTCTTGCGTGGCCCCCGTGAACGGCGCGCGTGCGAGCTCACCTTGCGAGCGGCGTCCACCTCCTCGGCGTGCACCCGGTCGACGTGCGCCCGCAGTGCCGCGGCCTCGGACAGGAGCGCCGCCGTCACTGCCTCTCTCCGTGCATGTGTGCGTGTGAGCGCGTGACTAGGATTTGGTGCAGTTACTACTGCTACTGTAACTTAAGCAGTCCTTTGTTTTCAACCATCCAAAGGCCCAAACCGCCAAACAAACCAAGCAATACTACCGAATTTTTAATTTTTTAGCCTTTGTTTGAATTTTTTAACAAATATGCCCCATAGAGGTATGATTTCAAAATCTGGACCCTTAGTTTGGCGTCATCATTGTTGGCGCTGAGCTTACACGTCTCGGCGTCATCGTTGCTGGCGCCGAGCTCTTGGGCTCGACGCAGACGTGGCGGTGACTTGGCAGGTGTGGGGATATGGCCCCCAGTATCCACGATAGACCACATGGACTGCGCCTTCAGGGGCGGCCTAGCCCACAAGACGAAGCCTTGTGGGGCACGACTCTGATCGGCGCCTTCCGCAAGACATTTGGAAGATATCCCAAAGATACTACGAGATATGTTAGGATATGTATGATCCCAAGATTCCTATAATCAGTTATTACTTTCTGGTTATCTCTCAGATCTAACCGACTTGTAACCCTGCTCCCAGACTATATAAGGCGGGTAGGGACCCCCTCCAAACACACACAATATTATACGATAGCTAATACAAACCAACAGACCATATGAGTAGGGTATTACGTCATACTGACGGCCTAAACCTCTCTAACTCGTGTATCTCTGTTGCCTTCTTGTTCTTGATCTCACGCTTATCTGCCGATCAATCTACCTTCGTGGGATACCCCTCGGACGACTGCCGACGATATTCTACCGACAGCAGGCAGCTCAGCACCATAGATCTTGGCGCCAAGCTTGGCGCCGTAGATCTTTATGCTGAGCTTGGCGCCGTGGTTACTAGCGTCAAGCCTGTCTTACGTATGGGCCCTCCATTCCTTTCTCTCTTGCTCTCTCTCTCTCTCTCTCGCACCGCCAGCGCCTGCCCAAACCAGTGCACCGTCGCTGCCGCCTACGCCCTCACCCTTGCACACCGTGCCCACGCCGTGCCACCCATGCCCACCCGCGCCCGGCCTCACCCGATGTGCCGCCCACGCCACGTAGGCGCCGTGCCTGCCGTGCCCACGTCGGACCCCACGCCCGTTCCCTCGCCCGTGCCAAACCCCATGCCTGTGCCGCGCCCGCACCGTGCCATGCTACCTGCGCCTGGCCTCGCTCGACGTGCCTCCCGAGCCCACCTTGCCCATGCCACGCCGGCGCCATGCCTGCCGTGCCATGACCATGCCGTGGCCACGCCGCACCCACGCCGTGCCACCCGCACCGTCGTGCTGCCCACACCCGCCGTGCCGGCCATCCCGCGCCCGCCACGCGCCATCGCGGGCCCTAGGCCCGACCGCGCCACCATCGGCACCGGCCCCTACAGCGCCCGACTGTGCCACTGCCGGCCTAGCTCATCAGCCTCACCCACGCCCAGCATCCGCTATGACTTCATCGACGTCCGCGACTCCGTCGTCGGATAAGTAAAAATTGTGAACATGCAATGTACACACTTAGTTAGCTTTGATTGTAGTGTAGTAATTTTACCATTTGTTATTTACTAGTTAATGTGATGACTCAGGTAGTTGATTTAGTTAGTGATCTAGTGAGATAGATATGTAGATAGATAGAAACATAGATACATAGGTACATAGATATAGTTTGATAGCTACTTAGATATGTAGTTATATATTTAGTTAACTAAATAAGATCTAGCTATTTAGTGAGTACACTGTATCTATGTACGTAATTATTATCTTATTTACTTAGTTTGTAGTTAGAAAGTACTTGTTAGGTACTATCTATCGTCTAATTTAGACTAAAGGACACGTGTTTCGTTACATGTTTGAACTAGATGGACAATCTAGTGAGCATATATCATGGAGGCACCGTGAAAAGAGATCACTATGTATATGTTGAGTTTGTTGAGATGCAAAGCGTGCCTGTGTTATTCAATAAGAAGCCATCGTTTAGTGAGTTGGTTGCAAGGGCTCGAGAGGAGCTACATTGCCATGGAGCTGCTGATGATGATGGTATCATAGTGGAGGGTGTACTCCACCTAGGTTCCCCTCCCAATATCCTTAGGAAGATAATCCCAATTAGATGTGCAGACTAGTGAAAGAACTATGTGAGATCGGCTATGAAGTGCCAGTTCCAAAGTTTGGACATGGCTGTGCGTTGGATGTTAGTTGATCCCATCCCTTATGGGTTTTCCCCACCAATGGGTCTGCAGGCACACTTTGACCCTCCCGTCCCAGAATCTAATATGGATGCGGAGGTTGCATCTATGGTTCCTGATGCTCAATTTGCCCCCAATATGCTAGTTGGAGATGTTTGTTAGACTCATGATGTTGTAGCAGATCCTCCTCATGAGATCCCTTTGACACAGAATCATCTGAGTAAGTGTCTTATCTGTATAGTTATTGGGAGCTTACCCCATTCCTTACATCTATTTTTTCATTCTTTCCTCATTTTTTGTACTTATATTGTAGTAGACATTCCTGACAATGTGGATGTACCCACTGTTGCTGCGCAAGTGCTCTGTGGAGATGGATTCTGTGACTCCAATAGTGTTGAATTTATGAATGATTCAGAGCCATATGAGATGGTAAGGGCTCTTGATTCTGATGATGATCGTCCTATTGGAGAGCTGACAGAGAGTGATGTTGAGATGCTGAGGCGTATCTTTCTCGATCGCCGTGATCTAAGAGTTCACAAGTTTAGCAATCTTGCTCATTCCAATCAAACGTGTGCAGAAGGACGTGATGATGAGCTCCTAGAAGCTCCTGAGGCTGGCCCTAACATGGTAATTAAGAACGGGAGGGTATTCAAGGACCTCCCTGCATTGAAGAGGTGGTTGCAGGCGTTTACGATGATATGAAAGAGAACTTACAAGGTCTTGCATTCATATGTGGAGCGCCATTATACAGTTGTGTGTGACAAGGAACGCTGCCCATGGAGGGTTTGTGCAAGGAAGCAAAAGGTCACCGGAAAGTGGAAGATCACAAAAGTTATCGGGCCACACAATTGTGCTGACCATGAGCTAACACTGAAGCATCGACAATTGACATCTACCCTCATTACCAAGCGGTTGATGGGAACATTGCAGGGAGAACCCAACATAAAGGTTAGGATAATTATTAGGACCATTGAGGCGTTGTATGGAGGTTATGTGATAACTTATGGTAAAGCTTGGAGGGCTAAGCAGCGAGTGTGGAAGATGATATATGGGGACTGGGAGGATGGTACGAGCAGCTGCCAGTACTTTTTAATGCAATCAAAGCGGTGAATCCAGGCATGCATTATGAGTACATCCCAAAACTAAATGCATGGAAGGATGAGAGGCAGATATTTTTCTGTGCTTTCTGGTGCTTCCCTCAGTGTATCGAGGCCTTTAGGCACTGTCGTCCTGTCTTCTCTATTGATGGTACATTCTTGATTAGCAAATACTAGGGCACACTTCTTATAGCCATATCCTATGATACGAACAACAAGTTAGTTCCTTTGGCATTTGCTTTAGTTGAGAAGGAGAACAATGACAGTTGGGGATGGTTCTTGAGGCTAGTCTGGATACATGTGGTTGGGCCTAGCAGGGAGGTTGGCATCATATCCGTCTAGTGTAAGTAAATTTCATATCCATTTAGTTGAGAAGGAGAACAATGCCTAGAGGAGGGTGAATAGGCGTATCTAAAAATTAATTGCAAATGCTAAGTTGAAATTTGTCAGTCAATGTTGGAAGTCCTGACAGTTTGGGTCACAACTCCCGATGTCATCAGAAGTTCCAGCACAAAAGTCAGAAGTCCCGACACCTACGTGAACTACAAAAGCAGTGCCAAATTTAACTTTGCGGATAAATAATCTTACAACCCCACTTCCTAGTGGTTTGGTGAAGATGTTGGGTCACTCCCTTGATGCCAAAATGCACCAAACCGTAGATCAAGTCCAAACCCTAAAATGAAGTTCAGGAGAGAGAGACAAACGAATACAACTAATCTCGAGCACACACAACAACAAGCACACAGGACACAAAGATTTATCCTGAGGTTTGGCAACCCCACAAAGGAGCTCCTATGTCCTCGTTGTTGAGGTGACCACAAAGGTCGGAGTCTCTTTCATCTCCTTGCCTCTCTCAAGGCAACCACAAAGGTCACTTGAGCTTTCCACTAAGAAATCAAGGGTAATACAAACTTCCCAAGGATCTTCCACAAGATGGAAGCTCTTGGGCAATGCCTAGCCAGCTAGGGGCAAAGCCCTAAGAGTAATAGATGCAAATCCAACCGGCTTGACGAAGAAATCAAGTGCTCAAGCTTGCCTAAGTGATTCTCTCACTTAATCCACTCTCCTTTCACTCAAAACCCTAGGGGAATCAAAGATTGGAGCAACGAAGGGTGGTGAGGGGTGCCTTTGTTGCTTGGGAGCTATTGAAAACAAAGGTTGGTGAGCTATGTATCCATCCATAATGGTTAGAAGAGAGGAGAGGGCTATTTATACTTATAGTAGAAATCTAACCGTTTAGATCTACGTCGGAAGGTTCGACGCAGATCTCGGGACTTTCGATCTTAACAAAAAACACTGTTCACACAGGGCCAAAAGTCTGCATGAGCAAGTCAATGTTGGAACTCCTAACAAACGTCGAGACTTCTGACTGTCTGGACTCTCGACATACATTAGGACTTTCGACAGGCGTTGTCAGCCGGACAGCAAAACCCTAGGTGTCGGGACTCTCGACTTGGGTCGAGACTTCCGACTGTCGGGAGTTCCAACTCATGTTGGAACTTCCGATGGCCATTGTCACCATGCATTCTAAGTGACTGAGTGTCAGGACTTCTGACATGAATCATGACTTCCGACGGTCGAGAGTTTTGACTTACGTCAGGACTTTTGACAACAACAGTCACCGAAAAATATTCTATGTGCTCGTGGAGTGCTAGAGTGTCTCTCTTTTGATTTTATTTTTATGCTTGAGCACTCTATCTTCCACAGACCAACTAAGTTTGCATCCCTCTTTATAGTGCGGTGGATCCTAAACTCAAAAACAAAAATAAAACCCTTGGAGAGCACTTTGAGTTCGTCCGCCTTTACAACTTCAAGAATTGATGGATATCATTTCATCTTTATCAACTCTTTGAATCTTTCATGGCACTAATAGCTGTGACATATCTCATTAAGATCACATTAATCCCTAATTTGGATGTCATCAATACACCAAAATCCACATAGGGGGCAAATGCATTTTGAATCTCCCCCTTTTTGGTAATTGATGACAACCAACTTAGGCTTTTATAAGAATGAAAGAATTTAAAGCTTTTGAAACCAAAATTTATGAAGAGCTCCCCCTTGATATATGCATGAATTTCAATTTCAATTAGAATCATCTATACATGATTTGCATACATCAAGACAAAAGCTCCCCCTAAATTTTGCAATCCATGGGGTGCAACAAGTGTGTGTTAACAAATATATATCCATGAAAAGAGATGCAATATGACATGTTATATTCACACAACAAGTAAAAAAGAATATGATGGCTAAGATTTCAAAGTAGAAACTTGAAGCAACACATGGCCATCCAAAATACATCCAACATCACAAGTAGAGACAAGCAAGAGCTAATAAGGTAGATAGATAACCATTACTTGTCCTAAAATCATGCATCACAAACACATATATATAGTTGTCCATCACATACTAGACACCACACGGCATAGTTCATACAAGCTAAAGGTTTTAAAGTCTCGAAACTAATTGACCAACTAACTTATTACAAGATAGATCAAAGTCTAACACTCCCCCTTTGTCAACAAGTGCCAAAAGGGGTAGGCCACGTGAAGAATCGACTACTCGTCCTCATAGTCCTTATCATCATCTTGGTCACCATTATCACCACCATCATCATCATTGTCATCCTCCTCCTCCATGTAGTCCTCATCTTGTTCAGTAGCCTTGCTCTTGCCATGAGGGCGAGAAGCAGCATCATCCTCATATGCCACACAAGCCTCATCATAGAGTGCCAAAGGATCACAGGGAGGCACAAACAGCAGTGGAGGAGAAGACACAACACCTGTCTGTTGTTCCAAATGATGGACCCTCTCTTGCATATCATGCTCACGTTGAGCACTCGCACAACATTGTCCAAACATGTAGGTCATGAGGAACTTGAACTTGTTGGGCTTCTTACCAGAGGAGGAAGAAGAGAGTGGCTCGGCACTAGAAGAGCGAGCAGCAACAGCAGGTGGTGAAGCACCACGACGATAGCGAGAACCCGAAGCACCTTTGCCTTTGGCTGGGGCTGCAAAAGCTTTCTTCCTTAGTTCTTTTTGCAGCTGTGATAGATGTCTTGTTGGAGATCTTGAGGATATTATGCTGAGTGCCTATGGGGAACTGGATGTCGGACACTTGCTCAATCACATGCATAATGTAGGGGCATAAGGAAGATGCCTCACAAGATCCTCAGTAGCATCATGTATCTTGTTCCAAATGTATCGGCTAATGGAAAATAGTTGAAAATCATCACCAAAGCGCTGAAGCACCTTCTGCGAATCATCATAAAGGAAAGTGGAGTCACCTCGCTTTAGATACAAGATCTGTCACAGAATGTTATTAAGGACATAGTAGTAGGGCTTCAGATACACAGTCTATCCATCAGCTGGATGTCCATCAAGATACATATGTTGGTACTCCTCCAAAGCCACATCCTCATACTCAGTGAGTTCAGGTGCAGTGCGGTCAGCATGACTTAAACCAAGAAGGCGAGAGAAAGTAATGAAATCCACCTTATAGTGCTTGCCTTCAGTGGTCCAATGGAGAATATCAATGGCACCGATTAGGTCTCTCTCATGGTGATAGGAAGCATAAAACTGATAGATAATCTCATTGTTCCAATGCTTCCTAAATTCTAGCAAGTAGGACAACCCTATTGAGCATATATCACGAACCATCTGCTCTAGCTCGGGCTCCTTGAACAAACCAAGAGAATAGCATCAATGGATTTCATCTGAAGAACCAGTGGCTCCCTCTTCTTCAGAAACTTCCAGTAGATGATGGAATCATAAAAATCAAAGTGAAACGGGTGCCAGAAGCGATACTCAAGCCAAAGATCCTTCTCTTTCTTAGCATAAAGATTTCTACCTCTCATGGACCTGATGTCCCGAACCCGATGATGGTAGTCAACTAGCAGAGGAGGAGTCCAGCCACCAGCAGGATTAGGAGCCATGGTGGGCTCCTGCATGATTGGCAAAACTCCTAGGAAAGGAACAAGCTCACTAACGAAACCTGGGCCGTGAGTCAGAGTGTGAACAGGTGGAGCAACAATGGTGCAGCCAGCATGCTCAAGAGCTTCTTCTTCTGCATCAACAATAGGAACATCCCCAATAGGGGCAGGAGTAGGAGGAGCAGCAACAGATGAGCCTTGCTCATCACGACGACGGGCAGCACGAGAACCACCACACTAGCATGGGGACATGCCGCTTTGGTGTGGCCAGACGGCCTAAGGATAGCGGCATGGTCTTGATTCTTCTTGGACCTCTTCTCCTTGTGACACAAGGGACTGCCACCGTCCATGGCTGCAAAAAACACGAAGGGGGACTAAGAAACAAGACAATGAGAAGCGAACGAATATTGAGAAGTGGAGAACCATGAATGGAGTGGTGACCATTAGGTCGGGTGTCCTGACCGAAGTCAGGAGTTCCGACAGCCGAGAGTTCCAGCCGATGTTGGGAGTTCCAATGGTCAGAACCTCTGATGGTCACCGGGACTTGCGACGCACATGGTGTTGATCCCATTCGTGGGGCTTCAAATCACGACACACATTCATACAAGGAGGATAGAGGAGTAGAGAGGGAGAAAGAATAGAGGCAAATAGCAAGGTACATTGTCATTAGGGTTAGGGCTCCACGGTAGTACCTTGAACGAGGAAAGGAGACGGAGGTAGACGAAATCTACAGGCCACGAACAAATCGAAGATCACAAACACCTCCATGAATGGAATCTCCACCACCAAGCCAAGGAAGGAGACCAAAGCACAGGTGGAGGAGTCATGAGTGCCGATAGAACCCCTGGCGGCGCAACCGAAAGGGATGGGGTTGGAGATCCTGATGACCAAGAGGAGGCTAGAGGCACGGTCAGGGCATGATGTGGCGGCGCGGTGTGAGGAGGAGCGAGGGTGGCTGAGGATAGGGCTGCAGGGCGATGGGAGTGCGGGGAGGGAGGGAATAACCATAGTAATATGGGTCGGGCTAGGTATAAATGAGAATTGAACCCGAGAACAAACGACATGGCATGGTCAAAACGGACGACCCAGATCTGCATTGGGACTCTCGGCATTGGGCCAAGACGTCCAGCGGTCAGGAGTCCCAGCGCGAGCTGTGACTTCTGGTCATCAAAAGTTCTGACCTACGTCGGGACTTCTGATGCAGGGAAACTAAAAAACACCTAAACTTGAACTCACTACCTTATGGGGCAAAAATATGATGGACACTAACATTTTCACAAGTGACTAGATTTCATTCAACCAACACAAAGCAATAGTCACTCATGAAAATTATAAAATAGATTTTGAAAGTGTCACACAATATTTTATTAATTCTTTTGTCCTAACTAGATCAAACAAAGTGTGTGCATGACATCAAGCCATGTTACGAGAATCAATGATATTTAGTTCACTCCTCAAAGCACAAAATCTTGACACATCTAGGGGCTTTGTGAAGATATCGGCTAGTTGCTTTTTGGTGCTCACATGGTGAATGGCTATATCTCTTTTGGCTTCATGGTCTCTCAAAAAGTGATGCTAGATGTCTATGTGCTTTGTTCGTTAGTGGTTTACAGGGTTGTTTGCCAACTTAATGGCACTCTCGTTGTCACACAAAAGTGGAATCTTGGTTAACTCACATCCAAAGTCCTTGAGGGTTTGCTTCATCCAAAGTAGTTGGGCACAACATGCACCGACCGCCACATACTCGGCTTTGGCGATGGACAAAGCAACAGAGTTTTGCTTCTTAGAGCTCCAAGACACCAAGGATCGGCCAATAAATTAGCAAGTCCCAGTAGTACTCTTTCGGGTAACTTTGCAACCGGCATAATCCAAATTGAAATAGCCAAGTAACTCAAAAGTAGAGCCCTTAGGATACCATAAGCCAAGATTAGGAGTGTGCACTAAATACCAAAAAATTCTCTTAACAGCCATCAAATGACATTCTTTCGGATTAGCTTGAAATCTTGCACACATGCACACGCTAAGCATAATATCGGGTCTAGATGCACAAAGGTAAAGAAGGGATCCAATCATGGAGCGATATACCTTTTGATCGATGTCCTTTCCTCCTTGATCAAGGTCAAGATGTCCATTACTTGGCATGGGTGTCTTGATGGGCTTGGCCTTGTCCATGTTAAACTTCTTCAACATGTCGTTGGTGTACTTGGTTGACTTATGAACGTGCCATCCTTGAGTTGCTTGATTTGAAATCCAAGGAAGAACTTCAACTCTCCCATCATGGACATCTCAAACCTATTTGTCATAATCCTACTAAATTCCTCACAAAAAAGCCACATTAGTACTGCCAAATATTATGTCATCGACATATATTTGGCAAATAAAGACATCATTATTGACTTTGCGAGTAAACAAAGTAGCATCGGCCTTTCCTATCTCAACACCTTGTTTGAGTAGGAAATCCTTCAAGCAATCATACCAAGCTCTAGGGGCTTGTTTGAGCCCATAGAGCGTCTTGTCGAGCTTGTAGACATGGTTTGGATACTTGGGGTCTTCAAAGCCCGGTGGTTGCTCTACATACACCAACCCGGATAGGGGGCCGTTGAGAAATGCACTCTTCACGTTCATTTGATATAACTTGAAATCATGATGAGCGGCATAGGCAAGTAGAATACGAATTGATTCTAGCTTAGCCACTGGTGCATAGGTCTCCCCAAAATCCAAGCCTTCAATTTGAGTGAATCCTTGAGCACCAACCTTGCTTTGTTCCTTGTTACCATGCCATGCTCATCTTGCTTGTTGTGGAAGACCCACTTGGTTCCAATCACATTTTGCTTGGGCCTTTCCACCAAGGACCATACTTCATTTCGAGTGAAGTTGTTCAACTCCCCTTGCATGGCTATCATCCAATCTGGATCATCGAGTGCCTCTTCCATCCTACGAGGTTCCAAAGGAGAAACAAACAAGTAATGTTCACAAAAACTTGCTAAATGGGAATGTGTAGTTACCCCTCGTCGAATGCTCCCCAATATCTTATCAACGGGATGATCCCATTGAATGGATTGATGCACTCTAGGATGTGGCACTTGAGTTGATCTTTGGATGGGGCCATCATCATCATCATCATCATCATGATCAATTGGAGGATCACAACCATGAGCTTGTGGAGGGTTGACTTCACTTCTTTCTTCATTGTTGAGTTGAGGTTGAGCTTGCTCATTGTTGACACCATCTTCATGAGAATGACCTTGTGCTTCATTTGATCTCCCATCTTGATTATTTCTTGTTGCGGAAGCTTGAAAGGTCCTTGTGTGGTTTTGGTAATTGAGTGACAACCTAGGTGGACTAATTATGTTTATGTGAGATACACAGGTGATTAGTCCATAGGTATATATGTGTGAGCAACATATGCCATGAAGGTGAAAATGGCTTGGAGATGTTGCAAAGCTCACACATGTGATGATGAAGGAGCTCATTGCACATGAGACATGACATTGAGTCATGTGATCAAGGTGGAGAAGATCAAGACATGACTTGGCTTGATGGACCAGTTGCAAGCATGAAGGGCAAGTCAGAGGCTTTGGAGCAATGGACCATGTGGCGGTGAAGCTTGAGCAAGACTTGGCACCGAAGGACGAAGGCAACGGTGAAAAGCAAGTGAAGTCAAGATCGATGAACCAATATGATCATGTGATGATATGAAGTGGATCATATCATTGTTGATCATGTTGGTGCATGTGTTGCATCGACATTGGAGGAGATGGAATGGAAGGTGCAAGGCAAAGGTATAACCTAGGGCATTTCATTTCATCGATCATAGGTGTGTAGAGAAGTTGATAACCGGGTTTAGGATAGATGGCCGTACTATCAAGAGAGGCAAACTTGTTTGCATATCGGTCATCTAGTGCCACTCGAGTGATCTAACTTTGCATCGTTGCTAGGATTGAGTGGCGTGGCAAGTTGAGTGGCTAATCCTTTGGAAAAGGTTTGTGAAAATGCTAACACACATACACATGGTGGTGTACACTTGGTGGTGTTGGCACATTTACAAAGGAGATGAAGTTGGAGTTGATGTGGATCAACTCGGCGAAGGAACAGAGGCATGGGTTCGAACTCCACCGACGGAGTGTCTGCCCGTAGAGTGTGGACAGTCCGACCGTGCCACCAGCGCCCTATATAGAAAAGATAGGGTCTCATAGAGTGCATCGGATGCTGGTCACATGGTGACCGGACGCTGGGGTCCTACGTCCGATCAGTGGCGGTAGAGAGCGTGTAGGCGTCGATCTTTGATCGGACGCTGGCGCTAGAAGTGACCGGACACTAGTAGGGTGCGTCCAGTCAGGCTGACGTATGGTGACGAAGGCGACACCGAAAAGTTGGAGAAGGACTGGATGCTGACGCTGCGTCCGATTGTGACCGACCGGACATGTTCGGTCGTGACTGGTACCTTACTAGAAATGACCGAACGCTGAGGTTTCTGTGTCCGGTCAGTTTGAGCAGCTACGTCCGGTCATCACTTGACCGTTGAGATCAAGTGACTGAGGTTGAATGGAGGCAACATGTGGCGAGCATCCATTGACCGGACGCTGAGGTCCAGCGTCCGGTCGATCTGACCGGCGCGTCCGGTCAACCTGAAAAATGCCTAGTGAAGGGGTAACGGCTAGTTTAGCCCATGGGGATATAAATAGAAGGTGGTCTTGGCCATGGCTGGTGCTGACCACCTTGAGGGACTTTGTGTCCATGCTTGTGAGTGCTTGGGAGCCCTCCATCTCACATATGCTTGATAGTGATCATCCGATTGTGTGAGAGAGCGATTCTAGTGCGATTGTATTATGAGGTTGCATCGAGTGGCACTAGGTGATCGAGTTGCAAGCCGGTGATGCTTGTTACTCTTGAAGGTTGTCACCTCCTAGACGGCTTGGTGGTGGTCTTCGTCGAAGCCCGCAAGAAGCTTGTGCGGTGCTCCGGAGAAGAGCTTTGTGAGGGGCATTATGCTCGCCCCGTGGGAGCCATGAAGAGCAACTCTAGTTGAGCATGTCATTGAGCTACCCTCACTTTTAGGGTAGGTTCTTGCGGTGCCTGACGTGCGGGCTTGGCGGGTGATGCCAATTAGCCACCGAACCACCAAGTGAGCGGTCGACACAACAGGGACTAGCGTGTTGGCAAACATGTGAACCTCGGGAGAAAAATCACCGTGTCAACCTTGTTCTTCCCGTTGGTTTGCATCCTTGTTACACAAGCTTGTAATTACTTTTATATACATTGTGCTAGTGTAGTTGCTCTTGTAATTAGTTAGCTTATGTAGCTTACTAGTTACCTTCTTGCTTGTGTAGTATAGAAGTAGCTCCCTTGCGTGGCTAATTTGGTTTGTGTAACCTTGTTAGTCGCATTGCTTAGTTTGTGTAGCTAAGTAATTGTGCTCCCTAATTTAGCATTGGTTGCCTTGTTATTGAGCATTGCTAGTAAGCTTAGATAGCTTTGTACTTTTGCTTACTAGTTTGTATAGGAACTCCCTTGTTGCTTAAAGTACTAGTGGCATAGGTTTGTATGACATTGCTTCTAGAATTGGTTAGGCGTGCTCTAGCTAGCCCGGCACCTTTGTTGCTTAATCAATATCTTTGGAAGGTGCTAGAGAACATAGATAGATGGGTGTAGTCTTGGCTAGACCGATAGTTATAATTCTACACTTATTTCGGTTAGCCGACGCAATTAATTTTAGAAAGGACTATTCACCCCCTCTAGTCCGCCATCTCGACCCTACAAAGCTTCACCATGTTCATTGGATGAAACATGATGCATGGTTGGATCAAGATCAACATGCACAACTTGGTCTTCATCTTTGTCTTCGACGGGCTTTACTTCACCAATGGCAAGCTTCTTGATTGCTTTGTGTGGAGCTTCTTCATTACCTACAATCTCAACATTGACTTGCTCCTTTTGAGAGCCATCGGTTTCATCAAAAGTCAAGTCTACCGTGATTTCAATCAAACCGGTGGTTTTATTGAAAACACTATATCCATGTTCGTTAGTACCATAACCAAGCATGAAGCCTTCATCAACCTTTGGAGCAAACTTTGAGCTTATGGATTTCTTGTTAAGTATGAAACACTTGGATCCAAAAACTCTAAAGTAGTGCACCTTAGGCTTTTTACCGGTTAGAAGTTCGTAGGTAGTCTTTTCTCTTTTCTTGTGAAGATATAAGCGATTGATGGCATGGCATGCCATGTTAACCGCTTCTGCCAAATAGTTGGTTGTAGTCCTGTACTCATCCAACATTGCTCTTGTGGCTTCTATGAGCGTTCGGTTCTTCCTCTCCACAACATCATTTTGTTGTGGAGTGTATGGAACCAAAAACTCATGCTTGATTCCTTCTTCATCAAGAAACTCTTCAATGTTGGTGTTCTTGAACTCCGTCCCATTGTCACTTCTAACTCTCTTGATTTTGACATCAAACTCATTTTGGGCTCTTACTTGCAAACTTCTTAAAGATACCTTGGACTTCACTCTTTTCACGCAAAAAGAATACCCAAGTGAAATGAGAATAATCATCAACAATTATGAAACCATATTTATTACCACCAATGCTTATATAAGCGACGGGTCCAAATATGTCCATGTGAAGCAACTCCAATGGCCTTTCGGTTGTCACAACATTCTTGACGGAATGTTTAGCTCCAACTTGTTTTCCCGCTTGGCATGCGCTATAAATCCTATCTTTCTCAAAAGAAACATTTGTTAGTCCAAGGATGTGTTCGCCTTTTTGAAGTTTGGCCAAGTTCCTCATCCCAACATGGGCATGTCAGCGATGCCATAACCAACCCATGCTAGATTTTGCCATTAAATAAGTCTTAGGATTTACTCTATTTGATGTGAAATCAACTAGATAGAGTTTTCCTTTTAAATGACCCATAAATGCAATAGAGGAATCCTCCCTTCTATAGACTTCCACACCCTTATCCATAAAGAGACAATTGTAACCATCTCATAAAGTTGTGAGACAGACAACAAATTGTATCTCAACGAATTCACAACTAAAACATTTGAAATGGAATTATCATTTGATATAGCAATTTTACCCAATCCGAGAACTTCTCCTTTTCCATTGTCACCAAACACAATATTCCCACTTTGATCATGACTTGGTTGGAATGACATGAACATGTCCTTCTCTCCGGTCATATGATTGGTGCATCCACTATCCAACACCCAACTTGTTCCACCGGAGGAATATTCCTACAAAGACAAATTAAGCTTTTGTTTTAGGTACCCAAAAAGATTTGGGTCCTAGGGGGTTAGTCACATAAAACTTAGGCACCCAAACACTCCTCATAATTTCCTTCCTCTTTTGGGCACCAACATATTTGACCACAATCTTGCCATCCTTGCCCCAACAACACATATAGTCACTAGCATAGCACCATGGAAGTGGTGCTTGTGGCTTGGGGGCCTTGGATTGCTTCGTCTTGATTGTCTTGTCACTTGTAGGTTGGATCTTGGGAATGTAGACCTTGTTGTTGGCCTTGCATATAAGCTCATCAAGAGCAACGCCCTTGTTGAACTTCACACAAGGCACACCATTGATCATGTTCCTTCCATTGGTCTTTCCATCATACCTATTGTAGCCAATGCCTTCCTTGATTGATGGGTGCTTTGATGACTTGTATATAGTCTTGTTGGATTGCTCTTGACACTTGCACCCATTCTTCAAGGTTATCTTCAACCTATGAATCTCCTTGTCTTTCTTCTCTAACTCAACAAGGTTAGTTGTATATGCATTCGCATCAATTTTATAGCATCTTTCATAACCATTACTAGTGGAGACATTAAAATCTTCGGTTGCCTTAGGAGAAGTTGAAGTGCTAGACCAAAGAGTATTATAGTTTAGCTCAAGATTTAGGTATTTTTTCTTCCAAGCGTGTGAGGCTCTCTTGAGCTATACTCTTCTCATTCTTGAGGCTAGCTACTTGATCATTAATCGAGGAATGTTCCTTAGTCAATTTCCCAATTGAGTCATTGGCTAAAGACAATTCTACGGTTAACTTCTTAACCTTCATCTTTTCCTCGGTGATAGATGCTTCAAGTGCAAGGTTTTTCTCTCTCTCTTAAGTGATTATATCTCTTTGCATCTCTAAGCATCTATCCCTCTTCTCTAATTTCTTCATTAGCATTTTTATTTTAGTGAAGGCCTTTTTACCAAATTTCTTTATGATGGTTGCTTCAATTTCTTCTATATTCTCATCACTACTATCATACTCATCACTAGAGAGATTGGGTGTAACATGTACCTTCTCCCCTTAGCCATGAGGCAAGTTGGAGTATAGTAGTCATTGTCGATGAGGTTGGAGAAGAGCTTCAGTGATGAAGATAAGTTGGAGAAGAGTTTTGGTGGTGAAGTTGAGTTGGGGAAGATCATGGTCGGTGAGGAAGAGTGGTGGATGGCGATGTTTGCGGCTCCCTTCTTTTTCTTTTTCTCATCATCACTTGAGTCACTATCATTTGACTCCCACTCTTCCCTAAGATGAGCTTCACCTCTCTTCTTGCCTTTGTTCTTCTTGGCTTCATCCTTTTCGTGCTTGTGCTTCTTTTTCTTATTAGGACAATCGGCTATGAAGTGACCGGTTTGACCACATCCATAGCAAAACCTCATTTTGAATCTTCTCTTTCCATCACCATAGGTCTTGCGGTTGCTCTTCTTCTTCATAAACTTTCTAAGATTTATAATCACAAATGCAACCTCCGTATCGAAATCTTCTTCTCCACTTGAGGAATTATCCTTCATTTTCTTCTTCTTCTCTTGACTTAAATCTTGACCTTCATGTTGTTGAGTTGCTTTAAGGGCTGCACTCTTGTTGTATCCCATTGCATTAGAATTTTGATTGTGAGCATTGATTGCATCTTCATCTAGACACTCATGATGCTTGAGTTTTGAAAGAACTTCTTGGGGTGTCATCTTATCATAACTGGGTCTTTCTATGATCATGGATGCTAGCATGTTGTTCTTGGCTCTATAGGTTCTCAACATCTTTCTAGCAACCTTGTTGTCATCCCATTCGGTGCTTCCAAGAGCTATTATGCGGTTGACCAATGCCATAAGCCTATCAAATATGGATTGTGTTGTTTTATTTTGCAAGAACACAAATATTTTCAATTCACCATGAAGTAACTCAATGTTGCCTTTTCTCACACTCCTATCTCCTTCAAATGACACTTTTAAAGTATCCCAAATTTGTTTTGCACTCTCCATTCCATTCACCTTTCTAAACTCATCTAGAGCTAGGCTTGACACAAGTAATGCTACGGCTTGTACATTTTGATGGAGAATGTGCACTTCTTCCAGAGTTATCTCTCTATCTTCATCGGTAGGAATCATCTCACCAACATCCACAGCTTCCCAAAGTCTTGCAGCAATGAGATGCATTTTTATCTTGTAAGACCAATCGGTGTATCTTATTCCATCAAAGTGAGGTGGCTTGCCAATGTTGATGGAAGGAGTATGTAGAGGTGAACCTTTAATGAGTTGTCCAATGCCAAAGTTCATGTTTGAATATATTCCCTTTCCATGAGCATGCTCACCGGCTCCAATATCACTAGCGACATCTTTGTTTGCTTTATTCTTGCCACTTGTATCATTCTTGCCACTTATTGCATCATCAACCTTCTTGCTTAATTCTTCTTTTATCTTGCATCTTCTTCATTTCATCTTGGAAAAACTTGACTTGAGCAGCCATCAACTCTTCAGCTATTTTCTTGGCCATCT
This sequence comes from Miscanthus floridulus, assembly GCF_019320115.1. Classification (NCBI taxonomy): domain Eukaryota; kingdom Viridiplantae; phylum Streptophyta; class Magnoliopsida; order Poales; family Poaceae; genus Miscanthus; species Miscanthus floridulus. The sequence continues at coordinate 88,551,806 of NC_089586.1, forward strand.
CGGCGGCATCGGCTTGCATCTTGTCAGACTCCATCATTGTTTCTTCTCATGCGGTGAAGCACTAAAAGAAGACCTTGCTCCAATACCAATTGAAAGGATCTAACAATGCCTAGAGGGGGAGTGAATAGGCATATCTAAAAATTAACTGCAAATGCTAAGTTCAAATTTGTCGGTCAATGTCAGAAGTCTCGACGCCTATGTGAACTACAAAAGCAGTGCCAAATTTAACTTTGTGGATAAATAATCTTACAACCTCACTTCCTAGTGGTTTGGTGAAGATGTTGGCTCACTCCCTTGACGCTGAAATGCACCAAACCGTAGATCAAGTCCAAACCCTAAAATGAAGTTCGGGAGAGAGAGACAAACAAATACAAGTAATCTTGAGCATACACAACAACAAGCACATGGGACACAAAGATTTATCCCGAGGTTCGACAACCCCACAAAGGAGCTCCTATGTCCTCATTGTTGAGGTGACCACAAAGGTCGGAGTCTCTTTCACCTCCTTGCCTCTCTCAAGGCAACCACAAAAGTCACTTGAGCTTTCCACTAAGAAATCAAGGGTAATACAAACTTCCCAAGGCTCTTCCACAAGATGGAAGCTCTTGGGCAATGCCTAGCCAGCTAGGGGAAAAGCCCCAAGAGTAATAGATGTAAGTCCAACCGGCTTGATGAAGAAATCAAGTGCTCAAGCTTGCCAAATTAATTCTCCCACTTAATCCACTCTCCTTTCACTCAAAACCCTAGGGGGATCGAAATGGAGCAAAGGAGGGAGGTGAGGGGTGCCTTTGTTGCTTGAGAGCTGTTGACCACGAAGGTTGGTGAGCTGTGTATCCGTCCATAATGGTTAGAAGAGAGGAGAGGGCTATTTATACTCATAGTAGAAATCTAACCATTCAGATCTAAGTCGGAAGTTTCGATGCAGATCTTAGGACTTCCGATCTTAATAGAAAACACTGTTCATGCAGGGTCAAAAGTCAGCACAAGCAAGTCAATGTCAGAACTCCTGATAAACGTCGGGACTTCCGAGTATCGTGACTCCCGACGTACGTCGGGACTTTCGACCGGTGCTGTCAGCCGGACAGCAAAACCCTAGGTGTCGGGAGTTTCGACTCATGTCGGGACTTCCGACGGCCACGGTCACCATGCAGGCTAAGTGATTGGGCATCAGGACTTCCGATGGTCGGGAGTTCCGACACCAACAGTCACTGAAAAATATTCTATGTGCTCGAGGAGTGCTAGAGTGTCTCTCTTTTGATTTTATTTTTATGCTTGAGCACTTTATCTTCGTCAGCCCAACTAAGTTTGCATCCCTCTTTATAGTGCGGCGGATCCTAAACTCAAAAAACTAAATAAAACCCTTGGAGAGCGCTTTGAGTTCGACTGCCTTTACAACTTCAAGAATTGAGGGATATCATTTCATCTTTATCAACTCTTTGAATCTTTCATGGGACTAATAGCTACGACATATCTCATTTAGATCACATTAGTCCCTAATTTGGATGTCATGAATACACCAAAACCCACATAGGGGGCAAATGCACTTTCACCATGCTGGTTTAAATGGTTTAGTATACCATCTAACATCTTATTTGGACATGTTGTAGGTGTTGTGGGAGCCATACGATGGAGAGGGGGCACTTCCTTTTCATTTGAGCAACATGTGGGGGCGTGCAATGACTTCTATAGGTTGAGGTGCCCTCTAATATGTTTCTATGCTATCGAGTTCCACCTGTCAAATAGAGTTGCACGTCAATTTGGAGTGAGACAGCTTTGGCCAATGGCTCCATTCTCGACTGGCGTTGACTTACACCAGTAAGTGTTTTGCTATTTTAAATGTCTCGTGATGGTCCATTTCCATTAATATGGTGACATGTACATGGATTCAAGTAACGATGACATACGTGCAGGTTGGATCGTCAGAAGAACAGAAAGATTTTTGACTGGGAGAAGCACCACCAGTACTACATTAAGCAATGGGAGCAGATGCATGACAATGTGGACGAGAACAACAAGCCGCACACGAACCATGAGTTCAGGCGGTACCAAGCTTGGTACCAACGTGCGACATGTTCCAGGCTGAGGGTACAATGGATAGAAGATGACTACGTCGACATCGAGTCCTTCGATAATGAAGACGCGGCGTACGACCAATCTACTCATGCAGGAAGGCAGGACCAATCTTGGACAGAGTGGTAAGTCAATTGCCTTATTTTTCTATGTTAAGTTGCATACCAATACATTATGCATTAGAGGTATCTATTTTAGTTAGTGCCACCTTCGAGCCATAGCATCCTTATAATACATTAGATTATTGTACAAAAGGAAATAAAACCTGTTGCTATCTGTTCAGAAGTATTATTACTGAGAACTTTGTTGCAGGGCAATACCCTCAAATGGTCCATTGAAGACATTGAGCGTTTTCGTCCGAGGGTCAGGGATGACGACACACGTAGCTTCCTAGACATAAGATTCAAAATATTCTTTTAAACATATTATTAATACGTTAGATTCTTTTAGTTAACATAATTTTGTACAACAGAGGCTATCATGTCGACTACGTCGTGCGGCTGCTCATTGTGGTTGTAGGACAGGCACGACGCAAGACGTGTACGTTTCTTCCGTAGGTAGAGGAGGCTTAGGTTCCTCTAGCTAAGCACCTACAGGGGATGAGGACGAGGACGAGGACGAGGACGACAATGACGTGGACCAGAGGCATGAGGAGCTTGGCCCCTCTCAGCTCTAGAATGCTCCCTCGACTCAGCCTACATAGCCTCCAGGCACTAGGCAACGCCATCCACCTGACCCTTACACTCCAGCTACCATCACTCTTGGTCACAAGGGTAAGGGTAAGACTAGAAGGAAGTAAGGGTTTGTGGTAGATGTTAGTATGTAACATTATGGATTTTGTAGTTACTTTCCTATAACTATTTGGGACTGTATGGATATTGTGGACTATACGGGACATGTTATGTTGATTGTGATGTTCGATGTGGTTGTATTGCGCTCTTTGGATGATTAAATGTTTGGATTATATAATAATGTCTCTGTTTGTAACTGTGGATGCTCCTAAAACAAGGGAAACTCTTGTAAATTTTTTCATGAATCATTAATTATACTACACTGCTAAAAAGGCACAAATATAGTACACAGATTAAATGTAAATTCATTAGAACATATATAGTCCAATCGTATCGTACAGATGCTTTCCAGATGAATCTAGGCTTTTCAGTAACAGTGAACGAATCTAGGCTTTTTAGACATTGAAAATAGACTTTTCAGTTACAAGGACGAGGAGTACGATGACAATAATGATTTATCACTTCACTTACATAGTACACCTATAGTATCTAGGCTTTTCAGTAACAGTGAACGAATCTAGACTTTTTAGACAATGAAAATAGACTTTCCAGTTACAAGGACGAGGAGTACAATGGCAGCAGTGATTTATCACTTCACTTACATAGTACACCTATAGCATCTAGGCTTTTTAGTGATTTATCATGTCAACGACGAATAGACTTTTTAGGAAATGAATCTAGGCTTTTCAGTGTCCATTGAAATAGGTTCTTCAGTGAAACTAATTAGGCTTCTTGTGACCAGTTATAACACATTGAAACGACAACTAAACCTACCTCTGCCTATATATACGTAATGCTGGATGCATTGCTACTTACTTCCCAACTAGTATTTTCTTTCGTTGTAGTACCAATGTCTAGAGGGTCGTCTAGAGAGAGAGGAAAGGGGAAGGGCTACCATTGTGTGGGAGGGTTCTCTTGGTCCTGATTTCTTTGAGGAAGCTCTTTATGAGAGGTTCCCAGTTGAGAGCAAAAGTGATTTCACCAAAGAGGCACCACTGAGAGGATACGTTGAACAGAAAGAAGAGTGGCCAAAATGCATGCATGGTGAGCACTGTCTAGTGCAGATGTTCACCGAGGAAATAGATGCAGGTCGTCGTTTCTTCAAATGCCCATAAGCATGGGTAATTGCTATTACTATTTATTTCTTCAATATGTTCCTCTTCTATACAACTTACATGACATACTTATTGCAGTCTTCCTTAGCCGAAGAAAACTATGGGTTCACTAGGTGGGTCGATCCTCGACCTATTTATCCTCATGCGGAGTACATCTACTACCTGCAGGACCATATCTTCGATCTAGAAAGAGAAGTTAGCAGCGGTTACAACAACAACGAATAGGACGACAACAACAATAGTGCCAATTCACAGAAGGCACTCTGCAATGATCTATATTGCACCTGCCCTAACCACAAGAACAAGGGGCCTCCACCGTCACCCCCGCCACCACCAACAACAACAATGGGAGGCTACTGTGGAGAAGGTGCAACATAATTTGCTATGTGGCCACACTACTAGGACGGCCCTATCTTATTCACATGGCACATCCATGTGTTTGTTGTTTGGTTTAATTACCTAAGGCATGTTAGGTTTAGTCAAAGGAACTCTGTACCCTAGTTCGGTATATGTTATCACATGCCATTTCATGTGTTTTGTGTGTTGAATTATATAATGCCCTACTTCGTTAGGTTTGCAGCACATGATCACATTTCACTATGTCCGCAACATTATACTGAATATTATGACCACAAATAATGAAAACAACTACATAATAAAAAGTCCAATACTATGTCACATTAAACAACACAATAATACTAGAAGTACGTACCGACAGTAGACAACATTGTTCATGAATAAATCATAGAATTAACAAGTTATAGAGACTACTGAGTGCAATGAGACCACTTTCTCTTCCTTAGGGCATCGAGATTCTCTTCCATCGCTGCTTTCACTCGGCATGCACGCTCAAGCTTTTCTCCCTCTCCTCCCTATACATAGCAACATGCCTCCTTTCCTCCTCTTTTTTGTGCTCCTTTTTTGCAGCCTCCTCTCCGCATTTCTTCTCCATCATCTCTTTGTCCTCTGCCTCCCACCGCAACAGTTTCTACATCCAATCCTTATCTTCAGGCTTAATCTCAGTGTCGATCCACTGCTCAAAATCACAGAGCAGTGGAGGGGTCTGCAAAAAATGTAATTGTTACAAAACAAAAAAAATCATGCAAGATGTCATATGACACAAATATCAATTCCTCACCATCTTGTTAATGCAGCGCTGATGAAGTGTAGGCTCAAATACAAAATTGGAACACACCCAATACCTCTGCCTATACGTGTCCTCTTCATCGGACTTGGCTACCTTGCAAGGATCGCCGCAAAAGCACATGGGCACTGGAATACCACTAGGCAGAGGCAATGGGTCGAAGGCATTTCTGGTCATCCGGCCATAACTATAATTCAACCAATTTCGTTCTAAGAACCGAAAGCAATTAACATTAAACCCTAAACCTAGGGTTTCTCATTTGATGCACAACAATAAACCCATAACATAACAACATGCGCTGAGGTTATCTTGGTTTGCTAGCTTTTCCACACCTTGGCATCCTACGGTTGTATAATACAAATATTAAAAATTGCATAAAACCCTAAGTAATGATGATTCTTAGGTTGAAAAATCCGACTAATATATACCGAATCGATGCGAAAAAACCAGAAGGGGAGCGAGGATACCTTGCTCTCGAAGATCTATGGATCAAATCAAAGTTTTCAAGGTCCAATATGCCGATTCGTGAGGTAGGGCGAAGTGGGGAGAGAAAAACCCAAGACGGAGGAGAAAGAAGAGGAAGAAGGCTCGGGCAGAAAGGTTGGGGGCTGGGTTAAAACAGCACCTCGGCGCCATAGATCCTGGCGCCAAGCTCGGTGCTAGGATCTACGGCATTGAGCTGCCTGCTAAGTCACCGCCACGTCTGCGTCGAGCCCAAGACCTCGACACCAGCATCAATGGCGCCAAGAAGTGTAAGCTTGGCGTCTGCAACGATGGCGTCGAGCTAAGGGTCCAGATTTTAAAATCATATCTTCAGAGGTATATTTGTGATTTTTTTCAAAAAAAGAGCTAAAAAATAAAAAAAGTTGGGCAATACTACTCCCTCCTCTGCTGCCTCTTGCATGTCTGTCTTGTTCAAGTGTTTAGCTAGTGTTCATGGTCATCCAATGAACACGACACGACGTGAGCCAATGAGCGATGGCATGGCGGCGATCACCACCACCACTAGAGCGGTCTGATCCTAACCCTGCACTCCCTATTGTTGACATGGCATCGCCGAAGACGGAGACAGAGAGCTTGTCCACTGCCGCGCCACATCGCATCACCCTGGCGTCGACGGTCCATGCTCGCAGCACTTTGCCGAACACCACAGCCGCACGACAGCACAGGCATAGTGGCCTCTATATCGGCCCTGCCCATCACCGCAAGCCCCACCGCGCCTGCGCTGCCGCCCTGGGTGCGTCCCCGTCGCTGCCTCCTGTACCTCACCTTGCGCCCTCGCACGCCATCCTTCTCCATCGACTCGCTATCCATGTGCGGCCTCGATGCCGTCACCCTTGCCCGGTCGTCCTCCTCGGCCCTCTCCCAGAAGCTCGATGCCGGCATGCCACCATGAGCGCGGACAACGGCTGCAACGGGAGGTTCGTCATCGAGTACCATGGCGGTGGCAACATTACAATGTCCACTCCAGCGAGCACTTGCCGCGGGTCCGTGGTTGGCGTTCAGCCAGCCGCCAAGTAACTTGAAGGTGTTCGCCGTGGCAATGAGGGCCGGCTCACGTCGTAGCCATGGGCGCTAACTGAACAACTGAACAAGCGAGACAGGCAGCAGGGAGGAGGAAGAAGTATTGCTCGGTTCGTTTGGGCCGTTGGATGGTCTTTCGGATGGCTGAAATCGAACAACTGCTCAAGTTACAGTAGCAGTAATAACTGCACTGGAACTCACCGTGAGCGGTACCGTGAGGGATAAGGTTAGGAGAGATGGGCATTTTGGATATTTTTACTGGCCGGATCGACATGTCAGAGCTCATAAACTGTTAAAAACAAATAGAATGTAGACGAAATGGCTTGTAAGACAAAAAAGTTTAGAGCAATGATATCTATGAAAACTTGAACTTTTTAATGACTCGTAGATAATTGCAAAATTTTTTAATAGCACACAGATAAAACCCTCGATGTGTTGGCATGGCAAGAAAAATCTTTGAAGCACTTCAAAACCTCACGCCACTCCACATGTCAGTGTTAGCAGGGTGAAGCAGAGAAAGGGAGAAGGGTGGGGAATGGATGGAAGGAAGGTTTGGTAGGACCATAGGAGTGTATATATAGTTCAATAAATTGATTGCCCCTCTATCAGGGCCCAGTGTCCAGGGAAGTAGGATGCCTCCAACACATCAATTGATACTTGGACCTACTATTATTTATAGTTCAATAAATTGAGCACCTGGATAATCACCTTGCATTTAGTTCAATAATAATTATACAAAAATGATAGATTTTAATCCGATACATCATAAATTGATACTTAAATCTACTACGGTGAACTAAGCAACTTGCTAATGAACATGCCAAGAACTAAGATAAGTATAAAATAGGTGAAAGAAGAACAGGAAGCACATTTCTTTCTCAAAGATATGAAATCTTTCATCATCTTTATTGAAACCCTGATCGTTTCTTTGATCTGTGGTATAATCGTCTCTTCCTCCTCCTGCACCTGAAAAGCTTTATGCCTTGCCATCTCAGCATGTTTACCCAGAGTCGTTCTTTCTTGTTATGATCATTAGAATGTACGTGTAATTAAAAAAAAAATCAAATCTAATGGCATTAACTATATGTTAATAGACTAATTATATTGTAAAGTGTACTACCTCTGTTTCTGAATAAGAGTCATTCTCGCTTCCAAAAAGTCAACAACTTTTAACTGTGGTCAAATATATTTAACAAAATATTCACCCTGTTCGTTGATGCTGAAATTTAGTTTATGTTGATGCTTATGCTGAAATGTTGTGAGAGAAAAACACTGTTTCATGGTTGAAAATTAGTTTTGAATAAGCTCAGGTGAATAGAGCGATTAATATTTATGGTACATAATTAGTATCATTAGGTAGATTGTTGAATATACTTTAATAATAAACTTATTTGGATATATAAATATTACACGTATTTTTTATAAACCTAGTCAAAGCTGAGAAAATTTGATCGGAATGATTCCCACAACGACTCTTTTTTAAGGACGGATGAGTATAAAATAATGTTTGTATTTCAAACGGATGGAACAAATGTACATTCGTTTGTTGGAACACACAGCAAAGTGAATTTTCATGGGACGGCATTACCAGTTTACCACGATACAACATACTTACATACACACAGAGAAACAGGAAGTATATAGCACAAGTATGCCACTGCCATAGTATATATCCATGGGCTCATTCACCCATTCATCATATTAATTTACGCATTGGACGTCTTCCGCCCTGAGTAACTTTTACTTAGTTCTTTCCCGGGTGGTGTAGTGCTTCATCCCCCAGAAAAGGGGCCTGCAACTGATCTTCTTCAATCTTCCCCTGTTCAACGAGAAACCGATGAATCCACGAGTATAAATGAAATGAAACACACTGATTTTATGCATAATAACAGTCCTGCTCAATCGCGCGCGGCATTTAGAGGCAGGTCGTGTTAATGGAGCGAGCACCCACCTGCAAGATCAGCTGCCGCAGGCACAGGGTGGCCGAGCTCGTGCCGCTGCTCCCTGGCGACGATGCGCACCATGAGCCCGCTCTTCATGTAGAGCGTGGTGTTGAGCTTGGGCTTCACCTCCTACCCCGGCACCACCTCCACGCGGAACCGCGCCAACACCGCCGCCGCCACCGTCTTCATCTGCGTGTACGCGAAGCGCTTGCCGACGCACAGCCTGGGCCCCGCAGTTGAACACCACGTCCTTGTAGGGGCTCTCGGCTCGGCGCCGCCCGCGAACGCGCCGCTCTTGTTGAGCCACCGCTCCGGGCGGAACTCCAGGCAGTCGGGGCCCCAGGTGGCCTTGTCCCGTCCCATGGCGCTACGTGAAGTAGATCACCTGCTGCCGCGGGCGCACCAGCGTGCCGTCCGGGAGCACGTCGTCCTCCAGGGCCTCCTTGAAGTCCACGGGCACCGGCGGGTCCAGGCGCATGGACTCGGTCAGGGCCGCGTGGAGGTAGTCCATGGCCCCGACGTCGCCGGCGCGGGCGATGTCGTCGATGACGCGGGCCTCCACGTCCGGGTGGGAGGCGAGGAGCCAGAAGAACCAGGTGAGCGCGACGGAGCTGGTGTCGCGGCCCGCGAGGATGAAGCTGATGCAGAAGTCGCGCAGGAACTCGATCGTCGGAGTACCCCGCCGCGGTGCCGGCGTCGGCGTCGGCGGGAGGGGGCGACGACGACGACATGAGCCGCGAGAGGAGGTCGCAGCGGCCAGCCAGGTCCCCGACTTTGCGCATCTCGGCGCGGCGGTCGGCGACGGTCCGCTCGGCGAACTCCCGCACGGCGCGGGCGGCCTCCACGAGCGCCCGCTCGGTGCCGACGCCGAGGAGCCGCTTGGGCTTCCAGATGAGGGCGGCGTGTAGAACCTGGTGAGCGAGAGCTCCGTGGCGCGCTCGAACGCGCGCGCGAACGGCACGTCGGGGAGCCCGTCGGCCAGGCACCCAGCCTCCACCCCGAACGCGGCGGCGCAGATGTTGTCGAACGCGAAGCGGAGCAGCACGTCCTGCAGGTCCACTACCGCGTCGTCCCCGCCTCGCTCGCTCAGCGTCTCCAGCAGCGGGACCAGCCGACCACGCACCAGCCGCTCGATGGTGGCCGCCGAGAACTGTGCATCTCGGCGCTGGCCGGCCTTCCGCTGCGCGCGCCACGAGTCGCCGTCGGCGTTGAAGATGCCGTCGCCGAGCAGCTCCGCGAACCGCTCCCGGTAGTAGGGCCCCTTGGGGTAGTTGTCGAAGTTGGCCTTGAGGACGTGCTCCACGTTGGCCGGCACGGAGGTGATGACGCCCGAGGAGCCCCCGCCCCAGGTGCCGCGGTACGGGAACGTGCCGCGACACCGGGACAGCACCGCCGCGCCCCAGTTGTAGACGTCGCCGATCGCGAGGTGCGCGAACAGCGTCGGGATGATGCCCACCACCGGCCACAGCATGGGCTCGCCCGGCCGGGACGACAGCCGGCTCCTGGCCGCGCTGCAGACGAAGAGCACCGCGGCGGCCACGGCCAGGTCCGACGCCCGCACGTACTCGCGGAGGAAGCGCAGCGCCATGGCCACGTGCGCGTGAGCCATCGATCTGTCACTCACTCTGCCAGCAGGTGATCTGTGCTGGCGACGGACGGGTAGATAGATCCACGTGCCAAGCTGATGAACTGTGCTGCAGCCTGAAGAGATGAACGGACCGCCGCATTGATATCTGGGATGCCCTTGGAAGTTGGAACGCGAAATTCCCAAGTGCCCATGCGCGCTGGCCTTATCCCTGACGTGCTCCGATTATGCCCTCATGAGTTCGCGGGTGCAAATGTGCAATCTGTTCGCTGGTGCTCCGAGCTAGCTAGGAGATTGATGGTTAATTACTAGAGTATCGTGAATCAGCTGGCCGGTGCAGCAGTGAGGATGACCACGCAGGTGGATGGCACAATGAAACAGCTACCGAGCAGGCGAGCACCATTTGCCTTCGTTTGTTTCTCCATGCATCTGTGCAGTACGTACGCTAGACGCTAGTAGTACTGCGAGCGTCACGCGGTTTTGTTGTCTACCGATGTTGTTGCCAGCAGCAAGCCACTACGTCTACAAATTTGTGCTTGTAGTGCATATAACACATTTACACATAGACAAATCCGAGCTTTTAGGCCTGTTCGCTTCAACTTATTAGTCAGCTTATCAATTAGAATCTACAATATTTTTCTCTTACAACAAAACAGCTTTAGCCGACTTTAACACCAGCCGAACCGGCCCGTGACACGGCTCTGCTGGGAACCGGAAAATGCATCGTCGTCCGAAAACAGACGTGGCCCCACGCGAATCGAAGCACATGATCCCGACGCTGATCCGGGCGCGGCTGGCATGTTCAGCGCAGGTTTCCCTGAATCGCCCGGGAAGCCAAAGGATCGCCTCGAAAGGGCTCGTGTCAGCGTCACTGTTGGAGAAAAGAACGAGAGCGAAGGAGCACCACTTGTGGCCAGCGGTGCACTCACGGGCGGGTCCGGGTGTGGCACATTCTGCGTGTTAGGGCCCCAGAGGATCCTCTTGCACGGGCATTCAAAGCGAAATATTTTTCTTCTTCTTCAAAATAAGCAATATACATATACATACATATATATATATATATATATATATATATATATATATATATATATATATATTAGTTCATTATTAAAAATAACAAACAGAAGAAAGAAAACGCCAGGCAACCATCTAGCGATTATTATATACAAGTTTTCGAATAAATAGATATTATTGTGTTAAGTTTTTCTTTAAAATAAAACAACACGTACGCACCCAAACACTAGCCTTGCACTGGAACTCCGAAAGAGTGCATACAAAGTAGCTGCACCGGTTGGTGAAAGAAACTGCATTGATCAGCGGTCACAGGCCTTGGGCCTTGTTTAGGTGCCATCCAAATTCCAAGTTTTTTCACTCAATCTCCATCACATTAATTTTTAGCCGCTTGCATAGAGTATTAAATGTAGGTAAAAAAAATAACTAATTGCACAGTTTAGTTCGAAATCATGAGATGAATCTTTTGAGCCTAGTTGGTCCATGATTGGACAATATTTGTCAAATAAGACGAAAATGCTACTATTCATCGGGTTGAAATTTTTTCGCAATCTGAACGAGGCCTTGGTTTGCGCAATAAATTTGAAGTTTCCCCGTCAACTGCTCGTTTCGGCAAAACCTGCCGAATGCTCCCAGCTCAACATTTTGAGAAGCCTGTGCGAAATGGCGATTTAAACCGAACGGTTCTTCCATTCCATCCGCACCCAAACACTAGCCTTGCGTGCAGCCCCGCGCCATACTCCTCGTCTCTGTTGACATCGTGAAGTGCTATTCCATCCGTTCTATAATCATAACTAGTTTTAATAAATTTCTTCATAAATTCGTTTTCTTAGAGCATTTATTTCAAACGTTTAGGTGTCATTATGTATATTATTAAAAAGAGTTTAACTTTCGACAAAACGAAAATGAATTGTAATTTGAAATAGAGTGATCGAGTACTTTGGTTTGTGGATACACGAGAAAAGCTGTAAGCTATGGCACCGGCCATTTCAAACACCGAAACAAATGTGGTGATCGATGAGCCACATTTGTATGAGCATCCAATCAAACGAAGAAGCACGATATTGTATTCGCCATGAAAATTCAGTTAGATTAAGCATCCAATCGAACCGACAAAGCGACTGTCGGGGATATACCTCCGGTACCTACAAGACAAGACATGGGTCGCACCATCAAAGGTGACTCAGGCCATAAGATCAAGGCGTGCACAAACAAGGCTATAAAAAGATATGATTTATTGTATAATACCAAATATGATATTTTCCTCGTAACCCTACCCTCCAGAATATATAAGGAGAGACAGGGGTCCCCTAGACGAGATATCGAATCTGATATACAATCAATACAAAATAACATAGCACATGATGTAGGGTTTTACGTATACTGACGGCCTGGAACCTGTATAAATCTTGTGTCTTGTGTCTCTGTACCATCCGGTTCTTATTACGCGCACCTCCACCGATTCATCTATTACCGCGGGTATACCCCTCGGTCGACTGCCGACCAGATTTCGTCGACAGTGACGCGCCAGATAGGGGATGTGCGTGCTGATTACATGACGAACCAGATGGCGTACCCTCAAGATCAACATCATCCACGGCGGCTCGTTGGCCTGAAGCGAGGGATCTCTCCTGGCCCTCGTCAACAACTCGCCGCGGATGACCACCAACCATTGCATCAGCTCCAAACCTCCCTGCGCTACGTCGAGATCAACCGCACAGATCGACTCGGGCAAAGAAGGGCACGACGACTCGACAATTCCACAGTCAGGATGCGTTTCACCCGCCGGCTGATCCAGCTCGGCTGCGCTTTCTGGCTCGCAACTCGCCGCTGACGCTGATCCGTCTAGTTGTTGCGGAACATGAAGTAACGCCACCAAACGTCCAGGATGTTGGGCCTCTTCTCCGTTCAGATGCGACTCACCTCAAGCTGGTGCCTAATCTTGCTTGGCCCCACGCTAGTCGACTTCGGGTCCTGGATCCTGGATAGCAGCATCAAGCAAGGCATCTGCTCCTCCTCGACCGGACGCACCTCACCTACAAGCTAGCTAGCGTGCGGCCGCCAGCGCAGCTGGGTCAGCTGTCCACGCCTCGATGGGTCGGCTACATCTGCGCAACAGTCCTACTCTGACTCGGCCGAGCATGCACGGGAGTCCTATCCTGACTCAATCGTACATACGTGATGGCTACTGCTCATCACCGTATCCATCGACGCCAACCGATCTACATGCAAGCCAATAGCAAGCAAGCAAGAAGGACGCACGATCTACACCGCCATGCAAGCTAGCTTTCACATAGCTCGGACATGCAAGCGGATTGACTTGCATTTACATTCATCATTGCCTTCGCGATCGCGTGCATGGCTACTACTTGGTGCCGTTCAACACGTACAACGCCGCGGTCGTCAAAGCAATTCAAGATCAATTCTTCTACGTAGCAAGTCGCTCGACCACGTCAAGCCACCAAGCAAGCCACTAAGCAAGCCGTCCGAGCCATCAAGCGACCCGCCCAAGTCTAAGCGACATAAGGACGACGTTGCCCGGACTACTTACTCCGACCACCTGCCGCATCGCAATGACGATCGCCGCGATGAACAACGCAATGATGATCGCGACCGCCGCCATGACGACAGGCTAGAAAGCTCGAGGGCCGGGCAATTTTGTCGACGCCGACCAGATAATGTCATACGCCGCCGATAAGACTTTATGACTAAAGATAAGTACCCTTCCTATATATATCTGCATTTAAAGTTTTTGACATGATGTCTCCATTTTGTTTCTCCATGATTATTCTCCAAACGTCGTTGATCGAGGGCCTATATCTGCATTCTAGGACGGCGTTGCTCGTGCTTCCCGCTTGGATCGCCACCCACATCGTGATGATGATCGCCGTGAAGAACGGCGTTATAAAGATCACAACAGGCGCTATGACAATCGCGAACGCCGTCATAATGATCGGTTAGAGGGATCGAGGGCTGCACAGCCACGTCGCCGTCGACCGGAAAAACTTCATCAACAACATAGAGCAGCCAAGCGCTAAGCGCAATTTTAATGCTGCCTACGAAAAGCTCCTTGATGGTCCTTGAGACGTTCTACAAAAGATATGTACCTTTTTATGTATATATGCATTTCAATAATGATTTTATCTGTAATGTTTTCTCCATTTGTTTTCCATAGTTTTTTCCTTTGCTTATTTCTCCATGCTAAACATCTTTAAGATGACGCATACTATCGCCATTCAAATCAGACTATGCCCTCGCCTCGGTCGAACAAGCTCATGGGCTTCGCCTCCCCACATGGATTGATTCCGTTAGGCTCCGATTACGCCCGTTTGCCTACGACTCCGCGTAGCCATCTGAGCTATCAAGCGAGCCATCCGAGCTATCAAGCGAACTGTCCAAACTGTCAAGCGAGCTGACCAGACTACTCGTTCCTGAAAGCATCTAGGCCCCTAGTTGGGTTTCGGTGATTAATGACGACACGAGATTACTATGACTAATGTGTGTTTTGCAGAGACAATTTAAGTTAGGTCATGGTAATGGTAATTGATTAAGCAATCATGGTTGTCATGCCCCTATCGATGGAAATCATTTTGGTTTTCAAAGGATGGACGATAAGGTTAAGGACGGACTAGTTCTAAGTGTTGTTTGGTGTTGGAGAGACGCTTAGAGTAGTTTAGGACTTTGTTTTTCCTTTGGCCGTACTATTAAGGGGGTATGGACTAGTAGCTTGACCTAAGTGAGTCTAGTGTGTTAGGTGTGTTGCACACTTATCAAACCTAGCACTAGGTAGCTCAGGAGTAGCCCTAAGATCAATTGGAGTAAACTTCATTCACATAAGATTTTGAGTTAGAAGTGAATGGAGGGTCAAATGACTGACCGGACGATGGTCTGGTTGTGACCGGATGCTGGAGGGTGAGTCCGGTCAGTTCATTTGATCAACTACAATCATCTGGTACTGACCAGACACTGAACAGTAAAGTGATCGGACGTTGGGTGCCAGCGTCTGGTCAACTCTAGAGAGGTTTTAGAGAGGGATTTTCTTGACCGGACGCGTCCGGTCGGTGCTGACCGGACGCTGGTTAGGATCCAGTAACTGACCGGACGCTGAACAGTGAAGTGACTGGACTTTGGGCGCCAGCGTTCGGTCAACATCAGTAAGGTTCTAGAGAGCGTTTTTCTTGACCAGATGCGTCTGGTCAGTACTGACCGGACGCTGGTCAGAGTCCAGTCAGAGCTTAACTGCTCTTTGTAGGTATAACTAACCGGAGCGTCCGGTCACCTCGTAGAATGCTGACTCGGCCTCCAAACGTTTTGTTTTGAATGAGGGGGTATAAATACTTACTCCACACATCCAAGGAAGGTCTCTTGCTCATTTGTTCATCTGAGAAACATCTTGAGAGTGCAAGGGAGACCAAGAGCCTAGTGAGGTGATTGAGATTTGAGAATCCAAGATTAAGGTCCTTATTAGTGCAAGGAGAGTAGCAAGTGTGCATCCATCCTTCTCATTAGGCTTGTCGTGGTCAAGTAAGAGTTTATGCTTATTACGCCATCACCTAGACAGCTCGGTGATCGCCATCACCTAGATGGCTCGGTGGTGATTGAGAGTTTGGTGATCATCCGACGGACTTTGTGGATGACCCAACTCAAGTTGTGAGCGGTTGTGGGCGATTCACCGTGATGGAGTGTCGAAGAATTAGCCCATAGAGAGCACTTGATCCTTGCGCGGATCAAAGAGGAGCTACACCCTGGCGCGGGTGCTCCAACGAGGACTAGTGGGGAGTGGTGACTCTCTAATACCTCAGGAAAACATCGCCGCGTTCCTTTCCCTCTCTTTATTTTGAGTATTTACATTTGAGCAATTTATTTTATGTCTTTATATTCCTAGAATTGCTATGCTAGAGTAGGATTGGAACCTAGGGTGCAAAACTTTTATGCGGTAGAACAATAGAAACATATTCTAGGCACAAGGGGCGAAGTGGACTAAATGTAGGGCTTAATTATTGTAAAAAAATAGAATTAGCCCAATTCACCCCCCCCCCCTCTTGAGCATCTTAATCCTTTCAATTGGTAGCAGAGCCTTGTGCTCGCTTAATTAGGCTTAACCACCTAGAGAAAGTTGTCTCACTGGGATGGACCCACTCCTATCTTTGAGGGAGATGATTTTTCTTATTGGAAAATCCGCATGGAGGCTTATTTAGAAGCTTTAGATGTTGGAGTTCTTAGAGCCGCCTCACAAGGCTTTCTAAAACCTAAGGATCCCACACACCTTCAAGGTGATGAAGTTAATTATGAAAAATGGAATGCAAAGGCTAGAAACACCCTCTTTAGAGTCCTTTGCAAGGATGTTTTTAACCGTGTGCGGAACCACAAGGACACCCATGCACTATGGTCAGCAATTTGTGCGCTCCATGAGGGAACAAAGAGTGAGAGTGAGGAACACTACCACCTTGTTATGAAAAAGCTAAATTCATTTGAGATGCTTTCCTAGAAAAAGTGCTAATGAGATATACTCACGCTTGAATGTTCTTGTAGAGGAAGTCAATGGGCTTGGACTCACACAAATGCAACCCTCCGATGTTGTAAGAAAGATCTTGAGTGTCCTCCCCATTGACAAATATGGGCATATTGTGATGGTGCTTCATCAAGGTTATCTTTCCACCGCTACACCAACTCAAATATTGGGAAAGATCAATGCACATGAGATGCACATGCACATCACACCACAAGATGGCTCTTCTTTCACTAAGAAGAAAGACTTGGCATTCAAGGCTAGCCAAGAGAAGAAGGGCAAAGAAAGAGTTGATCATGATAGCTCAAGTGATGATAAAATTGATGATACAAGTCTTTCTCTCATGGTGAGAAAAACCATCAAGATGCTCAAGAAACTCAACAAGAATGGTATCAAGTTTGAGGGGAAGAAGAAGAAATTCTTCACTAGCAATAGAAGGAAGCCTGTCTCTGAGATGGATTGCTATAATTGTGGAGAACTTGGTCATATAGCTCATTAATGCCCCAAACCCAAGAAAGACAAATACAAGAAAAAGTACAAGGGCAAGAAAGATGACTCAAGTGATGAAGATGAGGATGAGAAGAAAAAGAACAAGCCATATAAGAAGAAGGATGGTAAGAAAAAGGAATTCCACAAGAAAAAGAAGAATGGCAAGGCATACATTGTTGGTGATTGGCTCACGGATATTGAGTCATCAAGTGACTCATCCGATGATGAAAGTGAGAATGAGAAGGTGGCCGCTATTGTAATTGATTCTTCACTATCTTCACCGACACTGCCGTCGTCATCCTCTACACACCTATGCCTTATGGCCAAGGATGAACGAAAGGTACAAAAGGGTGATGATAGTACTGGTGATGATAATGCTAGCAATGATGAAAGTGGTAGTGATAGTGATGATGAATTTGAATCACCTTCTTATGATGATCTTGTCAAGTTGCTAAACCAATACACTAAAATTATTAGAAAGACAAGAGCTAAAAATGAAAAGCTAGAACTTGAGAATGACTCACTCTTGGCAAAATATGACAGCCAAAAAAGCTAGTGTTGAGCTTAGAGAACAAAATAAAACTATGTCATCCAAACTCAAGGAGCTCAAATCCTCTAAAAAGGAGCTTAAAGGAAAACATGATAAACTTGAGGGGATACATAATGAGCTCACCACTAGCTACAATTTCCTAAAAGAAGAGTACACAAATCTCAAGGTTAATCATGATAATCTTGTTGTTTCTCATGAGCTATTATCCAATGAGCCATATGCTGCTACTAACAATGTTGTTAAGATTGATATAGCTACATCATGTGATGATTTGATTGTTGAGAGCATTGAGCAAGGATCTAGTGGCAAAGGCAAGAAAGTGGTTGAGACCGACAACTATGATGAGTATGTCAAGCTCAAGCATGAGAATGAAAAGCTCAAGAAAGATTTTGAAAAGCTCTCAACCACCAACACCATTGTGATAGAGAATCTTGATCATGAGTGTGATATAGCTCTTGAGAATGAGAAGCTTAAAGAAGAGAACAAGAGACTCAAGATGGAGAAAAATCATGATGAACTTAAGGAAGAGAACAAGAAGCTCAAGTTGGAGAAAGAACATCTCAAGACCGGTTTGAGCAAGTTCACAAGAGGCTAATATCTCCAAAGTGAGCTACTTATGAACACCGTAATGAAGATGGATAGAAGTGGCATTGTGTACTTGGCACATCAAGAGAAGAAAGCTCAAGATCAACATCAACAACAACTCAAGTCAAAGCCTAAGCCAAAGAGATGCTTTGAGTGTGGACAAGAAGGTCACTTTGCCCATGAGTGTCAAGCTCCACCACCACAACCCTTGCCCAAGCATGCTAGACCCTTTGCCTTCAATGCTTATTACATGCTTAGAAAGGATTCTAGTGGAAAAATGAAAGTCATGTTCTTAGGTCCTCCCAACAAGAATAGGCCTAAGAAAATTTGGGTTACAAAGTCACTAGTTGAGAAAGTCAAGAGCCCTCATCAAGTTTGGGTCCCTAAATAACAAGCTTGATCTCTTGTGTGTAGGTGAACTACAAGATCGGTAGAAGTCATTGGGTTATTGATAGTGGTTGCACTCAACATATGACCGGTGATCCTCATATGTTCACCTCACTAGATGAAGTAGATAGTCAAGAAAGAATTACTTTTGGTGACAATTCAAAGAGCAAAGTTGCAATATCAAATGATCATTCAATTTCAAATGTGCTATATGTTGCTTCATTAAGCTTCAACTTGCTATCCATTGGTCAATTGTGTGATCTTGGCTTTCAATGCTTGTTCACCGAGAAGGAAGTGGTTGTATCAAAGAAAGATGATGATCAAGTGATATTCAAGGGATTTAGATACAACCTATATCTAGTGGATTTCACCTCCGAAGATACAAACTTAAAGACATGCTTATTTGCCAAAACATCACTTGGGTGGCTATGACATAAAAGGCTTGCTCATTTGGGATGAGCTTACTCAAGAATCTAATGAAGAATGAATTGGTGAGAGGTTTACAGGATGTGAAATTTAAGAAGGACAAGCTTTGTAGTGCATGTCAAGCCAGCATGCAAGTTGCAAACACTCATCCTACAAAAGCTTACATGTCAACAACAAGAGTACTAGAGCTCCTTCATATGGATCTATTTGGACCAACCACTTACAAGAGTTTGGGAGGAAATCTCTATTGTCTTGTGATTATTGATGACTACTCTAGATATACTTGCGTATTCTTCCTTCATGACAAGACCGAAGTGGCATCATGCTTCAAGAAGTTTGCTAAGAGAGCACAAAATGAATTTGAAGTGAAGCTCAAAAAGATAAGAAGTGATAATAGAAAGAAATTTGACAACACAAACATTAAAGCATATTGTGATGAAGTTGGAATCAAGCATGAAGTCTCCGCAACATATACTCCTCAACAAAATGGTATAGTAGAGAGAAAAAACTGGACACTTATGACACTTGCAAGAACAATTCTTGATGAGTACAATACACCCAAAACTCTATAGGCGGAAGCTATCAACACCGCATGTTATGCATCCAATCGCCTATTTCTTCAAAAAAAATTTGGCAAGACCCCTTATGAGTTGCTTAATGGGAAGAAGCCGGACGTATCATTCTTCTGGGTGTTTGGTTGCAAATGCTACATCTACAAGAAATGACAACACCTAGGGAAGTTTCAAAGACGTTGTGATATTGGCTTTCTTGTTGGTTACTCATCAAAGTCCAAAGCATATCGAGTATTTAATTATGCCACCGGTTTGGTTGAAGAAACATATGATGTGGAATTTGATGAATCTAACGGCTCCTAAGGAGCACATGAGAATCTTGATGATGTAGATGATGAACTATTGAGGGAGGCCATGAAGAACATTCCAGTTGGAGACATCATGCCTAAAGATGATGAAGATGATGTACAAGTGATTGATCCACCATGAAATGTGCCACAAGATGATGATAAAGATGGGAGAGTAGAAAATGAAGACACTCATGTCTCTCATGATCAAATGGTGGCACAAGCTCAAGATGTTGATGCTCCACAACCTCTCCCTCAAGTGGTTGATAGAAGAAATTCACCCCTACTACAAGCACATCCATAATATCTCATCATAGGGAGTCCATCAAAGGGTGTAATGACTCGCTCTCAAAAACTTGCTTCATTTATTGAACATCACTCTTTTATTTCTTACGTTGAACCTAAGAATGTAGAAAAAGCTGTTCAAGATTCGTATTGGATAAATGCCATGCATAAAGAGTTGAACAACTTCACCCGCAATGAAGTTTAGACACTTGAAGAGCGACCACAAGGTGAAAGAGTCATTGGAACAAAGTGGGTGTTCCATAAAAAGCAAGATGATCAAGGCATTGTTGTGAGGAACAAGGCAAGACTAGTTGCAAAGAAGTTCTCTCAAGTTGAAGGGTTGGATTTTGGAGAGACCTTTGCACCAGTTGCAAGACTTGAAGCCTTTCATATCCTCCTTGCATATGCATCGCATCATGAAATAAAATTATATCAAATGGATGTTAAAAGTACATTTTTAAATGGTTTCATAAATGAACTAGTCTATGTTGATCAACCTCCTGAGTTTAAAGACCCTAGATATCCTAATCATGTTTATAGGTTGTCCAAGGCACTATATGGGCTTAAGTAAGCTCCAAGAGCTTGGTATGAGCGCCTTCGGTATTTCCTCATTGAGAAGGGCTTTACCATTGGAAAGGTCGACACCACACTATTTGCCAAGAAGCTTGATGGAGAAATCTTCATTTGTCATGTATATGTTGATGATATCATATTTGGACCATCAAATGAAGATTGCAAAGAGTTTGGTGAATTGATGTCGAAGGAGTTCGAGATGTCTATGATTGGAGAGCTTACATTCTTTCTTGGTTTTCAAGTCAAGCAAATGAGAGAGGGGATTTTCATCTCTCAAGAGAAGTATACCAAGGACCTTCTCAAGAGGTTCAAAATAGATGAATGTAAGGCAATCAAGACACCAATACCATCTAATGGACATCTCGACCTAGATGAGGGAGGTAAATCGGTTAATCAAACTCTCTACCATTCTATGATTGGTAGTTTATTATACTTGACCACATCTAGGCCTGACATCATATTTAGTGTGTGTATGTATGCTAGATTTCAAGCTAATTCTAAGGAGGCTCACATGGTTGTCGTTAAAAGAATCCTTAAATATCTTAAGCACACACCAAGCATTGGTGTTTAGTATCCCAAAGGAGCTAGATTCCAATTAGTTGGCTATTCCGATTTGGATTATGCTGGTTGCAAAATTGATAGAAAAAACACATCCGGAGGGTGCCACTTGCTTGGTAGATCACTAGTGTCTTGGACCTCAAAGAAGCAAAATAGTGTGGCATTGTCCACCACCGAAGCGGAATACATTGTTGTGGGTGTTTGTTGTGCAGAAATTCTTTACATGAAGCAAACTTTACTAGACTATGATGTAGTTCTAGAAAAGGTACCTCTTTTGTGTGACAATGAGAGCGCGGTAAAGCTTGCTAATAATCCGGTTCAACACTCTCGCACCAAGAACATAGATATCTACCATCACTTTCTTAGAGATCATGTTGCTAAAAATGATATATCACTAGAAGGTGTAAGGACCAAGGATCAATTGGCGGATATCTTCACTAAACAGCTAGATGAGGCTACATTTTGTCGGTTGAGGAATGAGCTCAATGTGCTTGATTTTAGTAACTTTACTAAAAAATGAGCTTGTGTTGTCCCTTGCATTGCATTGTAATATAAAACATGTTTAATTTTTGGTAATGCACTTAGGGTTTGTCTAACATGGTTAAGGCAACCGCCGAAAAGTGAGTGAAGAAGCTTAACCTTGAATCAAACTTTACAAGCAACTAGAATTACTTTTAAGTATTGCATTGCATATGCATGTGTGTTGCTTTGTTGTTTTTTCGATTATCTTATGAGCACCCGCTCTGTTTGTCCATAATTAGGGAGAGCATTTGAAGCTTTTATTGATCATAAAACCCTCTTGTGTGGTCACAAGGTGCTCCTCGCCCCTTTTATTGCATATTTTCTTAAAAAGAATTATAGCATAAGGCAAAATACTTTGGAAATTTTGAGGGTTTGAGAGAGGTCTCTCACATCAGTCTCAATTGGTGTTTATTTGTGTCTTATTGAAGTTGAGACTTGATTGGGAACAGGCAGTGCGAAGGAACAATGAAAATTTGCTAAAAATAGCAACCGGACGCTGCATCGGACTCTGATTCCAGCGTCTGATCAGTTCACAGAAGGTGAACCGATGCTACATAGGAGTGATCGATTGCTACACAATATCCATCCTACATCTAGTGTGAAGGTGTCCCTACATCCGGTCAAACGCAGAAGAAGATGTTAGGACCAACCAAACTCTGTGTGCGCCCGATCATATGGGACCAGACGTGTCCGGTCATGACTTGAGGGGTTTTGGACCTCTCTGTTGTCGACCGAAGTCTAGGTGGCAACGTCTGGTCATTGCCACCAGTGCGTCCGATCAATTGAATCCAAGTGGATCTAACTCCTTATCTTCTCTATCTCATGGGGCCCACCTTATATCATGCTTCATAGGCCCACACCTAGGTCACCCGCGCTGCCTGTGACTCCATCGCCCGTACCTACCTTGGGCCGTCACTTGCCCTAGCCGTGCCCGCACTACCTCCCCACGTCGTGTTGCCGCTCCACCACGCACTGCCTCACCGTGACCGCACACCAGCACCACCGCATATGCCTTGTACGCCGTGCCTGCTCCTCCATAGTCTCACCATGCCCACGCCGTGCCTACGCCGCTGCTGCCTCACCAGCATCCACGCCCATGTCTGCCTCGCGTCGCCATGCCACCACACCCACCTCTACCGTTGTGCCATCGTGCCCACTTCCACACTGCCTCACCAAACCCTAACCCTAGCCTTACATTACCGATTCTGATGGTGCTCCGTGTTTCTTTCCTCTTGCTCATCGGTCACCAGTTCGTCGGATTTCTTCAGGTAGCAAGCCATCGCTTTCAATTTCTTATCTACTGCTTGCTTCTTAGGGTTTCACACCTCTAGATGAATATAGTGATTATTTACATTTCCTATCTAATCTGTCGTGCAGCGAGTTGGTGCTCTTGTGGTTGTTTTGGCAGTTGTCAGTAAACTCAGGGACAAGCCTGCGAGTACGGATCGGGGCCAAGCCTCGTGAGTGTCAGTTGGTAGTTGTTTCCTATCAGTGGCAGTGTTTCTCGATAGCTTCAGCAGTGGCATGTTGCAAGAATGTCAGAGGTGGTCCCGGTGATGAGGATCCAAGGCCTCCGCCTCGCCTGACTGCTCAGGAAAAAGGAAAGGCGAAGAAGACTACAACGAAGAAGCAAAAGTTCACTGATGCGGAGACAGAGAGAGCAGTAGCAGTGGCAGCCACCACAGAGTGAGTCAAGAGAGGTGGATCTAGGGGTGGCGTTCGCATAGGCGATCAGCTATCACCAGCACAGAGGGCCACCATCGAGAGGGTTGAGACTCGTCATGGTAGTCCACCTAGGACTATCATGCTAGGAGGACGTCGTGTCTCTTTGTAGGAGAGTTAGCCTTAGGGGGAGACTAAGTAGTAGACCTAGTTAGCAGAGCAGATAGAGGGTACTTAGTAGACAGAGCAGATTGAGGAAACAGAGTGGGCAGCATAGCCTCAGCTTCGACGCTCTAGTCGTACACGTACTTAGGTGTCACCAAGGCCTGAGACACAGAGGAGGGGCTCTTGTCTGCCTCCTAGACCACAGGGCCCGCCTTTGGTGGTTCACCTTGACTTGAGGGTAGCCACAACTAGATAGGTGCAGCAGCTCTGCTTCATGCAGTTTGAGGACTGGTTTCCGCCGAGGCGGGATGTGCGTGCATCAGAGCACTTCTACACCGTACTACAGGAGGATTTTTATAATGCATATCTTAACAGTGGAGTTGCCTTTAGATCTTAGAGAGTCTGCTCCTTAGAGTTTCTTATTGTAGCTACAGGCGAGTAGATCCGTCCTCACCTTTCATATCTGCCAGGCTTGACAGATCTTCTTTGATGGACTGACCGCTTTGTTCCATCATGGGTCCGTGAGTTCTACTCCTCTCTTTAGATTGACCCGAGGCACAGATTCATTCACTTTGCATTTAGAGGCCGTGACTATAGGCTCCAGAGCTCGAGGGTCAGAGAGATTCTTAGGATTCTAGAGTCCCTTATTCACCTTCATGAGGTATGCTATGGACAGACAAAGCCTCCGAGACGCCCTCATGGCGGACTTGTTCCACCTACAGATATTGCCAGACCTTGTTCCACAGAGCTATTTGGTGAGGGGTCGAGCAGGACACAATGTGATCTTACTCCTATAGCTTGGCTTCTTGATGCTATCATGAGGAGGACTCTGCTTTCGAGGATGGGGTACCATGAGGGCCTTACTCGCATTCAGCTATAGCTAGTGTACCACCTTGTATCTCAGACTGCCTTTGATATTTGGGATGTGATACTTTCAGAGATGGAGGACACACTAGCAGAGGGCTTCAGAGGTCACCGTTAGCTACCTTATGCTCATTGGATCACGTTCCTAATCAGAAAGGTAGTTACACAAAAGTCTCCTGAGATAATGGCAGAGTATACTGGTGCTAGTACTGAGTTTCTACCATATAACATGACTTAGATGCTACGTCATAGTAGTGCGAGGATACCTTGCTAGCTGAGCCATCGCTCAGAGGTACCAGAGATAGCAGCTCAGCAAGATGAGATCATCAGAGGCATTGCAATGATAGAGGAGGTGTAGCTTGATGCACAACATGCGGATGTGGTTGAGAGCGACCCAAGTGATAGCTCTGATGATGACTATCAGCCGATTCCGCAGATGGCTCCTCGACCACACGACAGAGAGGCTAGTGGCTCTAGCTCCACTCCACCATAGCCATCGCAAACAGACCCAGCTCTTCTAGTTGTACTTGAGCATATGAGGCAGGACCAGGCATGCCATGCACAGAAGACAGCAGCTGCACTTGCTCAGGTTTTGGCTTGATAGGATGAGTTTTAGAGGCAGCAGCAGGCCATGCAGCAGCAGCAGCAACAGCTTATGATTCAGTAGCAATTACTTTGCTTCATGCAATATGTCTTCACTGCTATTGGGGTTGCTCCTCAGTAGTCTACACCTCAGATAGACCAGCCTGCTACCACCACTATGTGACTCTAGTTGTACAGCCCAGTGGGCTTTAGAGTCAATGACCACTAGCTACCTAGTTTGCTTCACCTACAGAGTAGGTGTCCCAGTGGTTTGCTTCACCAGTGATAGCTTAGGGTCCTTACTTCACTCCTATTGTTACGGGCTTCACTCCACCTTAGAGTTCTTCAGTGTTAGTGATGGACACCCTAGTCTCTAGGAGTCTCGGTGCTACCTTCATTGAGCTTATAGGGTAGCCTACACCTCTAGATTTACATGTCCCTATTCCTACCATAGTTGCTCCAATTACCGGGACTACCGAGATGATCCTGTCGTCTGTTGCATTATCCGAGCCAGTTGAGGTTTCAGCGATAGCGACAGCGGCAGATGTGGCTCCACTCCCTATAGTGATACTTCCTAAGTCATAGGCCATGCCAGCTACTGAGCAGACCTAGACTGCTTCACCTTCACTTCCAGCGATAGAGGGTCAGACCGCTCAGAGTTTAGGGTCAGAGGATGATGCAGCTCAGTTCTAGATTTCTCATCGCACCTTAGTGCCTGACTCGACTGCTCCTGTCCCACCATCTGACCCTTAGGTTTTGGTGCTTGATGCCAAAGGGGGAGAGGGAGTGAGTATGTTAGATCTAGGGGGAGCGTTAGATCTAGGGGAGCATTGATTCATCTCTTTTGGTTCTTTGTGTGTGATACTTTGTGCATCCATGTTTACTTTCATGCATTGCACTTTATACATGTGATGGTGATACTTATGTGACATGTGTGCTCTCTACATTAATTTATATATATGTCATGTCACTTGGTTATTCTCATTTGCTGTGCTTCTGCATTTTTACTTCGATTCAAATGAGCTTTACTTCATGTACTCATGCTTAATTCATATCTATTGAGTACACCATGTTGGCTTGAGTCATATAAGCATGTCTAACCCCTTTGCTCTTATTGTCAAAAGCTTATATGAACCAAGCATGTTGAAAACCTCACTCATCTCTTCTACATACTCGAGGTAGTGTTGTCATCAATCACCAAAAAGGGAGATTGAAAGCATCTAGGCCTCTAGTTGGGTTTTGGTGATTAATGACAACACGAGATTACTATGACTAACATTGTTTTATAGAGGCAATTTAAGTTAGGTCATGGTAATGACAATTGATTGGGTAATCATGGTTGTCATGCCCCTATCGATGGAAATCGTTTTAGTTTTCAAAGGATGGACGACAAGGTTAAGGACAGACTAGTTCTAAGTGTCATTTGGTGTTGGAGAGACGCATAGAGTAGTTTAGGACTTTGTTTTTCCTTTGGTCATACTATTAAGGGGGATATAGACTAGTAGCTTGACCTAGGTGAGTCTAGTGGGTTAGGTGTGATGCACACTTGTCAAACCTAGCATTAGGTAGCTCAGGAGTAGCCCTAAGATAAATTGGAGTAAACTTCATTCACATAGGATAGAAGTGAATGGAGGGTCAAATGACTGACCAGATGCTGGTCTAGTTGTGACCGGACGCTGGAGGATGAGTCCTGTCAGTTCATTTGATCAACTGCAGTCATCTGGTACTGATCAGACACTAAATAGTAAAGTGATCAAACGCTAGGTGCCAGCGTCCGATCAACTCTAGAGAGGTTCTAGATTGGGATTTTCTTGACCGGGCGCGTCCGATCGGTGCTGACCGGACGCTAGTCAGGATCTGGTAACTGATCGGATGCTAAATAGTGAAGTGACCAGACTCTAGGCGCCAGTGTCCGGTAAACATCACTAAGGTTCTAGAGAGCATTTTTCTTAACCGGAGACGTTTGGTCAGTACTGATCGGACGCTGGTCAGAGTCCGATCAGAGCTTAATGACTCTTTGCGGGTATAACTGACCAGAGCGTCCGGTCACCCCGCAGAATGCTGACTTAGCCTCCAAACATTATGTTTTGAATGACGGGGTTTAAATACTTACTCCACTCATCCAAGGGAGGTCTCTTGCCCATTTGTTCAGCTGAGAAACACCTTGAGAGTGCAAGTGAGAGCAAGAGCCTAGTGAGGTGATTGAGATTTGAGAATCCAAGATTAAGGTCCTCATTAGTGCAAGGAGAGTAGCAAGTGTGCATCCACCCTTCTCATTAGGCTTGTTGTGGTCAAGTGAGAGTTTGTGCTTGTTACTCTTGGTGATCACCATCACCTAGATGGCACGGTGGTGATTGGGAGTTTGGTGATCAGCTGGCGGAGCTTGAGGATGACCCAACTCAAGTTATGAGCAGTTGTGGTCGATTCACCACGACGGAGTGTCGAAGAATCAATCCGTAGAGAGCACTTGATCCTTGCGCGGATCAAGTGGGAGCTACACCCTTGTGCGGGTGCTCCAATAAGGACTAGTGGAGAGTAGCGACTCTCTGATACCTCGAAAAACATCGCCGTGTTCCTTTCCCTCTCTTTACTTTGAGCATTTACATTTGAGCAATTTATTTCATGTCTTTACATTCCTAGAATTGTCATGCTAGAGTAGGATTAGAACCTAGGGTGCAAAACTTTTGTGTGGTAGAACAATAGAAACACATTCTAGGCACAAGGGGTGAAGTGGGCTAAGTGTAGGGCTTAATTATTGCAAAGAATTTAGAATTAGCCCAATTCACCCACCTCTTGGGCATCTTGACCCTTTTAGTTCTGATCGCCTGCTGTGTCCCAATGATCACCGCAAAGAATGGCGTTATAACAACCGTGACAGCCATCATGGCGACTGGCCAGAAGCTCGAGGACCGAGCAATTTCATCGCCGCCGACCAATCACGTTCTCATTTGTGTTATCTAGAAGCAACCCTATCCTCGACTTAGCACCTAAACATGCACGAGCAGCAGTGCTCTATGTCATGGGCGGTCGGTAGCGGCTCCTCATTGATGCCTATGCTCCTAAACATGCACAAGAGCTAAGTTCTTTATGGTTCAATGGGCCTCCAAGCATACTGAATGGATGGGCCGGTATTCGTTGGGTTATCTCTCTAGTTTTTTCCAACGGTAAAGTGCTTAGCACTCTCCATATTCTCCACGGCATAGTGCTAAGCACTCTCTAAATTTTGCCACGGTAAAGTTCTAAGCACTCTCCATGTTCTCCAATGGTAAAGTGCTAAGCACTCTCCATGTTCTCCAATGGTAAAGTGCTAAGCACTCTCCATGTTCGCCACGGTATAGTGCTAAGCACTCTCCATGTTCTCCAATGGTAAAGTGCTAAGCACTCTCCATGTTCGCCATGGTATAGTGTTAAGCACTCTCTATGTTCTCCATGGCATAGTGCTAAGCACTCTCCAAATTTCACCATGGTAAAGTACAAAGTACTCTCCATGTTCTTCATGGCATAGTGCTAAGCACTCCAAATTTTGCCACGGTCAAGTGCTAAGCACTCTTCAAATTTGGCAAGGGTCAAGTGCTAAGCACTCTCTAAATTTTGCCATGGTCAAGTGCTAAGCACTCTCCATGTTCGCCATGGTATGGTGCTAAGCACTCTCCATGTTCTCCACAGCATAGTGCTAAGCACTCTCCAAATTTCACCACGGTCAAGTGCTAAGCACTCTGCATGTTCTCCAACGGTAAAGTGCTAAGCACTCTCCATGTTCTCCAATGGTAAAGTGCTAAGTACTCTCCATGTTTGCCATGGTATAGTGCTAAGCACTCTCCATGTTCTCTAACGATAAAGTGCTAAGCACTCTCTATGTTCTCCACGGCATAGTGCTAAGCACTCTCCAAATTTTGCCACGGTCAAGTGCTAAGCACTCTTCAATTTTGCCCTGGTATAGTCCTAAGCACTCTCTATTTTCTCCATGGTATAGTGCTAAGCACTCTCCATTTTCTCCACGGTTTAAGTGCTAAGCACTCTCCAATTTTCTCCAACGGTAAAGTGCTAAGCACTCTATTTTTTCTTTATTTTTAAGTGCTCAGCACTCTCCAAATTTTACTCCAATGTCTAGTGCTAAGCACAGGGATTTTGTCCTTTTCACTTGTTTCTTTGATCATGCTACAAGATGCTGCTCTATCTTACAGCAAGCTCAAGGACTAAGTGTGTACACTTGACCTAGCAGTGAGTGTACTGTTTTTCCTCTTACTGGTCTTCAGCTAAGCTAGAGGCTGGCTGTGTGCTTGGCTAAGCTAGGACTCAGTTATTCTGATTAACTGATCATTGTACTTCTTTGATCCTGACACCAGGTGAATTCTTCACCTACTGTCAAGCTCGGTTACTATAATGTATACATTGCACCTTGTAGTGATTGTATCAAATTTAACGGTTGACTAAGTTCCCGTTTTGTTTCTCAGTCGTTGATATTCTTTGATCCTGACACTAGGTGTCTTCTTCACCTACTGTCAGGCTCAGGGACTACAAGGTATACATTGCACCTTGCGGCGCATGTATCAATACTAACATCCTCTTTGACTAAGTCATAGATGATGATCACCTGACTTCGCCAACGAAGCCTAAGTGTGTACACTTCACCTAAGGTCAATGTCTCTGGCAAGCTTTGCCGCTGCTTTCTCCACCGATCAACTAGTCGGACCACTAGGTTTATAGACTTCATCATCGATCAGTTAGTTGGACTGTTCAGTGTTTACTTCTACTTGGCGCTCACTTCATCGCCGACCAGTTGGTTAGGCTACTCGGTGCTCGATTCTTCATCAACCAACTAGTCGGATTGTCTATCGTTTCATCATCAGCCACGCTGGGGGCTCGCTAGCTAAGCTGGGGACTCCCTTGCATTCGGGTTTCTCGTGCAAGAGTCGCCAGCTAAGCTGGGGACTCCCTTGGCGGTCGGATCTCATTACGTCTTATCGGTGTGCTATCAAGTTGCTCCATGTTATTTGGATCAGGGTGCTGATCTTGGACAGCACGTCTGGGGTCTTGATACGCACACGACAGATGATGTCGGCAAACTTTCAGACTTATTTTCTTTGACCCTGCTACAAGATTCATTCTTCATCTTCTAGCACGCTTGGGGACTAAGTGGCTCCACTTCACCTAACAGTGAATGCAGTGCTTATTTCTTGATTTACCCTCCTTATTGACTAAGTCACGGATGATAATCATTCAACCTCGCAAACAGAGTCTAAGTGGCTACATTTCATTTGAGGTGAATAATTTTTAAAATTAATCTTGAGCCCCTTGCATCTTTTTGGTAAGTCTTACTTGGCTAAGTCCGAGGCCTCCTAACCAGCTAAACTGGTCAGCTTCGACTTCCACTACTTGGATCACTAGTTAAACTAGTCGACTTCACGTCAAACTACTCGGACTTGTTCAAGACAGCGTTGCTCAAAGGATACAAGGCGCTCGGTGTCAACAGAATATCGTCGGCAGTCCACCGAGGGGTATCCCGCAATGATAGATTTGTCGGTGGGGGTGCGCGTGATCAGGAACCGAATGGTGACACAAGGCGTAGAGACAGCGATTTAGATAGGTTCGGGCCGTCTGATCGACGTAATATCCTACGTACTGTATCTTTGGTGTATTGTATTGATCTGTATGTAGATCCGATCTGATAGATCCTATCCGCTAGGGGACCCCTACCTCTCCTTATATACTCTAGAGGAGGTAGGGTTACAAGTAAAGTAGCCTATTTAGTACTATACAATGTCTTGTGGTGCACGCCGAGCAGTGCCGTGCATGTCTTAACCTTGTGGGCTGGGCCACCCCTAGGGGCGTAGCCCATGTCTTGGGGCCATACCCCCATAGCTAGTCCCCGAGCCTGACAGTAGGTGACGTAGTCACGTGGTGCCAGGGTTAGAAAGTAGAAGACCAGCCGAGCAGGCAGCCAGTCCTCGGGCATAGCCTTGAGATGAGAACAAGCACATTCACCGCAAGGTGAAGTGTGCTCACTTAGTCCTCAAGCCTGCTGGAAGATGAAGAATGAATCTTGTAGCAGGGTCAAAGAAGTCTGAAAGCTTGCTGACGTCGTCTGACATGCGTGTATCAAGACCCCAGACATGTTACCCAAAATCAGCACCCTAATCCGAACAGCATGGAGGAGCTTGATAGCACACTAACAAGACGTAGCAAGATCCGAGCAGCAAGGGAGTCCCCAGCATCGCTGGCGATGACCGAGCACCAAGGAGCGAGGAGTCCCCGGCGTCGCTGGCGATGTCCGAGCATCGAGGAGCGATGAGTCCCCGGCGTCGCTAGCGATGACTGAGCACCAAGGAGCGAGGAGTCCCCGGCGTCGCTGGCGATGTCCGAGCACTGAGGAGCGAGGAGTCCCCAGTGTAGGCGACGAGGTCCGAGCACCGAGGAGTCCCCGGCGTAGGTGGTGACTGATCGAGCACCGAGGAGCGAGGAGTCCCCGGCATCACTGGCGATGACCGAGCACCGAGGAGCGAGGAGTCCCCGGCGTCGCTGGCGATGATGGAGCACTGAGGAGCGAGGAGTCCTCGGCGTCGCTGGCGATGTCCGAGCACCGAGGAGCGAGGAGTCCCCCACGTCGCTAGCGATGACCGAGCATCGAGGAGCGAGGAGTCCCCGGCGTAGGCGACGATGTCCGAGCACCGAGGAGTCCCTGGCGTCGCTAGCAATGACCAAGCACCGAGGAGCGAGGAGTACCCAGCGTCGCTAGCGATGACCGAGCACCGAGGAGCGAGGAGTCCCCGGCGTCGCTGGCGATGACCGTGCACCAAGGAGCGAGGAGTCCTCGGCATAGGCGGCGATGTCCGAGCACCGAGCAGCGAGGAGTCCCCGGCGTCGCTGGCGATGACCGAGCATCGAGGAGCGAGGAGTACCTGGCGTCGTTGGCGATGACCGAGCACCGAGGAGCGAGGAGTCCTCGGCATAGGCGGCGATGTCCGAGCACCGAGGAGCGAGGAGTCCCCGGCGTCGCTGGCGATGACCGAGCACCGAGGAGCGAGGAGTCCCTGGCGTCACTGGCGATGACCGAGCACCGAGGAGCGAGGAGTCCTCGGTGTAGGCGGCGATGTCCGAGCACCGAGGAGCGAGGAGTCCCTGACGTCGCTGGCGATGATTGAGCACTAAGGAGCGAGGAGTACCCGACGTCGCTGGCGATGACCGAGCACCGAGGAGCGAGAAGTCCTCGGCGTAGGCAGCGAGGTCCAAGCACCGAGGAGTCCCCGACGTAGGCGGTGACTGATCGAGCACCGAGGAGTCCCCGGCGTCGCTAGCGATGACCGAGCACCGAGGAGCGAGGAGTCTCCGGCGTAGGCGGCGATGTCCTAGCACCGAG
This sequence comes from Miscanthus floridulus, assembly GCF_019320115.1. Lineage (NCBI taxonomy): Eukaryota > Viridiplantae > Streptophyta > Magnoliopsida > Poales > Poaceae > Miscanthus > Miscanthus floridulus. The sequence continues at coordinate 88,584,362 of NC_089586.1, forward strand.
GAGCGAGGCGTCCCTGGCATCGCTGGTGATGACCGAGCACCGAGGAGCGAGGAGTCTCCGAAGTCGCTAGCGATGTCCGAGCACCGAGGAGCGAGGAGTCCTCGACATAGGCGGCGAGGTCCGAGCACCGAGGAGTCCCTGGCGTAGGCGGCGACTAATCGAGCACCGAGGAGCGAGGAGTCCTTGGCGTCGCTGGCGATGACCGAGCACCGAGGAGCGAGGAGTCCCCAGCGTCGCTGACGATGACCGAGCACCGAGGAGCGAGAAGTCCCCGGTGTCGCTGGCGATGTCCAAGCACTAAGGAGCGAGGAGTCCCCGACGTCGCTGGTGATGACCGAGCACCGAGGAGCAAGGAGTCCCCGACGTAGGCGATGATGTCCAAGCACCGAGGAGCGAGGAGTCCCCGGCATCGCTGGCGATGACCGAGCACCGAGGAGCGAAGAGTACCCGGCGTCGTTGGTGATGTCTAAGCACCGAGGAGCGAGGAGTCCCTGGCATAGGCGGCGAGGTCCGAGCACCTTCCCCGGCATAGGCGGCGACGTCCGAGCACCGAGGAGTCCTCATCGTAGGCGGCGAGGTTCGAGCACCGAGGAGTCCTCGGCGTAGGCGGCGAGGTCCAAGTACCGAGGAGTCCCCGGCCTAGACGGTGAGGACCGAGCACCGACGTAGCTGACGACGTCCGTGCGGTGAAGTGTGCCCACTTAGTCCTCGAGCATGAAGAATCCGAGGGCCGAGGAGTAACCGACGTAGCTGGCGATGAAGCACGAGCGATGAACAGCCTGGTCGACTAGTCGGCGACGAAGTGAACATTGAGTAGAAGCGATCGACGAACAGTCCGATCAACTGGTCGGCGACGGAGTCCATGAACCAAGCGGTCCGACCAGTTGATCGGTGGAGAAGCCTGAGCACTAGGTGGTCCGATCACCTAGCCGACGATCCTACAATACAAATATGTAGAACGGATAGTACATGATGTACAAATAAATGAACTCCAGAGAAAAATCAGCAATGGTGATGAAACGGCGTAAATAGTTCGGCGATCAGTTGGCGTGAAAATATATTTATGTTTAATATAAACCGCCCAAACAGTTAGTGTGTAGCTGAGTCTCTAGCCCTAGCTAGCCCATAGTCCATAACGTCGAGCGCGGAGCCCGTGCATGTGTAGGAGGAACAGGCGTGACCAAGGAGCCGTTGCCGACTACCCATAATGCAGAGCGCGGAGCCCGTAACACGTATAGAGAGGAGCCGGAGACAGGGCCGTCTCTGGAGGCGTCCGAGCATCAACAGGATTGTTCGAGGGTTCGAAAAATCATTTGGAGAGCAATTATGGAGAAAACAGTTTGGAGAAATATTATGGCGATATATAGAGATTGGAGAATATTTAGAAGAATATTAAAGCGTGACTTAGCTTTAGACGGAGCGTCTGATCGGCGACGCATGGCGTTATCTGGTCGGCGTTGACGGCGAACACCTGGCGGCGGTGAGTTGTTGGTGAAGACGACCTCGGAGGTGGTTCTAAGATCGGATCTGCTGTCGCGGGGGCTGGTGTAGCCAGCGATGAATCATCGTCGTCGACCGGCATGGATCTCCACGAGATTGATGATGAGAACGCGCTGTTGATTTGAGGTCCATCTGGCTCGCCATGGATCAAGCGCACACCCCGTACCTGGCGCGCCAACTGTCGACAGAATATCGTCGGTAGTCCACCGAGGGGTATCCCGCGATGGTAGATTTGTTGGTGGGGGTGCACGTGATCAGGAACCGGATGGTGACACAAGGCGCAGAGACAACGATTTAGACAGGTTCGGGCCATCTGATCGACGTAATACCCTACGTCCTGTGTCTTTGGTGTATTGTATTGATCTGTATGTAGATCTGATCTGATAGATCCTATCCGCTAGGGGACCCCTACCTCTCCTTATATACTCTAGAGGAGGTATGGTTACAAGTAAAGTAGCCTATTTGGTACTATACAATGTCTTGCGGTGCACGCCGAGCAGCGCCGTGCACGTCTTAACCTTATAGGCTAGGCCACCCCTGGGGGCGCAGCCCATGTCTTTGGGGCCATACCCCCACACTCAGAGACTAGCTGTGGGGGATATACCCCCGATACCCATAAGACAAGATATGGGCCGCACCATCAAAGGTGGTCCGACCCATAAGATCAAGACGTGCACCATAAGGCTACACGAAGATGTGATTTATTGTATAATGTCAAATAAGATATTTTTCTTGTAATCCTACCCCTCCAGAGTATAAAAGGAGAGGCAGGGATCCCCTAAACGAGATATCGAATATGATATACAATGAATACAAAATAACAGAGCACAAGATGTAGGGTTTTATGTCATGCTAACAGCCTGAACCCGTATAAATCTTGTGTCTTGTATCTCTGTGTCGACGAAATATGGTCGGCAGTCCACCGAGGGGGGTGCCCGTGGTGGTAGATTGTCGGTAGGATGCGTGTGATCTGGGACCAGATGGTGACACAAGGCGCAGAGACAGCGATTTAGACAGGTTCGGGCCATCTGGTCGACGTAATACCCTACGTCCTGTGTCTTTGATGTATTGTATTGAGATGTATACTGTATGATCTGTCCCTGAGGGGGACCCCTGCCTCTCCTTATATACTCTGGAGGAGGAGGGTTACAAGTAAAGTATCCTATTTGGTACTATTACAATATCTAGTACAACTTGTAATCTTGCCATGTACGCCTTGATCTCACGGGCCGGGCCACCTCGGATGGTGCGGCCCATGTACCATCTTGTGGTACCCGGGGGTATATCCCCCACAGCTAGTCCCCGAGCGCCATATATTCTGATGCGACACGCCGTTTCAACCTTCTCCGAACAGTGAGGCTTGAGTTCTTGACATCTCTGACCACCGTTGTCGCCGGAGAAGGAGGTTGTCCGAAGAATGTATGGTGCTCTTAAGAAGAAAGAAAAAGATTTCCATCCTGGGAAGTGTGCCCACTTGTATTTCTGAAAAGAAATGTAAGTGCGTCCTGAAGCGTAGCGTCCTTGATCGTCAGAGGCGTAGGGGTCGAAAAACAAACACATTCACCGCAAGGTGAAGTGTGCCCACTTAGTCCCCGAGCCTGGTAGTAGGTGACGTAGGCACGTGGTGCCAGGGTCTAAAAAGAATTCCCAGTTAAGTTGAGAATCCAATCGTCGTACAGGCGATACGAGATGCACCGGCAGGTGCATCGTACCGATGTAGTCCCCGAGCTTGCTGGAAGGCGAGGTATGAGCCTTGTAGCAAGGTCTAAGTGAGAAAAAATATCCCAACTGTATGCGAGTCGCCAGTCGCATGTAGTCAAGACGCAAAGTCCCCGAGCCGTGGTCGGAGAGTGATCGAGGCAGGCAGTCCCCGAGCACAAGTCGAGGAGCGAGCGACGAAGTCCCCAAGCCGTGGTCGGAGAGTGGTCGATGCAGTCCCCGAGCACAGGTCGAGGAGCGAACGACGAAGTCCCCGAGCATAGCTCGAAATTCTTATCTTTGATAGAAATCTGGTCGGCGGTGATGAAGTCGTTCGGTCCTCGAGCTTTTCGGCCTGTTCTCACGGTAGTCGCGGTTGTCGTAGCGCCGTTCTTCGCGGCGATCATTATTTGCGACGTGGTCTGGTGGTCGGAGCTCGGTGGAGCAGCTCGGGATGTGGTCGACGTTGTCGCGGTCGACGTGGTCGGAGCTCGGCGGAGCCGCTCGGGACGTGGTCGGAGACTCGGACAGCTCGCGATCGGCGATGGTGTAGATTTGTATGTGGTCTTCATATTTGGAGTCGGTGATGCTTTTCATCTTCTGCATGGAGTCGACGCGTAGTCTTGATCAGATCTTTTGAATCTGGTGGTAATTCGTAGGGGCAGCTCTGTGCATGTATACGCACGTGTACGAGCACATGCAAGTCTCAGCTCAACAATTGATTAGCTTGTATGGAGCTTGCATTGCATGGCACTGTAGACGTGGCCTTTGCTTGCTGATGATCATCTCGCATGGACGTGCACATGTGGACTTGACGCAAGGGCATGTACATTGCCTCCAATAGCGACATGTCATGACTTGATGGCAGCGCCGCTTGCGTGCAGTCTTGTTGAGATCCATTGGACGAAGATTCTGAGATTGGCCCCTGCGACGAGAAACAGTAACCCGTGGATGTAGTCCCCGAGCTTGTTGTAAGGCGAGGTATGAGCCTTGTAGCAAGGTCTAAAGGAGAAAAAATATCCCAACTGTATGCGAATCGTCAGTCGCATGTAGTTGAGATGCGAAATTCCCAAGCTGTGGTCGGAGAGTGGTCGAGGCAGTCCCCGAGCACAGGTCGAGGAGCGAGCGACGAAGTCCCCGAGCTGTGGTCGGAGAGTGATCGAAGCAGTCCCCGAGCACGGAGTGGTCTGGCCAGAAGTCCCAGAGCACGGAGTGGTCTTGGCGAGCCCCGAAGCATGAGCTCGTTTGACCGAACTATGTTCCTGAAAAATAAACACGGAGAGCGGTAGTACATGATGATGTACGAAATATATTGACCTCTCTGTAGGAGGTGAAGTAAACACTTGGTGTTCGGTTGGCGACGAATTATACTTGGTGTAATATTCGAAAAATAACATTAGCTGCTTTTAGCCCTTTTGTTATGTAGTGGCGTAGCACGATGTATTAACCTGTCCTGAAGAATGCGCCAGCCCTGGGCTGACCAACATCTCGTAGCGCGAGGTACGGAACGCTGCCGCGCGTAGAGTGCCAGTGTTACCAGGGAGCGACTGCCGACTACCCGTAGCGCAGAGGGCGGACTCTCATGCACGCGTGGGGTGGAGCCGGAGACAGTGCCGGCTCTGGGATTCTCAAGCAGGAAGGAAAACGTATCGGCGAACCGTTGTGAAAACTTATACATGTTTTGGATTGTATGTATGGAGAAAATTCGACGCGGAGCGCACCCTAAGGATGGTCGGCGGAGGTGTATGATGATCGAAGAAATTTTCAATTAGAAATAATACTTAGCTTTATTGACGACCGGTGGGTGTAGTCGGCGTGTTGCGATGTTCGAGAAATGGCTTGACGTGTCATTGGCGATGAAGTTGTCCGGTCCTCGAGCTTTTCGACCTGTCGTCATGACTGTGGTCGCGATTGTCGTAGCGCCGTTCTTCGCGGCGATCATCATTGCGACGTAGTCTTGCGGTCGAGGTGATCGGAGCTCGGCGGAGCTGCTCGGGACGTGGTCGACGTGGTCGCGGTCGACGTGGTCGGAGCTCGGCGGGGCTGCTCGGGACGTGGTCGTGGTCGACGTGGTCGGAGCCCGGCGGAGCCGCTGAAGACGTGGTCGACGTGGTCGCGGTCGACGTGGTCGGAGCTCGGCGTGGCTTGCTCTTCGGCTTGCTCAGCGGCGTGGCTCGCTCCGCGGCTCGCTCAACGGCTCGGCGTGGCTCGCTTGATAGATCAACAATAGCCTGGACGGCTTGCTTCTGGCTTGCTTGGCAGCCTGACTTCATGCTGGCACGTACGTCACGGACTCGAGGACTCGCTTGGCTCAACGTGGCTCGCTCGGCGGCTTGCTTGATGGCTCGAGCGGTTCGCTCGTGGCTCGCTATTGCGAAAGCTGTTGTATCTGGCTCCAATCTGCCTTGGTGCTTGTTTGTACTTGGGTCGGAGAAAAAACAGACGAGCAGTATCAAGTCTGAACACGAGCTTGCCTTATGCAAACACGTCTGAGTGCACGTGTTCACATCTCGTAGCTTGCATGTCTTCTTAGTATGTACGTGCTGGTTGTCTGTAAGGCTCTTGATAATTAGCTTTCTTGCTGGGCATCTTTTTGCTTGGTACTGGTTGGATCCGACTCCGCTCGATGCCGACGGGGCAACAGATCCGCAGCCGATCGTCCTTGACGTAGCGCCTCCGGCCTGTGGAACACCTCGAGAGCATCAACCGTGTAGGTGCGGGAGTTGTGGGTGAACATCGTGTCCTCGTCCTCCTCTCTGCTTCCAATCTTTGTGGGCTTCTCCCCATGACGTGATCCGTGTCACCAATGCGAGACGATGCAGAACGACAACGAGCGTGGTTGGATTCGTGCTCGAATATTTCTTCGATTGCTCCAGTTTGCTCGTACGGCCGATTAGCATCTTTGATGGAAACATAGCTCCATGTTGCTTTATTGCTGGCCGCCCCTTGATCGTTGGAGTGCAGTAGATGCGAAATCAGATCCGTCTGTCGAGGGATGCCGCCGCCAGTCGCCGGGTCGCCACGGATGAAGTTGGTGAAGAAAATCCCATCTGGTTCGCCAGAAGATCAAGCACGCACAACCCCTAAAAGGGGACCCCTACCTGGCGCGCCACTGTCGACGAAATATGGTCGGCAGTCCACCGAGGGGGGTGCCCGTGGTGGTAGATTGTCGGTAGGATGCGTGTGATCTGGGACCAGATGGTGACACAAGGCGCAGAGACAGCGATTTAGACAGGTTCGGGCCATCTGGTCGACGTAATACCCTACGTCCTGTGTCTTTGATGTATTGTATTGAGATGTATACTGTATGATCTGTCCCTGAGGGGGACCCCTGCCTCTCCTTATATACTCTGGAGGAGGAGGGTTACAAGTAAAGTATCCTATTTGGTACTATTACAATATCTAGTACAACTTGTAATCTTGCCATGTACGCCTTGATCTCACGGGCCGGGCCACCTCGGATGGTGCGGCCCATGTACCATCTTGTGGTACCCGGGGGTATATCCCCCACACTCTGTTACTATCCGTTCCTATTACGCGCACCTCCACCGATTCATCTACTATCGCGGGTATACCCCTCGATAGACTACCGACCAAATTTCGTCGACGGCGACCTCCATGGAATTCAACTACTCGCATAACGTGATGGCAAATCGTAGCAATCATAAGCCTGTTCGTTTCAACTTATTTGCTCGTATCTGGCTTATAATTTACGACTTAAACAGTATTTTTTCTCTCACACCAAACCAGCCAGCAGTACTTTCAGTCATGGCTTATAAGCCAATTCAGCCGAAACGAACAGGCTGCATATACATGATGGTACAACAACATTGGGATACGATTGCAATTTTGCATTATATATCTATCAGGCTTCGTTTAGTTGGCAAAAAGTTTCCCAAAAAGTGCTACAGTAGCCATCACATCGAATTTTGCGATACGTGCATGGAGCATTAAATGTAGATGAAAAAAAAAACTAATTGCACAGTTTAATTGGAAATCACGAGACAAACGTTTTGAGCCTAATTAGTCCATGATTGAACACTAATTGCCAAATAAAAATAAAAATACTACAGTAGCCAAATTCCTAAATTTCACTAACTAAACACGCACTCAGTTGATCTTGAAAATGGATTTGGAAACGAACTGTCGCGTCAGGTTCAGGCGCTATCAAGTGAGCTGCTGCAACATATACCCCAGCTATATCCAATCAGCAATTAACACGGATGACAGATGGAACAGTACTTGGTGACGTGGTGTGGTGTCTGCGGTTTTCTTCTGAATACTTTTTTGTGCCTTTTCAACACCCGAATTTGAGTTCCAATCTCTACACTAGTAGAAATTGCTCGCTACAGTGCAACCCCTTCACAGTTGAACTGTTACGTCCAGAGAACACACTAGATTATTGGAAACTAGTAAAAGTTTGCTAAAATATTCCTGAACACAAGTAATCTGTAACCCATAGGAAATATTTTTTTGGTGTTTATGACCTGCATATCTGGTGCGAACCACAGTTTTTTTTTGCTATAATGAAATGAAATGAAATTGTACACTATGATGCATATATAGTGACCCAAAGGGGAAAAAAAGAACTGCAAAAAAAAATAGCACCTAGGCTCCGTTCGGCTTACTCAGAAGCCAGCTTGTTCGACTTCTTTTTCTAGCCGGAACAGTGTTTTTCTCTCACAGTAATTCAGCCAGAACAGTGTTTTTCAGCCAAAATTCAGCAAGTGAACGGGTCCTTGATACGGCAATTTAATGTACTCTGATTGAGTGCCAGAACCACACGCATGTTTGAATATTTTATTTTACACTCTCCACCAATTAAATTCAAGCAACAAGTGGCACCTACAAATTGCGTATATTTTACAGCTTTGGCAAAAACATATGTATATTCATACCGAACAAAGTATGTGCTTGCAGACTTCAGCATTTCTGCCTTTAAAGAAACACAATGAAAATATGATGTTTACCCCCATAGGATGTGACTATAAATGGGCACTGACACAGAGAAATCCAAACTGGTGATAATTGATAGTCAAGAACAACAAATTTTCTTGCTGTATGTACACAATAAAATTCTGATATGGCTGAAAATGAGATGGTACAATGAAATGGTGGGTATGTTACAATTCCTGCAAACTAAGTGTGCCCTATTCATCTCAGTTCCACCCACTATGCGGGTAGTGGCTCCTCCAAAACTGTCGGCAAAAAGTATATCATCAATGCACCATATAAACAAAAAAAGGTGCCTAACAAAAATATAAAATGCGATAATAACACGAGATTAAAACCTTTGGTCTTTTCTGGAGCTTCAGGCCTCTCTGGCACTTTCGTAGGCACATCAGGAAGCTCAATAACCTCATCGATGTCCTCAGGTGCAGCTTCTGTGTCAGCCGGAGCTTTCATTTTCTCTTCAGGTCGTACTTCACTAACAGGAGCGTCTGGCAAAGACTCAACGGCAAGCTGCAAAGAAAGGCAATGTTAGAACTAAGATAGACTTTAAACTAACAAGGCAGAAACAGAACCGTCTACATCTCACTTTAGATTTTGAAGCTTAAATGTGATTGCTCAAAATCAAAGACAATGTCATGCCACTAAAAGAGGCCAGAAAAAAATGGAGCATTTCCAGTGCTTATGTGAATGGATAAAATGAATCAGAATAGCTGAGGATCATGGGAGAGAGACTAATCAGAGGTTAAGTCCTGTAATGCCTACTGTTATGTTTGCATTCATAGGGAATCAGGTTGTTACACATAAATCTTTCTGGTTTGGCCCGAGCAAGGACAATATTTATATGAGAGGAGGATTTATGACCAAGAGTGAAACATAAATCTGGTCCAAAGTGGAATTTTCAGTCTCATTTGTATAATTGCATAATTTTGGGTTCCTTCTCAACAGATAAGAGCTCTAGATGCTTTGTTGGCCAAACCTGAGCTTCCAAATTTTCAAACTCGGCCATAACAGCTTCTTCATCCTCAGCTGAGAGCTGCTCGCCCAGAACAGCATTTATTTCCTGAAATCAACAAGTGATTGGACAAGTCACTAAAAAGAAAATAGGCCCATTCTTTTGCAGTTGGGCCAACATCACAACAATTCAACAGAAGGTATGCTTTTTATGAGGCCCTAAAAGGAAAGCAGAATACAGAACTACTTGTATATAGGTCACGATTTCACAAGGGTGATAAATAGTAGTCCCAATCATATTTAGTCATTCACTACCTACATCCAACATTATAACCATGCTCAAAGCTAGTTATGATGAAAATCTGAAAATAGGCATGCAATCATAGTTGCCACAAACGACTGGATGGAAACAGGCAATACTTATATATTCAGAGAGGATATGGCTGTACTCCATAATTTCACTCTGACGTGTTGCTATCACAATGCCTATACAGTATAACAAGTTGCTGGCAAAAAAAATCAAAGGGGATATTCACAACATCTGATTTGAGGTGCAAATTGTATGTATCTTAATAAGGATGATGTAAACGAAGTTACTTAGAAAAGACAATCCCAAAGAGATTGGCAGCGGATGAACTCCCCCTATAGAAATGATCAAATGAATGTATACAGGTAGAGTTAATTCAACTTACATCTTGATAAGCCTTAGCCTCGGCTGTGTCATCCATCAGCTTTTGGACATCATCAATGTTTATCTCATTCTGTATAGACTTAAGGGCAGCGTTTCCAGCCTTCAGGCTTTCAAATACAGCCTTTTGTTTACTTGCTAGTTCAATATCTGCCAGCTAAACCAAGGGAACCGAAATACTCTGTCAGGTTATCATACATCAAATTAAGAAACTCAGTGCTCCTTAACTTCTTCAATAAGGCCTTGTTTGGATGCACATGTATCCACCTCAATCCACATGTGTTGAAGTGGATTGGAGTGGAACCTCAACACATGTGGATTAATGTGGATAGATGTGCATCCAAACAAGGCCTAAGAAATGTAGAACTCCAGGCCTACACGACAAAATTTAATAATTGGTATTAAAGAACAATTATTTGAATGAACTACAAACCTGTTGTTCAACATTCATTTGCCATGTGTCAACTTGTTTCAACAGCTCTTCCTGAGCTTTCTTCTTCTTCAGAGCAATCAAAGCTCTGTCTCTCTTCTTCTGTTGAACCAACTGCCGTGCAGCTTCCTTTTCTGCTTCGATTACCTTCTCAAGCTGGAAGGGAAGAGAAGCGTACATAAATACGCTCTTTCTATACTTTTAGCAGAGGTGATATTTTGAAATGATGAAATGTGAGGAACTGAGGATAATAACCATCTAATCAGAATAGTCAGCACCTGATGACAACACCACCGGTTGTATTAAGCTAGAATCAAAAGACGAAGTATAACACCCAAGTACATTAAGTTAAACTGTCTGTAGTTGCAAGCAAATTCCACAAAATCCAACACCGATTATTGTAATACACGGTAACGTGTAGCAAAAGCAAATACGATTTTTGGAATGCGCTCCAGAAACTGATGTATTGATGTTTGGACGAACAAGATTAGCAGGTTTAACGTTCACTGGGAATCCTGGACTATAGCATGGAATTACAAGGAGACAATTTCTCTTCACTCCCGATCACCAGGCAGATATGTCGACCTGGATCGATGCTGTGACACGACTCCGATCAGGGCTCCCTATGCGAAACCAACCTATTGAGACGCCATAATTGAGCCCTGGAAAACTAGAAACTCGCAAGTTACTCCGATTCATCAATCGACGCCGTTCTATCCAACTCCAGATCCCAATTGCCACATACACCCGCTCCCGCTCGACGGCCGGAATCTGATACGATCCCACAGCGCGACAGAGAGGACGGCCGGAATTCGACACGAGCGAGGGCGACGGACCATCCGTAGCTCAAGATAGGGCGGGTGCCGCGGAGGGGGAGGCCAGGCCGCGAGGGGAGGTGGGAAGGGGAGGCACACCTGCTGCTGGAACTGGGCGAGCTTGCGGCGCTGCGTCTTGAGGGTGAGGATGGCCCTGTCGACATCAGTGATCTTGGGCTTCTTCACGAAGATGTTCCCCATCCTCGCGGTCGGGGCTCCGCCGGCCGGCGAGGTGGCGTGACGGCGGCGTAGTCGGAGAGGGGGAGGGAAAGGTGGACTGGACGGGGACGAGACGGTCACGGCATTACAGTTGAGCCGTTCGGTGCCGGCGGGGCAGGGTCTGTCTGTGGGTGGTGGCGTGCTGTGGCGGCTCATTAGCGTCGACTCGTTAAGGGTGCGTTCGCGAAATGAAAATTTTTGATATCACATCAGATATTTTGGGAATGTTGGAAGTGATTTTCGAATATTAATAAAAAACTAATTACATACCTCGCTTAGAAACTGCGAGACGAATTTATTAAGCCTAATTAATTCATCATTAGCGCATGCTGGTACTGTAGCACTTATGCTAATCATGGCCTAATTAGGCTTAAAACATTCGTCTCGCGATTTCCAACCAAACTGTGCAATTAGTTTTTTTCGTCTATATTTAATGCTCCATGCATGTGCTGCAAGATTCGATGTGACACTTTAGGGTGAAAATTTTTAGAAACTAAACAGGGCCTAACTTGTTTTGAGTGTTGGCGTGTTTTGTTCACTCCTCCTTTTACGAGGCTTTTCCCCGTGTGCTACTACGAGACATGTTCCATTCATATACCCCGCTAAAAAGTTTAAGCGAACTCTGATATCAGGACGCTAAACCTTTTTTTTGTTCTCTACGCCATTCCATCTGTCTTCTGTTAGATTTCCACCGTTTGCTAGCCCTGACATGTGGGCCCGACCAGTGATAATGTCCAAATTGCCCACCTCTCTCCCAATTCCTCCCCACGCACGTCGCGCTCCTTTGGTCCTGCCCCTCCGACGCTTGCTGCACTCCCGGTCCAACAGCCCGTCCTCGTTGCCGTGGACACCGCGCGTGCGTCCTCGCCACCGTGGACGCAGTCTCCTCGCTCGCAGCCGCGGCCGCGTCATCCTCGTCGGCTTGCTCACGGTGTCCGGCCAACTCGCGCCGACCACCTCACGGACGACTGTTACGGCCGTGGGGCTCCAGCCCTGCTCTTCTCGCAGGACGACCCGCGCAGCCACGGGGGTGGCGCGAGGCGCCCACGGCGGCGCCCGCACTGCTGGCGTCGAGGATGGCCCGCGCGTCCATGGCGTGGGGCGGGGCGCTCGCAGCGGCGCCCACGCGTAGCAGCTGGCAGCTGCGGTGGCTCCCGACGGCAGTGGCCCATGGCGTTGGGCTGCACAGCGGCGACGCCGCCGACGTCGAGCCGTCAGTCCATGGGCGTGCACTCGGCCTTGTGCGCCATCTTCTAGTGCAGCGCCAAGCACGTGCGGGAGCAGTAGTTCACCACGCCGCACACCGAGCACTGCCTGAACTCGTGCCGCCGCATCTTGGGCCGCCCGCACAGCACCTGCAAGCACAGCCACAGCGCGCCACCGGCGTTCTCCTCCGGTGAGGCCGCCACGGTCCCGGGCCGCGGCTGCTCGGCAGTGGGGTGCGAGACCGAGACACCGGGGCGCTTGACCGGCCATGGGGCGTGAAAGAAATGGCTGTACGACGGCCGCGTGCGAAGCGAACAGCTTTCTCTACCACGATGATGTGCAGGTAGATGAAGATGAAAGGATGAGTAGAAAGACGGTGACTGGGTCACTTGTAGCTTGGCCCCACTGGCCGAATAGAGAAAGGGAGAGGACTGGGTTATGAGAGAAGGGTATTCTGGACATTATCACTTGTCGGACCCGTATGTCAGGGCTGCCAAACGATGAAAACCTAACAGAAGGCGAACAGAATGGCGTGGAGGACAAGAAAGTTTAGCGTCATGACACTAGGGACCGTGTGAACTTTTTAGTGGCATATAGAAATAGAGCATCTTTCATAATGGCACATAGGAAAAGCCCCTCCTTTTATAGTTTAGTCATCCCTGTTTGCCTTGGTAGACTAAAAGAGGCTTTTAGTCCCTTGTAATCAGAATGTTTGGATCCAAAATGACTAGAAGTTGAGACAACCTGACTAAAAGATGAGCTTTAGTCCTATTTTGCAACACTTGGGTGACTAGTTGGTTAATGCACTTTTTAGTCACATTTAGTCATAGTGTTTGGATAAAAGTGACTAAATAGGACTAGATTTAGGAGGTAAGGAGTGAACCAAACACCCCCTAATAACAAGATTTGCGAGGTATGTAGGGGATTATAAAAAAGAAGAAAAAAAGAGAGAAAAGCGTTTTCATTCCATTTTTAGGACCTATTTGATCATGGGGAAAAAATTTTGTTCCAGCGTTTTCCCTATGTAATTGAATTGATTCCTGTGAAATTCCTATGGGATTCCTATCAAATTCCTGCGTTGCAAGCAGGCCCTTACAATTCTTCATAGCTAGGCTCATCGGATGCAGACAATCACTGTACATAAATAATTTTTAGAGGCGTCTCCCTTTTCTAACAGAAGTCGTTGTCTTAGCACACCGTCACTAACCTTCGTGGAATGCACTAGCTATACAACCGTCACTAAACTGATTTCGGCCCAACGCGGCCCACACGATGCAATGCACGCACGCGGGAGCGCGCGGCGACCCATAGGCGAGGCGCGGCCCATGCGTGGAGGCGGCCCACGGTGAGGAAGTCCCGCGTGCGCTGGCACATTAGCAAAAACACCCCTAGACTATGAGCAAAACAACCCGTAGTCCACGTTACTATTTTTATAGACAACAATTTTGCAACAAAACCCTTGGAACTTCCTCCTCTTAACAACGGCAAGGTCCTCGGCCTCCCCCGCGTGCGCCGACACGGCGAGCAGTGGCACTAGCGCTTGCGCCGGCCACACGGGACCCACGCTGACCTATCTACGAGGCCGATGCTCTCCTAGGGTTTGATGCGAGACGATGGGCGGCGGTTGCATGAGTCAGGACGCCATAGAAGGACCTCTCCACGATGGGAGGCACCCTGCGGCAATGGCGACGGCATGCTGGTGAGCCACGGCAATAATAAGGCGGTAGGGGTAGCGGGTGAGCACGACAACCCACCAGTGACCTTACCGAGAAGCCGTCTCGGCCGGAGACAACCAGAGCGAGGTTGGCCACGTGCGCGCGGTGAGGTGAACGGCGGACCGCAAAGGCACGGCCACGTCAGCGGCGAGGAGGCGGCACTAGAGCTGCGACTAGCATGCGCACGATGAAGAGGGAGCCAAGGCTAGCTAGTGGTGTGGAGGAATTGGCATGTGGTGAAGTGGTGGAGACTGGCCACGACGCAGGCGGTGACGGGCCTTAACGGTACGGTGGCGAGCAAAGCTCCAAAATTGGAGCTTGGTCGAGCCACAATCAAAGTGGGGTGGGGTCGACTAGAGAGGGGATGTGAAGGTAGGGATGCGAGCATGAGGAATTGATGAGAGGTGCTCGCTCTCTGGCTTCACCGTGACGCAGCGCGACGGCGGCGGAAAACTGAGGGAGAAAGAGGGAAAGAGAGAGACGGCGTGGCAGGTGGGCTCGGTTCGTCCACGCCTTGGTGGGACACGAGCGGTGGGCTCAGGAGGCCCACGCGCCGGCACTACAGACAACATGTGCGCGCGTCCGACCGGCATGGCCCGCACGCCGTAGTGCCATAAATGGAGTGGCGATCGCAGCTCGCCCACATGCGCGCGGCAGAGGCGACACGCACAGAGCTGGCAACAGCGCAGAGGTGTAGCGAATCAGCGCGGACGCGACGACGACGTGATGGCGGCGACAGCGTCGCGACGCGAGTAGTGCCGGTAGTGCGGACGCGACGACAACGCAGGGCGGCCGCGGTGTCACCCAAAATGGTAGTGTGAGGCAGAGCAGCAGGGCGCAGGGCCAGCGGCCAGCCTCAGCCAAGGCCAGGCGGCACGACGGCAGCGGCAGCAGCGCGGCACGGCGGTAGGACGGCCAGGCGCAGGTGAGCGGCAGGCGCGGCGGCCGGCGGCGGGCCCACCGCGGCTAGGCTGCGGTAGCAGCAACTGGCCAGCGTGGCCCCGTGCGCGCGTGCGCGCGCGCCTGGTGCACCGACGCCTCGACGTCGGGGCAGGACAGCCCGAGTTCATGTTATGCACGGATTTTAAAGCGTTTGAGACGTCTAAACCGTTGATCCAATCCCCAAACCACTTTTGCTATACCTTAGAGGATATATTAAGCTACTAAAATAAGCCATAATAGTATCCTACTCCTTAACCCAATCTCTTTAAATAAATTGCGAAACATAGCAATGTCTAAACAGTCGACAGACTTGAAAATTTCTAAGTTTTAGAGCTGAATTTGATTTCCATTTGTGATTTCTAAGCTAGTGGAAATATTAGCTAATAATATCATTTTTCGACCGCAAGTATTTCACTGTCATCTATAAAGTTTGTACTTCAAACTTTATTTAAGTATCACACACATATTCTATAGCATTTTTGCTTAATAAAATTTAGTTTTAAACCCTAAGTGATATAACATTACTATCAAATCAACTTTTATTTTGTATTTTTGTTGATCGTTTCGAGTTATAGAAATTGATCTATACACTTTTATTACATGCATTAACACATAAATATGATGTTCATGATATGTTTTAGTAGATGATTTATGGTATAACACCGAGGGTGTTACAGGTTGTGGGCTCGAATCCCACTTATTTTTATTAGACTCTAAATGATTTTTAAATTTTTTTGAAAATTATTTTTAGGGATAAGTCAACCATCTCTGAAAATTGATTTTTAAGGACAGTTGTCTTAAACCAACCATCTCTGAAAATCGATTTTTAGAGGCAGTTTTAAAACCGCCTCTGATTAAAAACCGTCTCTAAAGATCACTTTTGACCGTCTCTAAAAATATTTTCTGTACTAGTGAATTACCCAAATAATGACATTGTTAGTGTATGATTAACACATATACTAATTGATATTAATGTATTTCAAACAATATTAATAGCAAGATAAATGAACAATAGTGAAAGGGTCTGTAACCTAGTGGTAATAAGAATCTTAGTAGCACCTTAGGTCCTGGATTCGACTCTCCATGTGAGTGAATGTTTTATGATGAGCTGGTAAAGGGTTCACTGCTATGTTATCCTTATCCTCTTGACTGGCTCAGCTTAGGCGAGAGGGAGTGGAGAAAGCATGGTGAAAAAAAATAGAAATATATTGAACCAACATATGTAGGGGATTATAAAAAAGAAGAAAAAAAGAGAGGAGAAAAGCGTTTCATTCCGTTTTTAGGGCCTGTTTGATTGCGGGAAAAGAATTCTGTTCCAGTGTTTTTCCTGTGTAATTGAATTGATTCCTGTAAAATTCCTGCGGGATTCCTATCAAATTCCTGCGTTCCAAGCATGCCCTTACAATTCTTACATCCTTTGAATCTAAAGTATCGCTAGCACATGCGAATGGCAGAAGTTGGTGACCTTGATTTAGCACGGCTGGATCACCATAACTTGAATTGTTGCATGTTCATGCGACATGTTCAAGATTTCCCAAAGTTCATCCATCTCAGAAAGCACCCAGTGAATCCGAAACTTGTCTGTCACGGTTTGGCTTGTAGGGTGGCAAAGTTCTCCTGCATTCGGCTAACAGATTTGGCCGATCCTAGGACAGCTTGGCTGGGTAGAAACATAGATGGCCGAAGTAGAGCAAGGCAACATTGAGGCTTTCATACCTCTTTCGTTAAGGGGGTTTTGAATCAGCGTGATCTCATGCAGAGCGAGCTTGAACAAGAAAATAAGTAATTTGGCTACAACAGAGGAGAGTCTTGGCTTTAGGTGAAGATTGAGCTGGTGATGGTTGACAGCATCGCGTACAAAGATATTGGCCTTCCCGGTATGCGAGAATAATGTTAGCATCTTGAAGAAATTGAGGGTGTGTTTGGATCTTTCGCTGATTCCTTTTCTCTGATTCTCAAGTACCTTTCGTGCAAGTTTGGAATATGTGAGTTGCTATATTCCAGATGTCTTAATTTTTAGAAATTTTCACACAACAATTTTAGAGCATCTCCATTAGTTTCAAAAAACGATCGTTAAAACAATGAGTTTTCCAGGTGGCTAAAAAAGTCACGAGCATATTTATTGGGTTACTACAACCATTGTCAAAATCTCACTCCTAAGAGATATAAGACAATTTTGCATTAAGAATCTCATAATATTTTCAAATATCCCAACCACTTTTGTACTTTCTTTCTCTCTTCTAGATTTGTATTGGAACCCTTCCCTTACTCTTTATTCTTCTCCACATCCTTCCACCTCCAGTTTGGTCGATTGATATGCTCATACGCGCATGTATATTTCCACATAATTGGATTGATTTCCTAAATGTGAAAAGATTAGGAGTTGAGATAAAAAGTTATTAGAGAGTTTGTTTAATCTTGCCAAAAAAATCAAGATTTGAAGTGAGTTTTGGAAACAATTGGAGATACTCTTACACAATCAACTAGTAGTGCAATGCAATTAAAAAGACAACTTACAAGAAACAATCTATATTTTTTCTATAGTCACTTTACCTGAACAGCCACAAAAAATTCAGATACCCTTTTTTATTGAAGCGTTGGAAACTTGGAATAGACGACCCACAGTTGGAACTTTTTTATATAATAAAACGACAATTGTTTTTCAGCAAAAATAAAACGACAATTTTTTTTGAAATGGAAATATGATTCCATTACTCAAGGATCGCACTCTTGGCAGCAACAATGGTCTGAATATAAATTGGGAGATGATTCACAATTGGATCATCATCCTCCCCACACACACATCACAGCGCCGCTAGAGCGTGGGCAACGCCGTTACAAGAACTAGGAACAAAACTAACCATAAAAGGCGACACAATTCAAATGAGCGAGCTCTTAGGATTTCTTTAATCTGGCCACCCGCCACAACAAGTTCCCACTTGTCGACTCCGCAGCTTGCTTCACTTTTTTTTTTTTTTTGCGAATTACACAACTACAGACGTAGACGCTCATCACGCACATATACAAACTCTACCTCTATGAGCACCTCCGAAAAAGACTGTAGTGGTACATCTCGAGATTGACGAAGTCACCACAGACGTTTCGTTATCGACGGGAACGTCGTCTATCACTGAAAGCATAACGCCGTTAAATCCTAAAATAAATACAGAAAAATACGAGCACTCGTGTCAAAGTCTAGAACTTAAAAACCCGAATGGACAAGTTCCATCGCAAGAAATCTAACCACCTGAGAGCTAGGCTCAGTTCGCGACACCACTGACTGGCGAGCATCCGTCCAAATTTAGGGGGTGTTTGGTTCCATGGACTAAATTTTAGTCCATGTCACATCGGACGTTCGGATGCTATTTAGAAGAACTAAATATGAGTTAATTATAAAACTAATTACATAGATGGAGACTAATTTACGAGACAAATTTATTAAGTCTAATTAATCCGTCATTAGCACATATTTACTGTAGCACCACATTGTCAAATCATGGACTAATTAGGCTTAAAAAATTCGTCTCGCAAATTAGCCACAATCTGTGCAATTAGTTATTTTTTTCGTCTATATTTAATACTTCATGCATATGTCAAACATCCGATAAGACATGGACTAAAATTTTCCTATAGAAACCAGATAGCCCCTTAATCTAGTGAATGATTCTTCGACAAGCACCTTTAGTTTTTGCGAAAAAATAGTTCACACTTATTTCTTTTTTCTGTATGGGACCACTTGGGTCCAGCGTTTTCTCCGCAGTGTTTGTGTCGAAGCCGGTTCTATGCATTTAATGCAGATATAAGACCCGATACGTTACACTGTGGGATCGATTCGATGAAGGAGCGGCTCCGAGGCATAGAACCCGTCCCTTTGTAATAAAAAAACATATCACTCTGAACTCCGATGCCTCTGATTGCCGTGAGCTGATGAGCACCCCGATTCTATACACTGCGGGCTCAATACTAGGTGAAGTCATGTCATTGGTGGGACCCGCGATAGGAGCAACCCCGTTCCTTCACATTGCGGACGCTCCGCGCTCGCCCGTGCCCCGTAATCATTCTCTCTCCGCACGTGCTCCCCGTGATGCTGACGTCACCCCTTAAAAAGCAAATATTTATTTTCAAAATATTATAACTTTTGAACGGTGTATCTATTTTTATTTTTGTCTGTACCGGTGTGTTCTACGTGATGAGACGATCAAAACTAGACCCCACTTACATATGTTTCGAAAAATATTTTTAGTAACAATTTATAACATATAACCTATACGAAAATATTTTTTTGTGGCTACTTATACGAAAAACTTGGAAGCTCAAGAGTTATGAAACACAACTTATTTATAAAAAGTTATTATACACAAAGGAACGAATTAACTTATAACCTATGCCAAAATTTACAAACACAAAAGTTATTAACGCACAAAAGAAATTAACTTATAAACATAAAAGTTACTAAACACAACTTATGTACAGAAGTTATGAAACATAACTTGTGTGCATAAGCTATTATATACAACTTGTGTATATAAGTTATTCAGCCTGTTCATTTCGTCGTAAACGATCGTGGATTATTTACTGCTGGCTGGTTTGTTATAAGAAAAAAATATTGTTCCAGCTTATAATCCATGATCGTATACGAGCAAGCGAATAGGCTGATTATCATAAGTTAGTCTATACAACATGTAGACATAAGTAATAAGTTAATACATAAAAATTGCTATAAGAAAAAAGTTTCTCAAAACATATGCAAGTGGAGTCTAGTTTTGTTCGTCTAATCATGTAGAATACAGTAATATAGACGGAATTGAAATTGGATACACTGTTCATAAGTGATTTTTTTAATATTTTTTGTAAACTAATTTTAAATCTAATACTGTTTTTTTTTTCAAAACTAACACTTTTGGTCGCGCCTATTGCCATGGCGCGGCGAAATGCTTGTGCCGCGTCATGTATGGTGGCGCGGCAGGAGGCTGACGTGGTGAAGACCGGGGCCGCTGACCAGTGACGTGGCAGGCTCTGCCGCGCCACTGATCTTGGCACGGCAGTGACGCGCCACGGCTCATGGCGCGGTAGGATCAGATACATATCGTCGCGAGCCACCCCTGCCTCCTGCCTGCCGCCCCTACCCGAAGCGTCGCCGTCGCCGCACCCGCAGCGCCTGTCACCGCCGTGCCTGCACGCCGACCACCGCGGCTGCCCGGCCGCCCGCACGCCGCGTAGAGCCCCGTCGGCCACCCGCCCGCGCCGCATGCGCTCGCCGCGCCCACCCACTCCGGTCGCGCCACGAACGCCAGCGCGTCACGACCGCCGACCGCCCGCTCATATCAAGGTAGGCTCTCTAGATTTCGTATTATTATGATTGTTATTTTAGTTAGGGTTAGTGATTTAGGATAGTTAGGTTTGTGAATTTGTTAGGATTTGTTAGTTATTTAAAATAATGATTTAGAATTTGTTAGGATGGTGATTTAGAATTTGTTGGTAATTTAGGATAGTTAAGGTTTGGTTAGGTAGTTAGGGTTTAGGTTACTGTTAGTTAAGATTTTGGATTTAGGGATTGATTTTGGGTTTAGATTAGGTAGTTTTGGTTAGGTAGTTAGGGTTTAGGTTACTATTACTTAGGATTTTTGGTTTAGGGATTGATTGTCGGTACTTAGTAGTGCGTGATACGGCGATTTGGATGATTTGATGAAGTTTCGTCAAATGCTTATTTTTCTAGCGAAGTTGTTTAATATGTCTGTTAATGTTACTTTGAATATATACACGTGCTTTCATATTGTGTTCGTATTGCATAACAAGTAGTTCAAATTTTACAATGCTACATAATGTTAATTTGAATATTGTTAATTTAAATACCCTAACCCTTTGTTTATCAATTTATAACAGATGGCCCCTCCCATGCAGCACCCGTTATACCCCATTCTTGAGGTGGAGTACGACGACCAGCACTGAGCACACATCTTGAGTGACACCGACGCACATGTGGTCTTGCATACTTTGAGGCCCCGCACGTATACCAAGACGCACCAGTGGGACGAGCTTTACGCGCCGTATATATGGTGTGCCGGCTTCCTCGATCTTGTCCATATTGTCAACTACGGTCTTTCGTCTCTTGACCCAGCACTACTTACTGCACCATAGATAGGTGCGAGTGCCTTCTTTGTACATAAACATTCTTATAATAAATTTAAGTCAACTAACAATCGTTCTATTCTTATAATAGATGGAGGTCTGAGACCTACACGTTCCACCTATCTTGCGGCGAGATGACCTTGACCATGCAGGACGTGAAGGCTATCTTTGGCCTTCGGTTGGGAGGACTTCTAGTGACGGGTATAGTTGACAACGATCACTGGAGGGTGCTGGTAGCTCAGTTCACTGGCTTTCTTCCACCAGACGATGAGGTTTCAAAAAAAATAAGTGAGCAATTTAAGCCTATTTAATACTTGCATTACTTTCCTGCAGCCATTAGGTCTTATTTTCTTTGGTGAATTTTAGGAAAAGTTCCAGAGTTTCATCGTCCTGGATCACAGAGCGCTTTGATTACTTAGACCCATAGGCTGAGGAGGCTCAGATCAATAGGTTCGCTATAGTATGGCTCTGGCACTTCCTTGGTGCTTTCCTCTTTCCAGACACCTCGAGCAACATTATCAGCTGGATCTTCCTTGACATACTAAGCCAGCCATGGGAGAACATAGCAGCGTACAGCTAGGGCAGCGCTATCCTAGCATAGACGTATCGATAATTATGCGTTGCCTACCGTCGCACCTCAGGGTATGCCAACCTTGGGGGTGCTCCTACCTACTCTAGGTTTGGTGTTGGGAACGATGGCCCGTTGGGAGGCCCCTTAATACTTGTTTACCGGTAAGTACTTCGATTCACTATATTGTTCGAGGCAGTTACATATGATGAGATTATTAATGGCTAATTCAGTATCGTGTTCAATGCAGTAATGGAACGGGCAGGATACACTCCCTATAGCTCTGTATATCTGGACGAAAGCAGAGTTAGTTAGAGGGAATGCGAGACGCAAGTACAGGGAGTACACGGACGGTCTCGACGTCCTAACACAACACCAGGTTACGCTCTCTTTACTATCATACATATGTCTTGTTCGATGTACACTATATCACAACTTAACTCAATTACGAAATGTTCAAGTGCATTGGTGTCCTTGGGATGCTCTGGAGCTCTAGTATTATCTCAATCCTGTCACTAGGGACGAGTCAGACGAGTATCGCTTCAACGTCCTTCTTATTTTCTTCCACGTGGTCGAGATTCACTTACCCATCAGGGTCTGCAGACAGTTTAGAAGAATGACAGGCTGCCCACCACCGCTTTACTCCACCAACCAAGGATTGCACGGGTGCGTTATCGACTAATAACAAAGCTACAATTTAGATGTGTGTGTGGTACAACTAACATCGTTTTGTTGTAGGTATGACCGCAGGAAGAGGTACAAGACCAAGGATTGGCGCGTGACACACAACACGCACATCTACTTGTGGGAGACCAGGGAATGGCAGCCGGTTCATGCGGGTCCTCTACACGACCAGCACACCTTTGACAAGTACCTGCGGTGGCTTCACATGTCTACGAGGACACATATCAAGCCCCCGTACACTGAGGAGGCGATTGACGAGGACTCAGAGAAAGATGTGATCGAAGATGTGTACGACGTTGCCACTAGAGAGGATACACAGCTACAGAGAGCCCCGCTTCAAAGATACATGGTAAGATACTTGAATGGTATAATTTGTTATCCTTTTGGTATTAAGTATGTGTATTAAAACTGTCCAACCATGTTTCTGTACCCAGGCGACACAATTGTCAAGGATGTCGAACGAAGCAGCGTTCCGGCTTCACGAGTCTAGAGGGCAGGGGCTAGGCGTTCTCGAGACTTTTGTGGAGGTAAACATAAACTTGTCAGTTCTGAAAATGTTTCTTTAGTGTATATGCATTTGGGAAATGCGCTAACTTTAACGTCTATTTGGGAAAATGTTTCTTTAGAGTTGTAGGAAGCTAGCTCAGAAGCTGAGCTGCATGGACACTCCTTATGTGGAATCGCCACTCCCGGCATGGTTGAGTGGCACGTCTTCAGCCTCTTTGAGGACACCAGCCGGCTCTTCTCAGCCGGTGATAGGTGCCACTCCCGTAGTGCGTACACCACCACATCATAGCGCTGGGAAGAACCATGCAACTAAGGACGACGAGGACGACGATGATGACGACGACGACCCTCGGAACTTTCGCAGATAGCACGACCAGTGGGACGATTGGCCGCAGGACGAGATCGACATGTCTCAGCTAGATGGTGCCCCGCTTGATACCCAAGGAGCCTCATTGGTACTAACAAAGGTAGTTTCTTTAAATACGTAGGCTTCATGAACTAACGATCATAAAGATTATAAGTAATCGTGCATATCATATACTTGCTGGGTACGAGCCGTACGTACCGGCGACGTGACCACTTCGACGTTGGCTACACTCCTAATGTGTTGCCAATAAATTCGAAGAGACAGGGGTGTCCGAGGGATCCTTATACTCCTAGGTCTTAGTTTGTTAGGTCGAACGAATATTGGCGTCCGAAACTTGCAAGCTTAGTTGGTTATGTTATGTCGAACATATGTCAAACCAATGAAAATTTTATGTGGCAGCTTGTCAATTTGCGCACAAACTGCATTTATTTGCTTCATGTTCGTTTCAATGCGTCGCGGTAGCACTGCCGACGAGATTAAGTAGCAACTAGTTCGGGAACCGATAGTCCCGACGTATCTCGACACCGGTGGCCGGCGTCTTACGCGAGGGGTCGATGAAGCTAGGGTCCATGGTCGCGTCGCTATCGATCCTACAATATGGGACCAAAAAACCAAAAAAATAAGTGATTCGTTTTTAGCCCTTATAAAAAGAAAATGGATTCTTGAACATCTTTCACGCTCATGTCACGTCGTGGTACTGCAGAAAAAAGAACCGCAAAATTCGATCCAAGTTTTCGTAATTGATTAGTTAACATGGTGGTTAACCGTATTATAAAAGACGAAAAAAACATTAGCTTATCAAATTCTCTGTCGAGCCGTGAAAAAGATTCAACAAAAAACAGAAACAAATTCACTATTGGTTTTACGTCAAGCAATACGTAGAGTAACTCCCACTATCGACGTGGAAAGTTCCGATTAAACCGTCCAAGTACTGCTGCGTCATGCGCCGTGGCGTGTCAGTGCCACACCAAGATTGGTGGCGCGGCAGACCCTGCCACGTCACCGGTCAGCGGCCCCGGTCTTCGTCACGTCAGCCTCCTGTCCACAAGCATTTTGCCGTGCTATGGCAATAGGCGTAGCCAAAAGTATTAGTTTTGAAGAAAAAAAACGGTGTTAGATTTAAAATTAGTTTATAAAAAGTGTTAAAAAAAGTCTCATAAATTATAGCAATTTGAGATAAATGTAATGTATTTTTTGAAGGGTACTGTAAAGTTGTGGGTGCACGGTTTGTACTGGTCGGATCGTTCGCTGATCCGGAATCCATGAAAGACCGCGGGATTGGTTTCGGGCTCAGTTCGCACACAGCCTGCTTCACCTGCATTGCGTACTCTGGATATACACGGCAGATCAAGGAGCCCGGCAGCCCAGCATCACCAAACCGACTTGCCAGAGAACAAGCCTACTAACCGTACGTCCGGCCCAAGAGGCATGATCCTCGTTAAGCCCAACAAATAGGAATCAGTGATTCTGCTTAGTGGCCCGATAATCGTGAGTCGGCTAGCTGGGCAGCCTGGGCCTCGAGTGAGTGGAAATCATATTTTTTCAGGCTAAAGAAAGAAAAAGAACCGAGAGCTACACTTTCATGTTTGGTCATTTGGTAGCTCAGAGCTCGTGGGGTTCAGCCGTTCAGGTGCCTTCGTATCACTCACTGCATATGCGCTGAACCTGTGGTTCTCAACGCTCTCCAGTCCTACATACATACGGAGTATACTGTATACATGCATGTCGTGGGTGTTGCTCAAAAAAAGAAAGAAAAAAAACATGTCGTGGGTGGTTCGTGCTTCGTGGACGGTGGACTCACCGCGTGACACGCGCAGATGGCCAGCCAGATATGCATGCTACGCACGCGCGTGCCCCATGCGCCGCCGCTGTCAAGCGCACCGTGTGCCGCGTACGTACTCGCCGCCCCTACCTACGATATGGGCGCAGTGGAGGATTCGAAAATATCTTAGATGGAGCTAAACAATACTGCTGCTCAATCTTAAGTCTTAGTCTCTATATTATAGAATCTTGTCTAAAAATTCATCCGTACGGGAGCCGCCCCTCTATGTGCATGCAAGTAATCGAGTGCGACTGCGAGCGGTCGAGAGCGTTCCACACGATCTGACGGCCGAGCCTGATTCTCCATCTCCTCGTGGGATTTTTTTTTAAAAAAAAACGTAAGGCATTTCCTTGTCGTTGAGCCTGCGTGCGTTGGAGCTAAGCTAAGCTACTAAGCTATAGGCCTAGTACTACTCCTAATTTAGTCACGTTTTACTTGCTTTGTCCTTGCCTGTCCTTTTCACTCTTCCTTCAATTCTTTCGCTGTATGACTGTATCCACATGGTCCTCCATGGATATGGTACGAACCATGGAAAATTCTACGTTCGTTTCGGCTTATATGATCATGGATTATAAGTTAAAATAGTATATTTTTCTCACACCAAACCAGCCAGCAGTACTTCTGACTTATAATCCACGATCATTTCAGCCGAAACGAACAAGCTGCTAGTCCATATCTCGTCTTGCCTATCGTGCACAAATAGTCCGGCCATCGACTCCATCGGTTGGTTACAAGAGCATCTACATCTATTAAATCCTTGATTTGGATGTAACAGTCTGTTCGCTTGTTGGTTTCAGTAGGACTTATCCGCCAGTCAATAGTGGCCTCGTTCGGCTGGTCTGAATTCTGGCTGGTTCGGCTGAAGCTGAATGGGCCTTCCGGCCCAGCCGTTCAGCTGCCCTCTCCAGCCGTTCGGCTGCCCTAGAAACATCAGCTCGCGCCCTCCTCACTCTCCCCCTCTCGCATTCGCTCGCACGGGTTTAGAGTTGCGCCGCTCCCACCTGCTGCTCCCGCCGCCGACACGGTGAGTCCTTCGCCCGCCCGCCCATTCCCCCTTCGTTGCCCGCCTGCCCACTGTCCTTCTCCCATCCCCCTCCCCCCTCCCCCTGCCAGAGACGGAAGGTGCCATCCACCTGGCCCGTGTCACCGGATTCGGTGCGGCCTTGCCCTACTAGATCCGCTGCGTCGTCCTCGCAGTGTTGCTGGACAGATCCAGCCCCTTCGTCGGCTATGGCCTCACCTCCGACCACTCCGAAAAGTACCATACTTGCCCCTCCTTTTTCGTTTGTTGGTGACGATTCGTTTGGTTAGGGTTGACGATTTCCCGCACCCCTAATCCTACTTCGGTTTTAGGTGAATCCGCCAACAAGCTCGTTGACACCACGGTTGCTTCAACGTGCTGCTGATTCCTCTGTTTGGTGTCCTTTCCAGATCTAACTTGGAGTCGCTACCGTTGTAGCCATCGGATCCGCGAGTTTACCTGTTTCCTCTTTCCCTGCAGCGCTAGATCCGGTACATAGGTGACTGTCTCAAGTGTGGATGCCTATGTAGAGCTAGATTGTTAGGGTCACATAGTCCTTGCACATCCGTTGCATTGAGGGTTACCATAAACTCCATTAGTTTTTACTGATTCCCTTTAGTCTTGGCTCCCCTAGTTTCTCATGTAGTCCAATGTTGGATGGGTTGTATGCCTGTTGAAAGGATCAAGATGCCCAAGAGGGGGGGGTGAATTGGGCTAATTCTAAATTCTCTTGCAATAATCAAATCCTACGGATAGCCCAATTAACCCCTTGTGTCTAGAAAAGTGTTTCTATCAAACTAACACACAAAGGACTTACAACCTATGTTCCAAACTTACTCTAGCATGGCAATTTTATGAATGTAAAGTCAAGTATTGAATTGCTCAAAGTAAATACTCAAAGTAAATGCTCAAAGTAAAGAGAGAGAGGAACGCAGCGATGTTTTGCCGAGGTATCGAGGAGTCACCACTCCTCACTAGTCCTCATTGGAGCACCCTGAAAGGTCCTAATATGGCTAGAGGGGGGGGTGAATAGCCTATTTAAAAATCTACAAATCCACTAGAGCAATTTGATTAGTATGACAAATAGCGTAATGCAAACTTGCTCTAGCTCTACAAGGGTTGCAAGCCACCTATCCAACAATTCTAGTTGCAATGATTACTTAGGCACACAAATTTGCTATGTAACTACTCACTAAGAGCTCTCAAACTTGCTATTCTAAAGAGCTCAACTAGATGAATGTAAATAATAAAGCAAGCTCTTAATTCTAATTACACTAAAGAGCTTGTATCAACTAGTTTGCAAGAATGTAAATAAGTGAGTAGGGTGATTATACCGCCGTGTAGGAGATGAATCAATCACAAGATGAATATATAGCCAATCACCGGGAGAATGCCAAAGACAAGAGACAATCGATTTTCTTCCGAGGTTCACGTGCTTGCCAACACGCTACGTCCCCGTTGTGTCGACCAACACTTGGTGGTTCGGCGGCTAAGAGCTGTTTCACAAACCTCGTCCACACGATTGGACACCGCAAGAACCGACCCACAAGTGAGGTAACTCAATGACATGAGCAATTTACTAGAGTTACCTTTCGGCGCTCCGCCGGGGAAGGTACAACTCCCCTCACAATCACCGGAGACGGCCACGAACAATCACCAACTCATGCCGATCCTCCACCGCTGCTCCAACCGTCTAGGTGGTGGCAACCACCAAGAGAAACAAGCGAAATCCGCAGCGCAACACGAATACCAAGTGCCTCTAGATGCAATCACTCAAGCAATGCACTTGGATTCTCTCCCAATCTCACAATGATGATGGATCAATGATGGAGATGAGTGGGAGGACTTTGGCTAAGCTCACAAGGTTGCTATGTCAATGAAAATGTGCAAGAGAGACCCCTTGAGCCGGCCATGGGGTTATAAATAGAGCCCCAATCAAATAGAGCCGTTATACCCCTTCAATGGGCAAAACACGCTCTGACCGGATGCTCCGGTCACACTGACCGGACGCTGGCCCTCAGCGTCCGGTCGCCTGATGGACGCCATGCGTCGTTGGCTTCAAATGTTGTTTGTCAGATTTCAATGGCTACGAAGCTGATCGGACGCTCCGGTAAAACTGACCGGACGCTGAAGCCCCAGCGTTAGGTCGTTTCCAGTAAGCTCCCCGAGGTATATTTTTTCGACTGGACGCGTCCGGTCCACCTTGACCGAACACAGACCAGCGTCCAGTGCTCAACCCTAGCCACTGTGCCGTCTGACAGCTCGACTGGACGCTGCCTTTCAGCGTCCGGTCGCTGAGTGACCCAGCGTCCGGTCGGTAGACCGACGCCAGCACTATTTCGACCAACTCCATTTCAACTCTAACTTCTTCACCCTTGCTCAAATGTGCCAACCACTAAGAAATTTGCATCCGGCGCAATAGAAAATAGGCATTTCATTTTCCCGAAAGCGTCGAATCCCGCTGAGCTTGCGAGGCGGGATTCGGCGCTTTCGGGAAAATGAAATGCCTATTTTCTATTACGCCGGATGCAAAATTCTTGGTGGTTGGCACATTTGAGCAAGGGTGAAGAAGTTAGAGTTGAAATGGAGTTGGTCGAAATAATGCTGGCGTCGGTCTACTGACCAGACGCTGGGTCACTCAGCGACCGGACGCTGAAAGGCAGCGTCCGGTCGAGCTGTCAGACGGCACAGTGGCTAGGGTCTCAGTGGGAGGGAGAGAGGGACCCCAAACCCATTTCAACCCTGCAAACACCACCTTCTTTGTAGATGTGCCAACACCACCAAGTGTATCACCTTGTGCACATGTGTTAGCATATTTTCACAAACATTTTCAAGGGTGTTAGCACTCCACTAGATCCTAAATGCATATGCAATGAGTTAGAGCATCTAGTGGCACTTTGATAACCGCATTCCGATACAAGTTTCACTCCTCTTAATAGTATGGCTATCTATCCTAAATGTGATCACACTCACTAAGTGTCTTGATCACTAAAACAAAATGGCTCCTACATTTTATACCTTTGCCTTGAGCCTTTTGCTTTTCTCTTTCTTCTTTTCCAAGTTTAAGCATTTGACCATCACCATTCCATCTCCATTGTCATGATCTTCGCCATTGCTTCATCACTTGGAGTAGTGCTACCTATCTCATAATCATCTTGAGAAACTAGGTTAGCACTTAGGGTTTCATCAATTAACCAAAACCAAACTAGAGCTTTCAATCCCGCGCAAGGGTGTAGCTCCCCCTTGATCCGTGCAAGGATCAAGTGCTCTCTACGGGTTGATTCTTCGACACTCCGTCGCGGCGAATCACCCAAAGCCACTC
This sequence comes from Miscanthus floridulus, assembly GCF_019320115.1. Taxonomy (NCBI): domain Eukaryota; kingdom Viridiplantae; phylum Streptophyta; class Magnoliopsida; order Poales; family Poaceae; genus Miscanthus; species Miscanthus floridulus. Next base: position 88,613,899 of record NC_089586.1, read on the forward strand.
ACAACTTGAGTTGGGTCACCCACAAGCTCCGCCGGATGATCACCAAGCTCCCAATCACCACCAAGCCATCTAGGTGATGGCGATCACCAAGAGTAACAAGCATGAACTCTCACTTGACCATGCGAAGCCTAATGAGAAGATGGATACACACTTTGCTTCCGCCCATAGAGCTTCGGGGGTGTTGTACTCATCTAGCATTGTCCTTGCAAGAGTGATCAAAGTCTGGTTCGTCCTCTCGACTACACCATTTTGTTGAGGAGTATAAGTTGCGGAGACTTCATGTTTGATTCCAACTTCATCACAATAGGCTTCAATATTTGTGTTGTCAAATTCTTTGCTATTGTCACTTCTAATCTTCTTGATCTTCACTTCAAATTCATTTTGAGCTCTCTTGGCAAACTTCTTGAAGCAAGATGCAACTTCGGATTTGTCATGAAGGAAGAACACCCATGTATACCTTGAATAGTCATCCACAATCACAAGACAATAGAGATTTCCTCCCAAACTCTTGTATATTGTTGGTCCAAATAAATCCATGTGTAGGAGTTCTAGCACTCTTGTGGTTGACATGAAAGCTTTGGTTGGATGAGTGTTTGCAACTTGCTTGCCGGCTTGACATACACTACAAAGCTTGTCCTTCTCAAACTTCACATCCTTCAACCCTCTCACCAAATCATTCTTCATAAGCTTTTTGAGTGAGCTCATCCCAACATGAGCAAGTCTTCTATGCCATAGCCACCCAAGTGTTGTTTTGGTAAATAGGCAAGTCTTCAAATTTGCATCTTCGGAGGTGAAGTCAACTAGATATAAGTTGTTGTATCTAAATCCATTGAATATCACTTGATTGTCATCTACCTTGGATACAACAACCTTCTTCTCGGTGAACAAGCATTGGAAGCCAAGATCACACAATTGCTCAACAGATAGCAAGTTGAAGCTCAATGAAGCAACATAGAGCACATTGGAGATGGAATGATCATTTGATATTGTCACTTTGCCCAATCCTTTAACCTTGCCCTTTGAATTGTCTCCAAATGTTATTTTCTCTTGTCCATCTACCTCTAGGTGAACATACGAGGATCACCGGTCATATGTTGAGTGCAACCACTATCAATAACCCAATGACTTCCACCGGTCTTGTAGTTCACCTACACACAAGAGATTCAAGCTTTAGGAATCCAAACTTATTGAGGGCCCTTCACCTTCTCAACAAGTGACTTAGCCACCCAAATCTTCTTAGGCCTACTCTTGTTGGGGGGGTCCTAAGAACATGACTTTCATCTTTCCACTAGAATCTTTTCTAAGCATGTAGTGAGCATTGAAAGCAAAGGGTCTAGCATGCTTGGGCAAGGGTTGTGGCAGTGGAGTTTGACACTCATGAGCAAAGTGGCCTTCTTATCTACACTCAAAGCATCTCTTTGGCTTTGGCTTTGATTGTTGTTGTTGAACTTGAGCCTTCTTCTTCTCTATACTTGCCACATATCCAATGCCACTTCTATCCATCTTCATGACGGTGTTCATGAGTAGCTCACTTTGGAGATGCTTGCCTCTAGCAAACTTGCTCAACCCAATCTTGAGATGTTCTTTCTCTATCTTGAGCTTCTTGTTGATGAGGACATCGCCAAGATGGAGTCGAGGACGACTCCAATTCAAGAAGGGGAGGATGATGAGGACATCGCCACGCTGGAGACACCGACGCCATGGTCTTACCCAAGTTCCAATTCGTTCCCAACTCAGCTACCACGTCGCCCTCGGATTTAGCAGACACATCGTCACTGTTTTGGTCATAACTTCCTCATACGACATCGAAACGGGCCGTTCTTGGATGCGTTGGAAAGGGGACGACGATGCCGTCATTTTGGATCTGGTCCCAGCTCCAGAAGGTATGTGGATCATTCTGTGTGACCATGGCAAGGTGCTGCGTCACCTATTTGGGCCAACTTGGCCATGTATCGTGTCGGGCCTTAAGCCCAAGTTGTGGGCGCCCAACCCCTGGCCATCCCCAACCCTAGGTCGAGTCTTAGACTATAAACACAGCCGCCGCCGCTGCTACACAATTGGGTTTTGTTTAGAGTTTAGTTTTCCATCGAGAAACTGAATCGTTCATTGTAACTGTGGTGACAAATCCTTTTACAGTGATCTAGGGCCCCCGTTTTTGATCTCCTCCACTGTGTCGATTAGTCCTTTGGAACCGAGTTCTTGAACCCTCTATTGATATTCGCGTCATTCATATTTGCAATTTTAGATTGCGTGTTTTACCTTCCTGCTTGTGCTCTTCGATTCGCTTGCAGGAAAAGCCTTCTTGGCGAGGTCAATCAAGTTGTGCTTGGTTGATAACCAACGGAGCAGTGGTGTAATGGTTGTAGGGTTCGAATCGCGTCTGATTTGAAGCCGGATTGCCAACGTCGAGATCTCCACAAAATCGAACTTACCGGCTACCTCTCGGAAGATCGGGCCTGTACTCATCAATTGGTATCAGATATTTCAGGTTTACCACGAGGTATAATCTCGTTTGCCTTAGATTCATATTTGTTCATTACCTAGAGTCCACAAAAAGCCCAAAAATATTTCAATTTCCGCTGTCCTATCGCCCTTTGTGCCTTTGCAATTTCGTTTCAGATTCGTGTTGTTGAGTTTGTGTCCGTGGTCGAGTCTTGTTGCTGGTTTAGGATTGTGTTCGTGGTCGTAGTTCAATCGCCCGTTGCTATGATTTTTATTTTCCGCCGCTATCCCATCCACCGTTTCCAAACAAGTCGAAGCCACCACATTACTCGACTTGCCCCGCTAGCCGCCTTGTGTAACTTCTCGCCGCCGCGCAAACCCTAGATAGGTTGCCAGCCGCTCTTATTTTGCCTGCTTCGCAGCCCTCCTTACATCATCAGGTGAATACCTACTGCTGTGATCGGTGTTAGAGTTTAGGGACGCTTTGCCCTAACTGCCGCCGCCGTGTTGTGCCTCCCGGAAAACATACTTTGAGATACCTTCGGTAAAACAGGCATAACTTTTCGCTCGTTTATCAGAAAAATCTGAAATTTTTTCAGCAGCTTCTTGACACCATTTGGACCCGACCCAAACTCGGCTTTGCCTTGTTTGGTTTCATCAGAATTGCCAAAAAAATTCAGGAAAATATAGAAAAAAAATTGTCAAAGTTTTTGCACGCTTTTCAGAGAACGTGCTGAATTTCTGTAGACCACATCCCACCTCAGTTGTAGGTGCCAATTTTTGTGGTTGCATCTTTTGTGATCCTTGTTCAGAGAAAAGTATAAAAAAATAGTAAAAAAAAAATTTGTTTCCTACTAGTGCCTTTTGGAAAAATCCGGGAAAAAATTCAGGAAAAAGGAGAAATCCGGGCTATTTGCTTGTTCTGTGAGTTCTTTCGATCTTTCTTTGTTTTCACCTTGTTGCGCTACATCTCGACACGTCTTAGCCAGCACCTGTGATTTGTACTTTGGATCTAGATTGAACAATCGCTACTCTGCACTCGTTAATTGCTAATCCTTGCTGTCATATTGTGTGCCTACCCATAGCTCCACATATTCTTCTGTCAGCACAGGTTCATCTTGCAACTGTTACCCACGCTCAACAACAGATTGCTTCGCCACTTTGGTTTTGCTCCTGTTTGGCGTTGGTAAGAATACAGGCAAGACGGTGGTAAGCCGCTTGTGATTTTGCATTCCACTTTCACCACCATCACCACCACTTGTTTCCTTTTAGTTGATAGGGATAATACTTTGGTGTTGTCTTTTTCTATCTTCTAACCATGGCAGGAACTCCGACGGACTTCAATGAGTGTGTGTCCAAGGGCGAGCTTGCAACGTTCATGACCGAACAACGCAATCTTATGACCGAGTTGACGCGCAACGTGAACAATCTGGTCACCCGCATTGAACAGCTTGAGCAACGTCATCCACCTTATCGTGCTGATGATGAAGATGCGGATGCTTTTGGTGATGAAGATGCGTATGCTGACGGTGGTGCCCGTCGCCGCCTCAACTTCAATCGTTGCGGTATGGCAGGTAATAATCATGGTAATAATAATCCTTTTGCTAAAATTAAATTTAGTCTACCACCTTTTGCTGGTAATGTTGATCCAGAGGCATATTTAGATTGGGAGCTTGCTGTTCAACAAAAATTTGATTCTCATAATGTTCCTGCTGAGCATAGAGTTAGACTTGCTACTAGTGAGTTTACTAATTTTGCTTTGTTCTGGTGGAGTGATCTTTGCAATGCCAATAATGCTGCTGCTGTGCCTCAAACTTGGAATGTTTTAAAGCAACGTATGACATCTCATTTTGTTCCTCCTTATTACCAACGTGATTTACGTTTGAAACTACAAACTTTAAAACAAGGTGATAAAGAAGTAGAAGCATACTATCAAGAATTGCTTATTGGTTTAGCACGTTGTGGTATAAATGAAGATGATCATGATGCTAGTGCTAGATTTTTTGGTGGTTTAAACCATGATATACAGAACATACTTGATTACAAAGAATGGCGCAATTTTTCCCAATTGTATCATCTTGCTATTAAGGTTGAACGAGAAGTACAGGGACGCAAACAACACCAACCTTTTAGGTCTAACAATGGGAGGAATTTTCAGCAGCGTTCCGAGCCGGAGACGCCCAAGCTTCCTATTGCACCACAGCCATCTACACCTCCATTTTCTTCCAGGGTAAGTAAATTGTCTAATGTGCAGTTTCCACAGCTGAAGAAAGGTGGCACTCCGGGTGCTTCTACTAGCTCCTCCTCGTCTAGCTCTAAAATCATTTGCCACCGATGCAAAGGCATGGGACATGTCATGAAGGAATGCCCCAGTCGTCGCACTTTCATTGCTACCGAGGATGGATATGTAAGTGCTAGTGATGTTGAAGATGATTTAGCCCTTGCTGCTAACATTGATGCAGATCCCACCGAGGGCGATCAAGACAAGGAGGCCATCACCATTGACTCCGTGGCTGCTGCCGCGGACTACCCTAGCCTTCTTGTGCAGCGTGTGTTGAGTACACGTGTGGGTCATGAAGAAGAGATGAAGATCCAACGCCATAATTTGTTCCACATGTATCTCATTATGCAGGGTTGTCGTGTTCTCACTATCATTGATAGCGGGAGTTGCAACAACTTGGTGAGTTCAGATTTGGTTGACAAGCTTGGCTTGACCACACGACAACATTCGTATCCATATAAACTTTAATGGTTCAATAATAGTGGTAAGACTAAGGTAACTAAATCAGCACGCATTAGCTTTTTCACAGGCTCTTATCATGATACTGCTGATTTTGATGTTGTCCCTATGCAAGCTTGTTCCATTTTGTTAGGTCGCCCATGAGAATTTGATAATGATGCTTTACACCATGGTAGAACTAATACATACACTATCATACATAAGGACAAGAAAATTACATTGCTGCCTTTGTCTCCTACGGATATTATTAAACATGCTAATGAGATCAAAAATAAACCTCCAACAGACATTGCTAAAAATAATGGGATTAAGTTAAAAGGAGGTGCTTTTCTTGCTACAACTCCTACTACTGCTGAGTTATGTGATAATCCTGATGCACCATGTTATACTATGTTTTGTCAACCTTTTATGTCTAGTGCATTGCCTGCTGTCACTAACCTTTTGTAGGAGTTCGCTGATGATGGGATGGAGTCGAGGACGACTCCAATTCTACAAGGAGGGGATGATGAGGACATCGCCAAGATGGAGTCGAGGACGACTCCAATTCGAGAAGGGGAGGATGATGAGGACATCGCCACGCTGGACACACCGACGCCATGGTCTTACCCAAGTTCCAATTCGTTCCCAACTCAGCTGCCACGTCGCCCTCGGATTCAGCAGACACATCGTCACTGTTTCGGTCATAACTTCCTCATACGACATCAAAACGGGCCGTTCTTGGATGCGTTGGAAAGGGGACGACGACGCCGTCGTTTTGGATCTGGTCCCAGCTCCAGAAGGTCCGTGGATCATTCTGTGTGACCACGGCAAGGTGCTGCGTCACCTATTTGAGCCAACTTGGCCATGTATCGTGTCGGGCCTTAAGCCCAAGTTGTGGGCGCCCAACCCCTGGCCGTCCCCAACCCTAGGTCGAGTCTTAGACTATAAACACAGCCGCCGCCGCTGCTACACAATTGGGTTTTGTTTAGAGTTTAGTTTTCCATCGAGAAACTGAATCGTTCATTGTAACTGTGGTGACAAATCCTTTTACAGTGATCCAGGGCCCCCGTTCTTGATCTCCTCCACTGTGTCGATTAGTCCTTTGGAACCGAGTTCTTGAACCCTCTATTGATATTCGCGTCATTCATATTTGCAATTTCAGATTGCGTGTTTTACCTTCTTGCTTGTGCTCTTCGATTTGATTGCAGGAAAAGCCTTCTTGGCGAGGTCAATCAAGTTGTGCTTGGTTGATAACCAACGGAGCAGTGGTGTAACGGTTGCAGGGTTCGAATCGTGTCTGATTTGAAGCCGGATCGCCAACGTCGAGATCTCCACAAAATCGAACTTACCGGCTACCTCTCGGAAGATCGGGCCTGTACTCATCACTTGTTCTCTTCCTTAAGAACATCATTGTTCTTCTCTTCCTTGAGCTTCTTGTTCTCTTCTTTGAGCTTTTCATTCTCAAGGATCAACTCTTCATCATGATCAAGAATTTCTAGCCCAATGGTGTTGTGGCTTTTCATCTCTTCAAGATCTTTCATGAGCTTTTTGTTTGCATTCTTGAGCTTGACATATTCATCATAGTCGTTGCACTCAACCACTTTCTTGCCTTTGCCACTAGTTCCTTGCTCAATGCTCACATCAATTAAATCATCACATGATGTAGCTATATCAATCTTAACAACATGGTTAGTAGCATCATGTGGTTCATTTGGTAAAAATTCTTGAGCAATAACAAGAGTGTCATAGTTGATCTTGAGAGTAGTGTATTCATCTTTTAGCTTGTTGTGGCTAGTGATGAGCTCATTGTGCACCCACTCAAGTTTATCATGTTTATCTTTAAGCTCTTTCTTAGAAGATTTGAGCTCCTTGAGTTTGGATGATATAGCATCATTAGTTTCTCTAAGCTCATCATTGGCCTTTTCCAATGTGTCACATTTTGCTAAAAGTGAATCATTTTTAGCATCAAGCTTTTCATTTGTAGCTCTATTCTTTCTAATGATCTTAGTGTATTTTCTTAGTATTTTGACAAGATCATCATATGTAGGTGAATCATCATCATCGCTATCGCTATCATCATCACTAGCTTGCTCATCATCACTACTATCATCATTCTTAGTTACCTTGCGTTCACCCTTAGCCATAAGGCATAGGTGTGTAGAGGATGATGGCGATGGTGGCGGTGAAGATGCAAGATCAATAGCAATGGCGACCACCTTCTCATTATCACTATCATCATCGGATGATCCACTTGATGAATCAATGCCCATGAGCCAATCACCGACAATGTAGGCCTTGCCACTCTTCTTCTTATAGAAGTCCCTCTTTTTGCCATCTCTCTTCTTGTATGGCTTGTTCTTTTTTTTCTCATCTTCATCTTCATTGCTTGAGTCATCTTTCTTGCCCTTGTTCTTGAACTTGTCTTTCTTGGGCTTTGTGCATTGATGAGCTAGATGACCAAGTTCGCCACAATTGTAGCAATCCATCTCAGAGATTGGCTTTCTTCTTGAGCTAGTGAAGAATTTCTTCTTCTTGCCATCAAACTTGATGACACTCTTGTTTAGCCGTTTTAGCATCTTGGCGGTCTTCTTCACCATGAGAGCAAGACTTTCTTCATCATCTTCATCACTTGAGCTCTCATACTCAAGTCTTGCTTTGCCCTTATCTTGGCTAGCTTTGAATGCTAAGTTCTTTTCTTTCTTCTTTGTAGAGGATGAGCCATCTTGTGGCGTGATGTGCATGTACATCTCATGAGCATTGATCTTTCCCAAGATTTGTGTCGGTGTAGCAGCGGAAAGATCACTTTGATGTAGCACGGTCACAATGTGCCCATATTTGTCAATGGGGAGGACACTCAAGATCTTTCTCACAACGTCGGATGGTGACATTTGAGTAAGTCCAAGCCCATTGACTTCCTCTACAAGAACATTTAAACGAGAATACATCTCATTAGCACTTTCTTTAGGAAGCATCTCAAAAGAATTTAGCTTTTTAATCACAAGATGATAGCGTTCCTCACGCTCACTCTTTGTTCCCTCATGGAGCGCACAAACGTCCGACCATAGTGCATGGGTGTCTTTGTGGTTCCTTATACGGTTAAACACATCTTTGCAAAGGCCTCTAAAGATGGTGTTTCGAGCCTTTGCATTCCATTTTTCATAGTTAACCTCATTGCCTTGTAGGTTAGTAGCATCCCGAGGTTTTGGGAAGCCTTGAGAGGCGGCTCTAAGAATACCAACGTCTAGAGCTTCTAAGTACTCCTCCATGCGGATTTTCCAATATGGAAAGTCATCTCCCTCAAAGATAGGAGGAGGTTCATCCCCGTGAGACATCTTGCTCAAAGCGATTAAGCTTAAAACATGAGCACGAGGCTCTGATACCAATTGAAAGGATCAAGATGCCTAAGAGGGGGGGTGAATTGGGCTAATTCCAAATTCTCTTGCAATAATCAAATCCTACGGATAGCCCAATTAATCCCTTGTGCCTAGAAAAGTGTTTCTATCAAACTAACACACAAAGGACTTGCAACCTATGTTCCAAACTTACTCTAGCATGGCAATTCTATGAATGTAAAGTCAAGTATTGAATTGCTCAAAGTAAATACTCAAAGTAAATGCTCAAAGTAAAGAGAGAGAGGAACGCGGTGATGTTTTGCCAAGATATCGAGGAGTCGCCACTCCCCACTAGTCCTTGTTGGAGCACCCGCGCAAGGGTGTAGCTCCCCCTTGATCCGCGCAAGGATCAAGTGCTCTCTACGGGTTGATTCTTTGACACTCCATCGCAGCGAATCACCTAAAGCCGCTCATAACTTGAGTTGGGTCACCCACAAGCTCCACCGGGTGATCACCAAGCTCTCAATCACCACCAAGCCATCTAGGTGATGGCGATCACCAAGAGTAACAAGCATGAACTCTCACTTGACCACGCGTAGCCTAATGAGAAGATGGATGCACACTTTGCTACTCTTGATTTACTAATGAGGCTACTCTCTTGGATTCTCAAATCTCAATCACCTCACTAGGACCTTACTCTTCTTGGCACTCACAAATGTGTTTCTCAGCTGTTGGATTGAGCAAAAGTAACTCCACACACGAGTGGAGCTTCTATTTATAAGGCAGTCTGAAAAACGAACCGTTATGAGCTTCTGTGGGGTGACCGGATGCTCCGGTCATGTTGACCGGACGCTCCGGTCAGTTCAACCCGCGAGCCAGTGAAAATGTATTGACCGGACGCTGGCAGGGTCCGGTCACCACTGACCGGACACGTCCAGTCACATGAAACCCTCACTGGATGCTTACTGGACTCGACCGAACGCTGAACCCTTAGGGTCCGGTCAGTACTGACCGGACGCGTCCGGTCATAGATTCCCTTCTCTAGAACCTTACTGGAGTCGACCGGATGTTGCCTCTCAGCGTCTGGTCACTTGACCTCTCCAGCGTCCAGTCGCACCAAACGCAGTCTGCTGATCAAGTGAACTGACCGGACCCTGCGGCCAGCGTCCGGTCACACCGGAGCCAGCGTCCGGTCAACATTTGACCCTCCATTCACTTCCAACTCTCGATCATATGTGAATGAAGTTTGCTCCAAAGGATCTTAGGCATTCATAGGAGCTACCTAGAGCTAGTTTTAACAAGTGTGCACCACACCTAACTCACTAGACTCAACTAGGTCAAGCTACCCGTTCATACCCCCCTTAATAGTACGGCCAAAGGAAAAACAAAGTCCTAAACTACTCTAAGTGTCTCTTCAACTCCAATCGACACTTAGAACTAGTCATCCTTAACCTTGTCGTCCATCCTTTGAAAACCGAAATGATTTCCATCGTAGGGGCATGACAACCTCGATTGCCCAATTGATCTCCATTACCATGACCTAACTTAATTGCCTCTGCAAAACACACGTTAGTCATAGTAATATTGTATTGACATTAATCACCGAAATCCAACTAGGGGCCTAGATGCTTTCACCTGTAAATCTACCAGTTTAGCTTATGGCTTATGAATAATGCATCAATGAATGAATCACAATGGTCTTCCTCGGGTTGCTTCAAATTTCTTATTGTTCGTCACAGTAGTAAATTTAGGGTGATGCGATGCTGCTTGTGATGTAACTACAGTTGGTTCATTGCGTTGATGAAATGCATTTTAATTTCAGTAATTAGGCTACTTCTTTTATTACTCCTTTCCTCTGCTGTCAGTCTAGTTCACACACAATTTGTATTTCGAATGTAGATAATGATGCGGGATTACTTTAGTTCACATAAAGCTCTGACAAATTCACATGTTTATCATGTAGGTGAGCTCTTTCCAAGTCTATATACTGGCACCGTCTTCAACAACTTCCTGCTCCCCACCGGAATCCCATCGGTACAACTTGCGTTCCAAGCGCGTGAAGCGAGAAATCAAGGCAAGTACACAATTCTATCCATTGCATCGTGTTTTAGTTATTTTGTTCATTCCTATAGTTTTTTTGGTACCATTACTATGTCCAGCCACAAACAACAATAGCCCTTCCACATTCCAACAGATGCCTCCAAAACATGCAACTTGGACCAAGGATGAAACCAAGCTGTTGCTAGACCTTTGTCTTCAAGAGAAGGAAAAGTGTAACTTCACTCAGCAGGGTCTCACCACGGCTAGCTGGAACAACAATTACACTAACTTCCCCCATTTTGATAAGAAACAGTGCAACAACAAGCTAGGATACCTAAAAAAGCCTACCTAACATGGAAAGATGGGCTGACAGCCACTGGGCTTGGGAGGGACCCACGTACGGGCGCCATTGATGTTGAGAGTGAGTACTGGGAAACTCAAGAAGGTTCCTAGCCCATGAACTCGATATGTTATCTTGTTAACAGTTTCGATTACATAGGTTACACTGTTTAACATTATGTCCTCCTCTCTTTTTTGTAGGATGATAGTCAGCCTGAGGTATGACGTGGTAGGCAACCTCGCTTCCTAGACCAATTGGAGGCACTGTTTGGGGACCACAACTGGAACACGGGCTGCTTCATGTTCGCTGGTGGTATTTGGGAGTCAACGCCTCCTGCTGCTTTGCGTCGGCTAGACTTAGGCGGCCCATCCAGCTACCATTCTGGTTTGAAGAGGGACAATAGGGTCCATGTTATCAATAGCCTAGAGAAGAAGAATTTCAATGTGGGGGAGTACATTGCTCGGTTGTCTGAGAGCATTGCTGCAAGGAGCGCATCAAGGGATAGGGAGCAGACCCGTGAGCAGGTGAAGGTAGATGAAGTTATGCAACTTTTATGATAAGATGGTGTACAAGCCACTTCAGACATGTTCTTCTTGGCAACGGATTTGTTCAAGAACTCAGTGCCCCGGTGGGTGTTTAAGAATCTACTGACATCCGAAGAACGTATGGCTTGGCTGACATATCAAATGAACAAGAATAAGAAGTAGTTCAACAACTAGGATGTTGAGTTTGGTGTGAAGCAACGGTGGCATTTGAGTGTCGTCATTTATCCTTTAGATTCATTGTTGTCCTAGTTGTGTTGAGGTTTCTGTCTTGTAACGGGGCCTATGGCCAAAAACCATGTGTCATATTCTTTTTCCCGAACTTGTTATAACTTGTGTGATGTGATGTATTTGTTTTAGCTGCCTGACATTACTTGGTTCTTGAAGCTAACAAATATTTCATTATTAATAGATGCTTTAATTGTTTTGTATTTGAACAAATCATAACGGGGTACTTTTGTTACAGGTACATAAGGGACTTGTTGCAGGGGACATCAGTGATGGAGGAGCTTCAAGGTGCGTATGACTTTGAAAGTTGTAGTGTAATACATGTAAAGTTTGATAACGTCTCATATGCTGTTGGAATTTACTCACCAAAGATGGTTTATGTTTGTCCTTGGCAGACAATTGGAACATGGACAACAACGATGAGGAAAGTCAGAATTCAAGTGAAAACAGCTTCAACGAGATGGTTATTGCCGCTATGGCTGCTGGATTTGCATTTGCGCACATGCTGCAGGTACCACCACAAGGTAACCATGTTATCCAAGTGCCTGAGCTTACCGGAAGACAGTGGGTAGATAAACTGTTGTCAGATGCTGGCAGATGCTTTGAAAACTACCGAATGCGGCCTAAAAATTTGGTTAGGTTGCATAGCATACTACGTGATAGCTATGAACTAAAAGGCAGTAGGGAGCTTGATTCAATAGAAGCTTTAGCCATGTTTTTATGGGCATATGGTACAAATTAATGCCAGAGACAAATGCATGAGAGATTTGGGAGGGGGTTGGGGACATGTAGCAAGATATTTTCCCATGTTCTGGCTGCCATGACTAGATTTGCAAATGACGTGATTCGGCCTAGGGACACTAGTTATTCAGGACCGCCGTCTGAATTGGTGGAGTACACGTCGTTTTTTGATGGCTGCATAGGCGCCATGGATGGCACTCACATAGAAGTCATAGTTGATCAAGGAGTCCGTGATAACCACATTAATAGGAAAGGGAAGCCAACCCAAAATGTGGTTGCGGTCTGTGACTTCGACATGAGATTCATGTATATTGGGGCGGGGACAGAGGGTTCCGCTCATGATATGTGGGTCAAAAGAAAGACAGAAGTTGATGCCTCTTTCCCCACATCCACCGTCAGGTTAGTTGGAACTTAGTCCGTTTGGTTGTATCATGCTGGAGCTAATTATATGGTAACTAATGCCTTCCTATGAATTTATGCAGGCCGGTATTACTTGGTGGACTCCGGTTACGCACTTCGCCCCGGGTATCTAACGTTGTATCCAAATAAGAGGTACTGGGTGAGGGAGTTCTAGACCAAGGGGGCTACAGATGCGTAGGGGCTGTTCAACCGGCACCATTCGAAGCTGCGTAATGTCATAGAAAGAACATTTGGGGCAGCGAAAGCGAAGTGGCAGATGTTGAAAGGCATACCTCACTATCCGGGGACCAAGTAAACCTAGATAATTATTGCTCTTTGTGCACTGCACAACTACGTGCATGAGCTGGAGGGTCATCACCAACAACGGCAGTTCAGGCAGGCGACATACCTTAGCCCTTTGAGTCAAGTGGCAGCTATGGCGTTGGGAGATCCTAATGATATGGAACAGGTCCACGAGTGGATAACATATGGACTTGGACTCCTTGGGAAGACCACGTATGTGAAACAATTTGGGTTTGTGGATGTTATCAGATAAGTCATGCATTTTTCATCCTGGCTGCCTAGTTTGGGTCTAATGAGGATATGTACACATGCGGGTGAAGTAATTGCCGACATGGTGCAACAGGTCCACTTCTAAAAATTTGTTTGATGTATTACTAAGAAAATCTTTGATCAATAGCTATGCTTCCGTAGCCTTTTTTTAATATGACAACTGGATGGATAAGTCATGATGCACATTGACACACATAAACCTTTTGCAGTTCTGTTTAGCATTAACAACATGAACATGTCGGCTCTGTTGCTGACACATAAGATTGCTCAATAGTTATACCAGTTGGTCATCCATAGACATGAGATTTGGTTGGACATTGTTTGTTATTGTCTAAATAAAACTATAGAAGATACATGCACTGCACCAGTCTTAATTGTATTTTACTTTGTTATAGCACGGGAGCACACCTCTGCTGTGTACCATGGTTTTAGCAATTAGGATAGAGAAGGTCCTGTAGGTTCCAGGATAAATGGAGTTGAGACATTTGCATTGTGGTCCTCCTAATTTTGCTTCTTGTCAGTTAATATATTTCAGTTTCAGTAACCAGTCACATTAGTAATTTGCAATGAAGCCTTCGTTTTTATTTCTTCAAATTTCAAACAAACTGGTTGATATGGAAAAATATTCAAATTTGTCAACTGATGATGTAGTAACTTCCCCACAGGATCAGTACACTAACTAGATTCTTTTGTTTCTTTATGAACTACTGCAGAGAGCAATATGTTGGTTTGAGTTCTCTTTAGCCAATACAAAACCTTTAATATTTTCAAAAATGCTAACTTCAAATCTAGCTAGAAGCAGTGTAGTGATTTATACTTATGTTGCTTATTTCCTTCGCTTCTTGTTTTTCTAGAGAAAAGCTGGTGGGTTTATTTCCTTGCTACTGCGATTGAACAAGGGAGAGCTCGGTCAGCTCTGGAACGACAAGGCATAGCCTACCTGGAAGGCTCATAATCTGATTTGATGCCATTGGTTACACACTTAACACGGCCTTTGGTTCAGCTAGGTTGGTCACTTGTGCTCATGTATCTGATGGGTTTGGGTGAAATTATGCCCAGCATCAGCTTGATCCAGTTAGGAATTTTCTGTATTTCATATGTATCTGAATGATGTTGTACTTAGCTGTTTCATTGATATGTAGCAGAATCAGCCTTCAGCTGTTTGTGTTTGAATTTGAAATCGAAATGCATTTAATGCTAGTGTGGGGCCATTTTTTGAATTCAATTGCTTGCTGGTTCAGTCGGCTGATGCTGTTGTTTGTGGCTGGTATTCACACTGTTTCAGCTTCAGCACCAGCCGAACCAGCCGAACGAGGCCAGTATTTTTTCTCACAACAAACCAGCACCAACCGGTCTTATAAGCCCAGAAACCAACCAACGAACAGGCCGTTAGCACCATCTACTTTGTTCTTTACCATTTCTAACAAGTAGACGCAAAGGTAATTTTAATTATCTATTTTTCTACTAAAATAGTCTTAGCACCAATAGTATATCTTTGCGAACATTTTTGGGAGCTTGTGCTAACTCATTCTTCTCTTGTACCCCTTTATTTCAAATTATAGGACGTACCCACGGGGTAAGATAGGCTTCAGGGCTTATGCTTAAAAAGAAGATATTCTCACGTAGGTCGACAAAATCTCCCGAACCCCTGCTCTATCCATACACAGCGGCATCGTAGCTCCCTTGAAACTAGGCTAGTCTTAGATCTGTGCTTTAGTGTGAGGTAGACGAGGGGATTTTTTCACCTCCGGCCGATAAATTTGCCCCCGTGAGAAATCGAACTCTGGGTGCAAGGGTGCAACGCAGCAGCAGCTAGCCAACTAGAATAGCTCCCACTTGCTATAGCAAAAACAATATATCTAAAAAAAATTAAACGTTTTATAATTTAGTATATAGGAAGTACGTTTTTTCTTGCAAGGATCGGACCTACTCCCTCTGTCCCATATTAATAGTCGTTTCCGGTTTTCGTGCCACAAGTTTGACTCGATTTGTAGAAAATACGTATGATATTTATATCTCCAAATAAATTTATTAAAAAAACTAGATTCAAAGATCTTTCCAATGATACTAATTATGTACTATAAATATTAATATTTTGTAATATATATTTTATCAAAGTTGTTTCTCGGGAAACGAAAGCGACAGATATTTTAGGACGGAGGGAGTATAGGAAAGCAAATCGAACTGAGAACACTACACGATTCGACTACTCGTTGTGAAAGATAAAATCAAACTGGGCGTAAGCATCGAACCATGCGGTGTCTGTTCCAATTAAAAATTCACCTAACATAGGATAGGCATTGAGATTTTTTTTAATTTTAATACTTTTTGAAAACTAATTTTAAATCTAACATGGTCGTTTTTTTAAACTAACACTTTTGGCCGCGTCTATTTTCCTGACGCGGCCAAATGCCTGTGCCGCACCATGTATGATGGCGCGGTAGCTGGCTGACGTGGCGACGACCAGAATCGCGACCATTGACGTGGTAGGGCCTGCCGTGCCACCTATCTTGGCACGGCAGTGCCGCACCACGACACATGGCGTGGCGGTACCTGGACGGTTTACCACCTCCACCGTGCCTCGTGCTTGGAACTGCGCCACATGCCGCGGCCATGCGCCCATCCACCTATTGCGGCCACTACCGAGACCTGTACTGCGTTTCAGATATATATTTCATGTGTTTTCCCTTTCAACGGCCGCCCCATATTAACCACCATAATAATTGGTCTTCAGTTCTCCCTTACACGCCTCTCACATTAATTATACGTGAATCAATCGATCATAAGCACTCGTGGACTCGTGGTGTTGCTCCTAAACAACTCATAGGATATATACGTACGCACTCATCGTAGAAGTTCATCAGATGCTTTCGACTTCTGGCCTCCTCCTCCCTATCTATCTTTTCAGCTCCATAGAATAGATAGAAATGCAACTATAAAGCTGCGATCCTGGATTCCTGGTGGATGATCTTCAGGTTGTGGGGATATATAATATGTTCCTCAATTGTTATTTGGTGCTCATCTGTTGTGTAGTATCTTGGGACGCCAGGAAAGCTAATCATGACGGCAGTGCTGCCGCGACGCAAAGAAATGAATATGAAGCAAATAAATGAAGTTCGTGCGCAAGTTCACAAGCTGCCACATAACATTTTTATTATTTGACATAAGTTTGACATAACATAACCAAATAACCCCATAAGTTTTGGACGCCAATATTCGTTTGACCTAACAAACTAAGATCCAGGAGTGTAAGAATTCCTCAGACGCCTCTGTCTCTTTAGATTTATTGGCAACACATTGGGAGTGTAGCTAACGTCGGTATGGTAGCGTCGACGGTGTGTACGGCTCGTACCCTGCAAGTATATGATACGCACGATTACTTATAATTCTTTATGATTGTTAGTTAATGGAGCATAGTATTTAAAGAAACTACCTTTATTAGTACCTGTGAGGCTCCGTGGGTACCAAGCGGGGCACCACCTAGCTGAGACATGCCGATCTCATCCTGCGCCCAATCGTCCCACTGGTCGTGCTGTCTGCAGAAGCCCGGGGGGTCATCGTCGTCCTCCTCGTCGTTCTCGGTTGCAGGGTCCTTCCCAGCGCTATGATGTGGTGGTGTACGCACCGTGGAAGTGGCACCTATCATCGGCTGAGAAGAGCCGGCTGGTGTCCTCAAAGAGGCTGAAGACGTGCCACCCGACCGCGCCGGGAGTGGCGGTTCCTCATGTCCATGCAGCTCAGCTTCTAAGCTAGCTTCCTTCAGCTCTTCTTCACCTTCTGCATAAATAGACGTTAAAGTTAGTGCATTTCCCAAACGCATATACACTAAAAAACATTTTCGGAACGGACAAGTTTATGTTTACCTCCACAAAAGCTGCGAGAAAGCCTGGCCCTTGGCCTCTAGACTCGTGAAGCCAAAACGCTACTTCGTTGGACATCCTTGACAATTGTGTCGCCTGGGTACAGAAACGCGGTTGGACAGTTTTAGTACACATACTTAATACCAAAAGGATAACAAATTGTACCATTCAAGTATCTTACCACGTATCTTTGAAGCGGGGCTCTCTATAGCTGTGTGCCCTCCCTAGTGGTAATGTCGTACACATCTTCGATGACATCTTCCTCTGAGTCCTCGTCAATCGCCTCCTCAGTGTACGAGGGCTTGATATGTGTCCTCGTAGACCTGTGAAGCCACCGTAGGTACTCATCGAAGGTGTGCTGGTCGTGTGGAGGACCCACATGGACCGGCTATCATACCCTATTCTGCCACAAATGGATGTGCGCGCTGTGTGTCACGCGCTAATCCTTGGTCTTGTACCTCTTCCTGCGGTCATACCTGCAACAAAATGATGTTAGTTGTACCACACACATCTCTGAATTGTAGCTTTGTTATTAATCGATAACACACCCGTGCAATCCTTGGTTGGTGGAGTAAAGCGGTGGTGGGTAGCCTGTCATTCTTCTAAACTGTTTGCAGACCCTGATAGGCAAGTGAATCTCGACCACATGGAAGAAAATAAGAGGGACGTCGCAGCAATACTCGTCTGACTCGTCCCTAGTGACAGGACTGAGATAGTACTGGAGCTTTGGAGCATCCCAAGGACACCAATGCACCTGAAATTTCGTAATTGAGTTAGGTTGTGATATAGTGTAGATCGAACAAGACACAAGTATGATAGTAAAGAGAGCGTAACCTGGTGCTGTGTCAGGACGTCGAGACCGTCCGTGTACTCCCTGTACTTGCGCCTCGTATTCCCTCTAACTAACTCTGATTCTGTCCAGATAAACAGGGTTGTAGGGAGTGTATCCTGCCCGTTTCATTATTGTATTGAACACGATAATGAATTAGCCATTAATAAACTCATCATATGTGACCATATCAAAGAATATAATGAACTGAAGTACTTACCGGTAAACCAGTACTAAGTGGCCTCCCAACGGGCCATCGTTCCCAACACCAAACCTGGAGTAGGTACGAGCAACCTCCAAGGTTCGCATACCCTGAGGTACGACGGCAGGCAACGCATAGCTGTTGATACGTCCATGCCAGGACTGCGCTGCCTCAGCTGTACGCCGCTATGTTCTCCCATGGCTAGCGTAGTATGTCAAGGAAGATCCAGCTGATGGTGTTGCCCGAGGCATCTGGGAAGAGGAAAACACCAAGAAAGTGCCAGAGCCACACTCGAGCGAGCCTGTCGATCTGAGCCTCCTCAGCCTGTGGGTCCAAGTAATCAAAGCGCTCCATGATCCAGGACGACGAAATACTGGAAGTTTTCCTAAAATTTACCAAAGAACATGAGACCCGATGGCTGCAGGAAAGCAATGCAAGTATTAAAAAGGCTTCAATTTCTCACTTATTTTTCTTGGAAGCCTTGTCGTTCGGTGGAAGAAAACCAGTAAACTGAGCCACCAGCTCCCTCCAGTGATCGTTGTCAACTATCCCTATCACTGGAAGTCCCCCCAACCGATGGCCAAAAATAGCCTTCACGTCCTGCATGGTCAAGGTCATCTCGCAACAAGGTAGGTGGAACGTGTGAGTCTCAGGCCTCCACCTGTTATAAGAATGGAACGACTGTTAGTTGCCTCAAATTTATTACAAGAAAGTTTACGTACAAAGAATGCACTCGCACCTGTCTACAGCTGCAGTAAGTAGTGCTGGGTCAAGGGGCGAAAGACCGTGGTTGACAACACGGATAAGCTCGAGGAAGCCAGAACGCCGTATGTACGGCGCATAACGCTCGTCCCACTGGTGTGCCCTGGTGTGCGTGCGGGGCCTCAAAGTAGGCAAGACCACCTCTGCGTCGTTGTCACTCAAGATGTGTGCTCGGTGCTGGTCGTCGTACTCCACCTCAAGAATGGGGTACAACGGGTGCTGCGTGAGAGGGGCCATCCTATTACAAATTGATAAACAAAGCGTTAGAGTATTTAAATTAACAAAATTCAAATTAACATTATGTAGCATTGCAAAATTTGAACTACTTGTTATGCAATATGAAAGCACATGTATATATTCAAAGTAAAATTAACAGACATATCACGCACTAGTAACATAAACAACTTCACTGGGAATATAAGCATTTGACGAAACTTCATGAAGTCATCAAAATCGACGTATCACGCACTAGTAAGTACCAACATTTATAAACTAGTATCTATACCCAAAATCCCTAACTAAATAACTAACTATAAACTAAATAATAAATACCTAATCAATCCCTAAACCCAAAATCCTAACCTCAAACCTAAAAACTACATACGTAAATCACAAATAAATTCACTAACATAACTATCCTAAATCACTAACTATCCTAAATCACTAACAATATGTTTTGGGTTTACGTAGGGTAGTTAGGATAGTTTTGCGTCCGAAACTTGCGGGTTTATTTGGTTATGTTATGTCAAACTTATGTCAAACAATGAAAATATTATGTGACAGCTTGTGAACTTGCGCACGGACTTCATTTATTTGCTTCATATTTGTTTCTATGCGTCGCGGCAGCACTGCCGTCATGATTAACTTTTCTAGCGTCCCAAGATACTACACAACATATGAGCACCTAATAACAATTGAGGAACAGATTATATATCCCCACAACCTGAAGATCATCCACCAGGAATCCAGGATCGCAGCTTTATAGTTGCATTTCTATCTATTCTATAGAGCTGAAAAGATAGACATGGAGGAGGAGGCCAGAAGTCAAAAGCATCTGATGAACTTCCACGATGAGTGTGTACGTATATATCCTATGAGTTGTTTAGGAGCAACACCACGAGTCCACAAAGTGCTTGTGATCGATTGATTCACCTATAATTAATGTGAGAGGCGTGTAAGGGGGAACTGAAGACCAATTATTACGGTGGTTAATATGGACGGCCATTGAAAGGGAAAACACATGAAATATACATCTGAAATGCGGTACATGTCTCGGTAGTGGCCGCAATAGGTGGATGGACGCGTGGCCGCGGCGAGTGACACAGTTCCAAGCATGAGGCACGGTGGAGGCGGTAAACCGTCCAGGTACCGCCGCGCCATGCGCCGTGGCGTGGCACTGCCGCGCCAAGATAGGTGGCGCGGCAGGCCCTGCCACGTCAACGGTCGCGATTTCGGTCGTCGCCACGTCAGCCAGCCGTCGCGCCACCATATATGGCGCGGCACAGGCATTTGGCCGCGCCAGGGAAATAGGCGCGGCCAAAAGTGTTACTTAAAAAAACCCGACCCTGTTAGATTTAAAATTAGTTTCCAAAAAATGTTAAAATTAAAAAAAAATCGGCATCGACGGAGTAGCCTATGAAGATTCATCACTTCCAATTCGTTTATTGTTTCTTTGGAGCAATTACCGATGCTCTCTCAAATCGAACTCTACGCAGCCAACTGTTTCTGTTCAGTTCGATTTAACACTGTAGCTTCTCTTAGCACCAATGAATATACATATATATACTAATTAAGTACTTTACTCCTTTTAGGTAAAGAAATGTGAGAGGCATTCTTGTTAGACACAGAAATGTGAGAGGCATTCTTGTACATGCCCGGTGTCACTCAACACACACAACTCTAACATGTCTTGGAACTTTGGAAGCTATGGATAAGATGAGCACAGAGGCCCTGTTCGCTTTTTTTATAATCCGTGCTTTTTTAGCTTGCTTTTTTCAGTCGAAACAGTATTTTTCTCTCATAACAAATTAGCTGCAACAGTATTTTGGCTTTTTTTTTCAGCGAAGCGAACGGGCCAGAGTCATTTTGGAATGGCCATGAGATTTTTCTTTAGAAAAAAATCACTTAGACTATTAGACACTTCACTCTTTCACTGAGCTTAATAAGATCTTGTTTGGTTGTATTCGTGTCCATTTTAATCACATGTATTAAGGTGAATTATGACGAAAAATTAACTAAAATACATCATGTTCTAGAAAAGGGACAAACAGTGCGTTCATGCCAGCAAAATTCCTTGAACCAACCACAGATGTAAGACGAGTTCCTCCTAAAGTACTTGCGGTCATGCGGAGGAAAACAGGTCACATGAGACCTTGTATGATCTAATACTTCTTCCATCCAAAAAGAATAAATTCTAAGATTGAATCAAGTCATTTTTAAATTCAACTAAATTTATAGAAAAATATCATCATTTATATATCCAAAAAGATGCACTATGAAAATATTTTTCCATTATTAATCTAATGATATTTACATATAGGAATCATAAATGTTGATATTTTTCATATATTTAGTTAAGCTTAAATTAATTGATTTCTCAATAAACGAGATTTGTATTTTTTTTTCTGTTGGACAGAGAGTAATTATTCAATACCCGGCTGTCCTTGCATGAAAATAATTTTTAATAAATGCTAATGAGAATATTTTCTTGTTGAACTTTAGCTATGTCACAATGTTCAACAAAAGAAAACATCAAATACGTGGATCCGGGTCAGCAATCTCGGACCACAAAACCCATGCTTTTTCCGTAAAGAAAACTCAAAAGGTACAAGTGAACTTGTTCACATGACTTCCTGATCTGTTGCTGACACGGCAACCCATACCATCATATATGTCAAAATATGATTAAGCTACCAATAAATCCCTAAATAGCCCGCGCCTTTTCATTCTTGATTAACAAAATTTGTTCTTTGAATCATTCTTAATTAACAAAATTTGTTCTTTGAATCATTCTTGATTAACAAAATTTGTTCTTTGAATCATGCATGACTTCCCTTTCAGATAAGCCGACTTGGAACCATCTTATAGCGTTTATGGCTGTGGATTCATCATATGGTTGTGGAGGGAGTCTGTAAGGGCATGATTGGTTCCATCAGACCCATGGGATGTAGGTTTATGACAATATGCAAAAAAAAGCCCTACTCGGTCTGGCTATCACGATGTGTAGATTTTGGATGTTTCTTCGAAGCTAGGCTCACCGGATGCGGACAACCACGGTACATAAATAATTTTTAGAGGCGTCTTCCTTTTCTAACAGAAATGGTTGTTTTAGCACGCCGTCACTAACCTTCGCGGGAGGCACTAGCTATACAACCGTTGCTAGAAATCCATTTTTAGATGTGGTTCCATTAAAAAATTTGCCTATAAAAAATATATTCATTTTTAGGGATGGTTCCGTTAAGAGAACATGCTCTGAAAATGTTTTTTTAAGAACGGTTGCTTATGTCAGTAGTCTTTGAAAATGAGTGATTTTTAGAGGCGATTTTATTAAGTCATCCGTCTCTGAAAATTGATTTTCAAGGGCGGTTGACTAAGTCAACCGTCCTTAAAAATAGCTGCAACATAAATAAATTCATATCTGTTTTAAATGAAGTCGGATGAAGACAAAATTTATATGAAAATTGTAGAGCTCGACGACATCTAAAACTTTGTAGTTGATAAAATTTTTATTTGAGATCATTTATGGTTTTAAATATATAAATTAAGTTTCAGATTTTGAATTTCAAATTTTTGAATTTTTCAAATGACCTTGGATAGAGAAATATTCTATATCAAAGTTATAGTGCTCGATGAGATCTAAAACTTTATAGTTGAAAGTTTTCTCATTTAAGATTGTTTATGAGTTAAAATATTGATTACAAGATTTTTACATATTAGTATAAATAGATAGCATCGTAGAACTAGACATAATTAACTGTGTGGTGCGGTGGTAGGGGAGGTATTGTGCGAGGTAGAGGTTGTGGGCTCGAATCCCACTTATTTTTATTAGACTCTAAATGATTTTAAAAAAAATTTGAAAATTATTTTTAGGGATAAGTTAACCGTCTCTAAAAATAGATTTTTAAGGACAGCTGGCTTAAGCCAACCGTCTCTAAAAATTGATTTTTAGGGGTGGTTTTAAAACCGCCTCTGAAAATCATTTATTTTTATAATCGCTGACATAGTGGCAGTTTAAAAACCGTCTCTGAAGATCACTTTTGACCGTCTCTAAAAATATTTTCTATACTAGTGAATTACCCAAATAATGACATTGTTAGTGTATGATTAACACATATACTAATTGATATTAGTGTATTTCAAACAATATTAATAACAAGATAAATGAACAATAGTGAAAGGGTCTGTAACCTAGTGATAACAAGGATCTTGGTAGCACCTTAGGTTCTGGGTTCGACTCCCCATGTGAGCGAATATTTTAGGATGAGCCGGTAAAGGGTTCACTGCTATGTTATCCTTATCCTCTTGACCTGCTCAGCTTAGGCGAGAGGGAGTGGAGAAAACATGGTGAAAAAAAGAATATAGAAATATATTGAACCAACATATGGGCCCCACATGTAAGGGCCACATTACTGCACAATCAGCGTGCCACGTCAACCTATAGAGCGGGTTGGACCCATTTGGACCTGGATGATACCCGAAACCAAGTTTGTGGACTCAGAAATAGCATTTTAAGAGGGAGTGAAGAAAACATGGTGAAAAAAAGAAAATAAAAATATATTGAACCAACATATGGGCCACATGTAAGGGCCACCCGTTTGGACCTGGATGATACCCGAAGCCAAATTTATGAACCTAAAAATAATATTTTAAGAGTGGAGGGTCCTAAATGACACCCTTTGCCAACTTGAAGGACCGACAATGAATTTTCCTCTTTAGACAATTATTATACACAAAAAGCAATAATTTTCATTGCCGTTTTCAATTTGATTGGTCATAGGAATGCTTGTAAACATGAATTGGATACTTTTTAAGTGAGAATAACATGTTTTGGTATAATAACAAACAACATGATACAAAGATTTGTAGTAGCCTAGGTTGGGGTCTTTCTATTGAGTTTTCCCTGTAGCTTAAGTTACACGAACCGGTTCCTGGTAAGAAACAGGGTAGCTGCCAGGATTTGATCCGAGGTGAGCAGAGGATATTTTCTCCCATGAAACTAGGAAAATTTGCTATTGAGAGTTCCAAACAAGAACTGCTTATTGGTATTTTATACACGGTCGAAGTTTTGGTAAACTTCAGATTGGAGGCGGTGCGTGTCGGTTGGCACGATCGGGTTAGTGTGGAACGGCCTCGGTTAATTAACGCTTCAAAATATTCCCATCGCTTTCCGACCCGTGTGTACACTTTATATACAGAGTTAATTCTATGCCATTATAATTTTATCGTTTTTTACCATCGCTAGCTCGGTCGCGGACGCCCGCCTGCGCGCTCGGTCGGAGGCGGCGCGGCTCGCTCGACGCGGACGCCGCCCGCACGCTCGGCCGGCGGCGCGCTCGTCCGACGGCGGCACGGCTCGCTCGACGCAGTCACCCGCCCGAGTGCTCGGCCGGCGGCTGCGTGGCTGGCTTGTCGCGGACGCCCGGCGGCGCGCTAGTCCGATGGCGGCACGGCTTGCCCGGCGCGGTCACCCGCCCGCGTGCTCGGCCGGCGGCGGCACAGCCAGGCCGCCCCACCTGCGTGCTTGTCTAGGAGCGGCTAGCTCGGCGCAGCTGCCCTCCCATGCTCGAACTCGCTCGCTCGGCGCCGGAGATGGAGAAGATAGAGAGAGAGGAAGGGAGGCCGTAGGGAAGAATGCTGACGAGTGGGTCCTATGTGTCGGTGAGTGTGAGAGAGAAAAGGAAGAGGGCAATCTTGTCCATACGAATATACGGTACCCTCCGTACGCCTGCCAATGGGCCCAAATCACCTCCAGACATATATAATGACGTATCTCAAATATCTATAAAGTTGCAATGGCAGTGACATAATTTTTTCAATAATAATGGTGTGCTCAACGAACGGTAGAATTATAATGGTGCGGATCCCGTTAACCCTTTATATAAAATCGGGTCCTAGCTCTTCCTGAGCTCCCACGAGGCCACGACCCACGTTTTCCTCCAGTCTATAATCGCAGTTCTTTAGTAGTTTCGTTCTCTCGCGTTTCCACCTATTCTCTGTAGGAAGCTATCCTTTACAGGTCCTACAGATCACGGTGTTCTGGCTACATACCGATTCCCAATAACAGCCGCACAGTGATCCTAGAGCAGCAGGCATTTGCTTTGCAATGGCCTTCTGCGCGGATTTTGCTGCGCTCCGCCCGTCGCCGGCCGACGTCCGTGTCGTCACGTCCGACGGGAGCACCATCCGTGCGCATTCCTCCGTTCTTGTGAGCGAGGCTTTCTTGTTCCTTTTCGTGTGTGAAATTGATGCGGATCGATTACCCGCCGCTGATTAGATTTCTGGCTATGCCTGCGTGCGCGCGTAAATCCGACGATGGCGGGATCAAGGCCGCGGCGTCCCCAGTCCTGGAGCGGATGATCGTGGGCGCGCGCCGCGGGTGGGACGCCGACTGCACCGTCCGCGTCCTCGGCGCGCCCGCCGACGCCGTCGTCGCCTTTCTCCGCTTCCTCTACTCCAACCCCAGGTAACAACAACGGCAACTACCAACAGCATGCCAGCATGCCACGGTGCGCGCGCGCGGCCTGCCTTGCTTGCCCCGCCGGAGTAGATCCTCCTCGCTGATCGTCGCGCGTGCGGGCGTGATGCAGGGCGGCGGCGGCGGCGGGGGAGTGGGCGGAGGAGGACGCGGTGGGCGCGCACGGGGCGGCGCTGCTGGCGCTGGCGCACGCGTACCGTGTCCCGTGGCTGAAGCGGCGCACGGAGGCCGCGGTGTCGGCGCGACTGACCGCGGAGCGCGTGGTGGACGCGCTCAAGCTGGCCGCGCTCTGCGACGCGCCGCGGCTGTACCTGTCGTGCGCGCGCCTCGCGGGCAAGGACCTGGACGCCGTGGAGCGGTCCGAGGGGTGGAGCTTCGCGGGCCGCCACGACGCCGCGCTCCGGCTCAACCTGCTCCAGCTCCTCCACGACGCCGACCAGGTGCGTCTCTCGGCGTGCCTTGCCTCCGACGGTTAGCTGTTACCAGTTAAGACATTGTTTTATGTTTTTTTGGATTAAGAAACAAGTTTCCAAGTCATGGCAGCGTCAGAACTAGCACTTCTTTTTTAGAACAAGTGCCAGTTCTTTTTTTTTAGAACAAGTGCGTATATGGATCATATCTCCATATGATGAGTCATCGTTGACAGCTCTTGATGGCTGTGCTGAATGCCAACAGTTCCATGACACACCAGCATCTGTATGAGATAGTTCCTGCCCACCTAAAAATCTATTGAATTTTCACCTAGTCAGATGCTGTACTGATATAGCGATGTCTCATTGCCTGATAGAAACAAAGATAGTCCAACCATGCTGCTACTTGCTTAGCACATCGGTGCACAGAGTGATGCAATCCTGAATTCTTTCACTTGACACTAGAGTTTGGCACCCATCCTCCCATGGTACAGACCTACAGTCGAAATGCTGCTGTGCTCCAAACAGACAGTACAGAAATACAAATCGACCACGAGTACCACGATTCCGCACATCCCTTCCCATTTCCTGACGCGGACACGCCCGTCTCAACCATTTTCTTTTCCCTGGCACTGACAGAGAAAGGAGAGGTGGGAGAGGGAGCGTGCGTCGCAGCACGTGTACGGGCAGCTCAGCGACGCCATGGCCTTCCTGGACCGTATCTTCGCTGGCACAGAAGAAGCCTCGTCGTGCGAGGACGAGGACGGCGTCCGCCGGGGGCTCGAGCAGCTCATGCGGCACTTCGCCGCGTGCGGCGGCAGGACCAGGAAACCCGCCGCCTGCCCGCGCTGCAGGCGCGCGTTCCAGCTCCTCCGGCTCCACGCCTCCGTCTGCGACCGCGCCGGCGCCGGCGCCGGCGGCGACCCTTGCAAAGTTGCCTTGTGCAGGTAAATGCCATGCAGATGAATCATCACACGACAATGTCGTGTAAAAAAATGTTTCTTTTTCATTTCTTTTTGGTGTGCTTGTGGACGAGCTGTAGAGGCAGTTGGTAGCAACACCAACAACACGAGGGAACAGTGCACAATTCTGTGGCTGCAAGTGCTTTGTCCCGCTGCTGGAGACGTGCTCCAAGTTCTTTTGGTACAGTTGCACATGAATGCCATGAAAGAAAAAGAAACCTGAAGGACCATCTGACTATTGCTGAAAGTGCACGTGTCAGTGGATAGCATCCACCACAACCTCTATATCTACCATGACTGTACATGTGCCTTTCCCAGACCATTTGCTATGAATCTGAAGTGATTTTGGTTTCCTATTCCAGCAACCTCAAGGCCAAGATGCAAGAAGAGGGAGTGGACAAGACATGGAAGCTTCTGGTGAAGAAGGTGACCAGGGCTAGGGTGATGTCTGCTCTGGCCAGCAGGGAGGTGCCAGAGGTTGTGAAGAAGTCATGGGCCAAATACAGCAGCCGTAGAGCTGCCAGAATTAGATGAAAAAAGGGGGGAAATGAAGGAAATACAAATACTAGTTCTGTACATGTCCGACACAATCTTGGTTTACATTGTGTGCTTTGGCAGTATTCCTACTGTATTTTTCGGGGGGAGGGGTACAGAAGTCGCACTCTGCATATGCGTGTAGCCAAAGAAGCTTGATGCCTGTATATTATGTGGCGCCAAGGTTCAGTATGTACTCATAACACATTCATATTGATTCATGGTTTTCAATAAAAAAGGAAAAAGAATACATAAGATATTGCTTATTGCGTTTTCTTAGTTAACGAACTTTAAAGTTCACTTGAATGTGTATGCTGAAAAATTACATGACAAAATACTACTTTTCAGACCGATATAACTTGGATGATTTTCCCCAGATTTTAGAAAATCCATTTTGGGGCTAAACAACTTATCTAAAAACTCAAAACATAGCATTCTGAGAAGAATTTTTAGTTTCAAAACTACAAAAGCTATGACGCCTTATCTAAGCAAAATGTTTTTTTTTAGCATCTACTTCAAAAAGTTACATGATTTTTTTAGATCTCTCTGTCTTTTTTTTTTGGATTGACAAGAAAAAAAAAAGCCTACCCAAAAACTCGAATATAGCATTTTGAAAAGAATTTTAGTTTGAAAACTATAAAGGTTATGATACCATTCCAAGTGAAATGGATCCTTGCTGGTTTTTATATCTATGTAAAAAAATATTTTTTTGACAGAATATGTAAAAAAATTATAAGACCTTTGGAAATCCATAAGCTCTTCCTTATTAATCACCAAGAGAGGATATACAATATGAGTCAACCGTAAACGTCACTGGCATACGTAGAAAGCGTTCACGACGAGCCAGCGATATTAGCGTGTCCATGTCTCGCCAACGCATGTAACATAACAGTAGTGGCGAGTCACGACATGATCTCTGACGCGACTCAAAGGGAAAAGGCTAGTTCTCAAAATATTACTTACTTCAGAATGTGTTTGATTAAAATTTTAATATTTTTTATTTAGAATAAAAAGAATCCCTCTCAAGGTGTGTGTGGACGGCAGCACGGGCTATAGGAGGCAGGCCAGCTACCTCGTTTGACTTGGCGACCAATGCAAAAGCATCATGCCTTGCAAACGCCGAAACACATTTTAATGGGACCACGGAGTAGATAGATAGAGAAAAAAAAAGGCTGCATATGCATCTTTGGGTTGGCTAGCACAATCCTCGTGTTATGCACAAGTCACCGACCTCTTTGTTGAAAAGGTTAGCTTCGAGACATCGACTTCTGATTGCCAATTTGGTACTGTAGTAAGTTTTTGTGTAGACAGACCTCGATCACGGCAGCTCTAGGTGTCTACTAGTTCAGTTACGGTATTGCCCACCGACAGCTATTAACCACATTAATTTGGTACGTCGTTAGAGAAGTTAAACTTAGAATAAAAAAATAAAAATGGTAATGTTATTTATCTGAATTTGATTTGAAATAGAGTGAGTACTCAAGGAGGTACCCCATCCGTTTAAAATTATAAGTCGTTTTGACTTTTTTAGTTTATCAATTTTGCTACGTGTGTAGACATATTATGCCGCATTGGACAGTTGTGAACCTCAGTGCAGAAGAGGCAGCAGCCAGCTGCTTACTGTACCGGTTACCAGCGTCCACCGTTACATGTTGTAGCCACTGACAAAAGAGAGCAATTAGTGTCTTTTACGTACGTTAATTAATCTCTGGTAAAAGTCCTAATCACTGGTTTGCTTGACCCTAGTCTACCACGGAGCCCTAGATAAGCCACGTGATTTTCACTACAATCAACGCCGCTCGCTTCTTGGGTTTCACTATATATGGCCAACGGCTGGCCCGGCACGGCATGGCACGGGTCCGTGCCAGCACAGCCCGATAGCCAACGGGCTGGCACGGTACACCGTGCCTCATAGGTCTACGGGCCTGGCCTTCGGCCCAGGCACGGCCCTATGGGCCGATTTCCATGTCGGGCTGTCCCACGAAGCACGGCCAGAATCACGGGCCATACATGCTCGCCCGCGACCTGTTACTCTTTGCATTCATAAACAGATAACAGTTCACAGTTTCATAATTCATACATTCACAGTTCACATCAATACATCATCATAGTTTCTTACATTCACAAAATCAAAGTCCAAAACTTATTCGATACAGTCACATTTTCATACATTCACAGAATCGAAGTCGAAATGTCCGATACATTCACAGATCAAAGTTCATACATTCACTGATTCACAGAATCAAAGTCCAAAGTCGACAGACAACAGAAATAACCAAAATGAGCTGTTTAGTGCAATGCTGCCTTATTAAAAACATTTCTAGATAAAACTCACCCTTGTGAGAAACCCTAGAAAGAAAAAAAGAGTGCATCCAGCTCTTAATTAATCATTGTTCAAATGATAGACAAGTCTTTCACAGTCACTGAGTCACACACACCCTTTCACAGTCATAGATCACACACACACACACTCAGGAGGCAAGTCTCAACCTCAGTACCTAACTAAGTACCAGGAGCACCACCAGTAGATCCATCTTCATCAAGGTACAAGTTCTAGAATGAGTCTTTAAGTTCTTGGTTGTCAACAGCATGTTGTTCCCTTTTTTCTCCTAACTCCCAGTCCTTTAAGCAGGTCAGCATCTCCATAGTCTCTGGTGACAAGCGTCGCCATCGTTCCTCAATTATCCTACCTGTCAAACTGAAACAAGACTCTGAAGAGACAGTAGATACAGGAACTGATAGGATATCTCTAGCCATTATAGACAGGATTGGAAAGGTTAGCTTATGGTCACGCCACCACAGAAGTAGGTCAAAATCATCCTCATAAGAAGTGATATTGTCACTGTCTAAGTAAGCTGATAGCTCAGAAATAGCAGTAGATGAAGATGAAGTGGCAGGGAGAGGGGAAGCACCAACAATACCTGATCCACGACCAAAGATTCTTTCCCAGGCCTGCTTTTTCTTACCTGTATGATGTGATGGCTGTGCAACCCTTTGAGACCTAGCTGCACCAGACTTGCTCTCATATTTGTTAAACAGTTTATACAATTCAGTTTTAACATCAGCATAGTATGAACTGTATTCAGAACTAGTGTATTCATCAAGTAATTGCAGCACATTAAAGAAACCACTTATCTTAGCTCTAGGATCAAGAATGAACGCATATGAATATAACAGAGGTATGTCCTGCTAATATTTAAGGAACTTAAGCTTCATAGGTAATACAATAGCTCTCAGATTATGCTCTTTTTTACATGCATGCAAATGAGAAGCAATCTCTAGGATATGGTGCAGAACAAGTGGACTTATAGGATAATAAACACCAGATAGTACAACAGTGGAGTCGTAGAAGAGTTCCAGGAACTCCAGTAACTTCTCAACAAAATACCAATGATTTGTAGTCAATAATTGTGAACCATAATGAGAATTAATGAACACAGAAAAGACATTCTTGTATGGAACCAAATGTTTAAGCATCAGGTAAATAGAATTATATCTAACATCCATATACAAGCCAAACTTTCTAGGTCTAACACTCTTAGCATTATAGTATTCCTTGAACAATGTAATTCTTTAATTAGAGGAATTTAAGAAGTTAATTGTAGTTCTAAAATCTTCTGTGTAAGGTTTCAACCTCTTTAATCTAGATTTTACAAT
Organism: Miscanthus floridulus; assembly: GCF_019320115.1. Taxonomy (NCBI): domain Eukaryota; kingdom Viridiplantae; phylum Streptophyta; class Magnoliopsida; order Poales; family Poaceae; genus Miscanthus; species Miscanthus floridulus. The sequence goes on from NC_089586.1 coordinate 88,645,165, forward strand.
AAGATTAATGATATGACAAGCACAACGTTGATGTACAAGACTGTACTTACGGTTACTAGGATCCAAAGGATCAGGCGAAGGATCAGGATCCAAGTAACAAGCAAATAGAGGTGTCAAAGTGTTCATAGCCCTAGCATTAGAAGAAACATTGTCTAGAGTGACAGAGAAAATCTTGTCAATCAGACAATACTCCTCAACCACAGCAGGAATTCTTTCAGCAATGTTTTTACCAGAATGTTTAACCTCAATCAGTCTAAGACCAATAACCCTTTTCTGTAACTTCCAATCAGCATTCACATAGTGAGCAACAACACTAATATAGTCCTCCTTAGCATTACCAGACCAAATGTCTGAAGTCAAAGCAACAGAAGAAGCAGCAGGCAACACAAAATTCTTAAGCTTATCATGACGTTCAGTAAACAGCTTACCAAGATCTCTAGCGGTGGTCTATCTAGAAACCTTGGCAAACCTAGGGTTATGAGCAAGAACAATGTAATCATCCCATGCCTGTGACCCACCTATACCTAATGGAAGGTCAAGCCTAGCAATCAACCTACACAACTCAGAGCGAGCAACAGCAGGATTGTAGTCCTAGTTATGCACAGATCCATCAGGATTGTAAGAAAGCCTAGACTGAACCCTAGCAGCATGATCAACCTTTTTCCTACAAGATTTCTGATGCCTAATCAAATGGCCAATGTCAGCAACAGATCTAGCAGACAATCTACTCTTACACATTTTACAGATAGCAGCAGTTCTAACCTTTTGACCATTCAAAGTCTCATAGATCTCATCAAAATTAACCCAGACACTAGATTTACGCTTACCAAAGCATGAGGTACCATCTGTGCTGTTGGAGCTGACCGGTGTCCCTGTTGCCGTCGCCGACGGCGCCGGCTCCGCCCCTCCACCACCGTCGCCACCGTCCAGATCGATCGGAGCAGAGCCGCTACCGACATCGATACCCAACAATGCAGTAGCATCGTCATAGATGTCGTCGTCGTTCTCTGGGAGCAGCCCTGCCGCGATCAGGTCATCGTTGCCAGTGAGTGGATAGACGACACCATCGTCATCCGCCATGGCGACCTTGACCGCAGACGGCTTATCTCCAGCACCGTTCCTCAACGGTGCGCGCGGTCGCCGTGCCCGGTCTATGCCACAAGAAGAGGACGACGAGGCATCGGCAACCGACCTGCACGGAGGAGAAAAACAGAGTCAGAGAGATAGAGCCATAGAGGTACAGATCCAGAGTCAATGGAAGACGTAGAAGAGACACAAGAAGTGGAGAAGACATTAGACAGATCTAGGGTTAGGGTTAGGGTTAGGGTTAGCGGAGTACCTGCGCAACCGGAGTCCGATGCAGGAGATGACGAGGACCATCCAGAGGAGAGAGACCGATTAGAAACGATGGCGAACGGCGGAGGAGGGATGGACGGGAACACGGTCACGAACTCACATAGTTCACCGAGAGAGGGAGAAGGGAGGAGAGGCGGATCGAGTTCACCGGAGTCGGGGATGACGGACGAGATCAGTAGATCACGAGAGAGAGCTTAGATTCACCAGATCGTGGATGCGAGCCGACGAGCGAGTGGGGATTAGGGTTAGGGTTGGGAGCGGACTGCGGAGCCGGCCGCCGGCGAGGCTGAGGCGACTGGGCGAGCGGGGGCTCGGCTGTGTGCCTGTGCCGCGGCGAGAGAGTGGGGAACTGGGGATTAGGGTTAGGGTTTGGAGCGGAGAGCGGAGCGGACGAGGAAGCGAGGCGACTGTTGACTGCGGAGCGGGCGACGGGGCGAGGAGAGTGGAGACTGGAGGGTTAGGGTTGGGAGCGGGGGGGGGGGGGAGCCGAGCCGCTTATATGCGGGGGCGGGCGGGCGGCCAGGGCGCTGGCAGGCCGGGCCGTCACCGGGCCGGCTGTTCTGTAGCAGGCCGTGCCGTGCCGGCCCACGTGCCTGGGGTCAGGCTCAGGCACGGCCTGCTGCTCCGGGCCGGGCCAGCCCGGGCCCGCTTGCCTCCGTGCCGGGCCGTGCTTGGGCCAGGCCAAAAAACCGGGCCTTGGGCCGGGCCGACGGGCTCGGGCTGCATGGCTTTCTATGGGTTTCACAGTGCGACTGGTGCATGCAAGGCCCACATGTGAACCGGGAGAAACGATGAAAGCTACTCCGTCCTGGTTCGTTCCAGATTTCATTCTGGTTAGCACTGTCGTCCTAACTGTGAAACCACTCATCATGTCTGTAAGTCTGAACTCTCAACATCTGCTCTGCTGCAACCATCTTCGCTTCAGAGTTCAGAGAGAAACGAAAGCAAATGAATGAATGGATGAACGACACCAAATAAACCCGGCTTGTTCCTTGGGCAATCACTATCAGAGCACAGCAGCTTCACAGATTGAAACCAAAACACACCGCGGTTCTCCTTACAAGGTTCAGCAGAAACAAAACATTTTTACTCATATATATAGCTCCATACCACTGCTATCTATATCATCCTACTACTATGGTCTAATGGTCTATGGTCAGGGGGCAAAACTTGTGTGCACTGACACTGAGACGGACGACTGCACACACGGGAGACCTAGAATGATCACCGTCACCGACCGACTCGTCGCCGTCGATGAGCTAGCAGCCTAGCAGCTAAGGATCCAGCCGGTTGTTCCTGGGCGTGTGCCGCCGCGCGCTCGCGTAGTCCCTCGTCATGAACCACCTCATCCTCTTCCTCTCCTCTGCCCACTGCTCGGCGTGCTGCTGGTTGCTGCCATGGCTCCCGCTTCTCGCCGCTACCGCCGAGCCTTCTCCTTCCACGAAACCAAAGACAAGTTTCAGCCGCTTCTCGGTGACAGAAATAAAACGGCAGCTGGTCACAACACAGTGAAACGAGACGCGACCGGTGAATCACAGAGCGAGGATGTGCACTTACCAACAAGCACTTGCTGATGGAGCAGGGACCTGAAGCTCAGGAGGAAGATGAGAGCGACCAAGCTCACGAGACCAACGAACCTCATGCTGCCGTCTGCCGTCCCTCTCGCTCTCTGCAGTCCAGTAGAGCAGTGGGGTGACTGACGGGTGAGCAGGCGTTGTACGCGCGCGCGCGCGTGCGTGCATACTGCATATAATGCAGGAGCTCATGTCAGAGCATTTCCAACAAGAAGTACAGGTCAAATGGCAGGAGAACGGATTCAGATTGTTTATTTCAGAAGAGTTGTGAGCACAACACCTCTGCCATTTCGCCTTTCTTGGCGGCCTTGGGCTTAAACTAGGTTCCCAAGAACCTTACATGTCCTGCGAAGAATCTCTTGTTTCCGGTGCTCATCGGCGAGCGAAACCCAGGTCTCCCTCGCGGTGGCTGCATGCGGTCCTCTCCTTCCTGGGCCAAGAGCACATGCAGTGCAGACTGCAGAGCTGGCTCAGGTCCCGGAAAACGCCGTCCCCATCAACCAGCGGCATAGCCTAACGATCGAGCGAGCCACATGGCATGTATCTAACTTGCTGCACGCACTTGTAGAGCTGTTCTGGTCATTTTTGGATCCATGAAACTTGTAACGAAGCCCTGCTCGCTCGGTACTAATTCACTGGTTTAGTTGAGGGTCTAGCTGCTTCTGATGAATCTCAGCTTTTCTCCATGGCACAGGCATGCTAGCAAACTGAGATCAGCCTGTTTTGATGCAACTTCATTCTCCAAGAAATGATGGACTATCCCTTTTTTTTTGAAATATATAGTAGTACCTTTTCATGCATTTGCAGAAATAATCCATTTTTTAACAAAATTGCAGAAATGATGCTCCGTTGTAGCACTAAAAATAGTGGGCGTTTTTTTTTGTTGCCTTTTCGAAATAGGACTAGTGACATTTCAGGCTTTTACAGAAACAATGCCCTTGACAAAATTGCAGAAACAGAAGTGGATACTCCGCAGCACGAAAAACAGAAATCACAGTAGGGGCCGCATGTTTTTGTTACCTCTCCAATTTTTAGCTAGCTGTTGGCTAACGAACCGTTCACCAAAATTAATACATACTGAACCGAGACCTGTTATAGGTTCCAGTTTCTACAAATCCAGACGGCCAAACAGCCAAACGATTAAGGCAAATAGAAAAGAAAACAAAAACTAGACATTGTAGTTACCCGCTGCCAAATCTCAAAGAGCAGATATCACAAACACGATGCCAAATACGCGCAAGTTGATGGGAAAACTGCACCAGATAACAGAACACTCTCCACATAGCGCTTAATTCACTTGTCGCAACAAGGATGGGGGAGTTCCATTCCATCTCCCCCTGATAAATTAACAATTGAACAAATTTGACAATTCAGTTCACACAATATTCAGAAATATCTTCATGTTTAACTAGGCAGAACATAGACTCCAGTTCTAGCAAACAACTGAGTACCAAATTGCCATGGCAGTTCAAGCCTCGGGGATTTTGGAAGTTTCCCACTGCCAAATCTCAAATCCGCATATACAAACAAAGGTAAACAGGGGCCATGGTTTTTACAGGCTACGATAAAAGGAAGTCATATTAAAAGTTTCCTAACAGGAAATGTGCATACGTGCTCTATATTACACGCACATCAGGTAGCTCGCAGAACACGGTCAGTCATATGTCCATGTCAATCAAGGCATCTTCCTCTTCACCATCAGACACAACACCAGTTAAGAAGTCATCTCCTGATAATTTGCTGCGTTAAAAAGAAGAATATGTCATTAATTCATTATTGATTATCTTGTGTTCCATGTCAGAACCTTGCAGCTCGAAGCAAGCACCTACCTAGTGCAGTAACATCGAAAGCTCACTACTCGTTTTAGCTTCCTATTGTAGAAGTAGTAGTTGAACGACCATCTACAAGAAAAGGTTAGTATCCATATCAGAATGACGATTTAGATGCATAAGCTAACCATTACAATCCTATCTTAGTTCACTCAACATACATGGCCCCTTTCTCTAGAACTGGATCTGCATCAGAGTCTGGGTTATAGCTGTAGATGTCACACTCTCTGATTTTGATAACCTGAAACATAAGGTGTAAACATAAAATACAAGGACTATACAACCTCCAAACCAAACATTACAAGTGAATCCTGACCTCATCAATTGCTTTAGTCATACTGTCCAGAAGAGAACTGCCCTCATTTGTGGCTGCCCATTGCTGAACATAAGTCCAAATTCAGGTAGGCATATCAGACAGTGAGAAAGGAAAAACAAAGTCTGAGGATCATTTAAATTAAATGTGATAATAAGCCCAGTAAATCAATTACTGTGTTTTTTCCTTTTTCAGAATATGCAGTCTAGCTAAACCAATCTATTTATATGAACAAAGTAAAAAAAAATGCAAACCAAAAGATAAAGAGGAAATCATAAAGCATTACCCTAGAAGCATCAGATAAGTAGGTGTCTACCATCTGCTTGAAACTTTCCAACTCCTCTTCTTGGAAGAACAAGTGTGCCCGAACAGCACTGATAAGTGGACAAATGTTGACAAAAGGATGTTAAATTTAATCTGAAGGCCGTGCTATCATGAATGTGTGACATGACAGCCAGGAGACCTTAAGAAAGTTAGATATATCAAACACCAAAGACCAAGGGAAATGGAGAGAATTGAACTCTCAGCTCAAAGAGCAACGGTTATTAATCCGTCTGTCATACCATCTGACAACACCCCCTTAGGCTGGTAGGAAAGGACAAAAGCGGGTTTGCCATATCGCCCAGGGAAAGCTGACTATGGCATTACCCAAATATCCTTCCTCCCAGATTATATTAGAACACACTTGCTACAAAGACAATATTACCTGAAATCATAATCTGGATATATGTGGCCAAGAGTGAGAACTAGATATATCAATGTTTTCCGGCTGGACAAACATCAAACGAAAAAACAAGTTAGGCTATGTAAAAAGAAAATATGCATAACACAAATAGGAACTTTTGCAAACATACAACTGGGTCAAACCCCAATTTGCTGGATGCCTCAATGAATGGTGGGGCTTACCTTGATCTGGAGGATAAGTGCTCCACTGGTGAAGAAGGATCACTATCAGTGGACTTGCCAAGGTAATCAAGAATCTGAAAGCACAACAGAGAAGTTAGATTGGCATAATTACAATAGCATGCACCAATTCAAGACTCGAATTGAAACATCAACATTTGAAAAGCATGAATACATATAAACATCATACATGCATTCTTTGTGGGCTTTTAAATGAGAAAAAACATTAAGTTTTGCTTGGAAAAGACTGGTGTTTCCCTGAAGAAGAAAAAAAAATTCTCTAAAGATCCTAGGAAATAGATTGCATAAAGACAATAGCAACTGTGAATCTGTGGTATCCCATTTGTGACATTCAGTAAATTTTAAATTAAAGAGAAACAATCTTTGGTTCCTGATCGATCAATCAAACAACTAAATCACATGCTCCCATTGACTTATTCAAAACAATGTTGAAGACCCAAACAGCATACAAGGCCACATGGAGAGTAGAAGATAAAGCCTAACATGACAGGTGGAAAAAAGCATAGGACTGCAGCTTGACGAAGGGTGGCATTAAGCAATGAGGTTGTACATGAATCATTCCATGATTCTTCATGTATGAAAGATGATATCTACAAAACTAATGCCTGGTAAGCATCAACTGCATACATGAGAGAAGGTACCTAAACTAAGTTTCACATAAAGTATAACAGGAGAGGTCCCCTCACGAAAAAGCAAACACAGAAAGAGAGGCCCTCTTTTGCAATATATAACTATAAATAAAGGAAGCATATTAGAAGAAAAAGTGAGTGGAAGCAAACAAGCCCAAAATGGCTGAACCAACCAGGATTTAATGGACTATCTGAAAGTATCTAATCAATCAAAACACTTTGTTTTGCTCTACTATGATTCCAACCAGAGCAGACAAAATTTTCTAAACAAATCACTGTAGATTACACGTGATCTGTAGCCTTGTTGGAGAAAAAATGATCTCAGTGATGATATAATTCATGGATCCGGGAAAGGCATGTACCTCATGTTCTAGGCTTATTGAAAGCCGACGGTCTGTCGCAGTGTGCTTGCCTGCAAATTAATATACCAGCTTATCCAAAACATATAGCTCATGCTCAACAAAGGATGCAATGGAGTATGTTCCTAGTTTCTTACATGAGAAGGCCTCAAGGTTCCCTTTGATTGTACAATCACCAAGGTTGAGCTGCTCGAGGAACAAATTTATACTGGAAACAAACAAAACCACAAAAGTCAGTGAACTGGGGAGAACGAATCGCATGCAACCAAAAGCACACCAACGGCAACAGAAAACACCACGTTTACCTGTCGAAGGGGGTGTATTCTAAAAACTTCATGCTGGGTGGCTTGTGAACTCATAAAATAGTCGATCTGATCGGACGTGCCTCGCGAAGTGGGGTTCAGAACCCCAGCTGTGAAATTAACATGCCCATATCGATCAGTGATAATTGAAAGAGTTTAAAAACAAGCGACGAGAAACATATGAGAACCACAGATTGCAACAGGGGCGAGCACAATTAGCATATTCTTTGGCGAGATTTATATGAATCGGAGCATCCATTTCCTTTCCACCCCTTGCACCAGGGGAGCGCGGACTCAACGTGGGAACAGGTTCGAGAATTCGGAAATTAAGCTGGTACCGCTAGTAAAATCCGCGAACAAATTTGATGAATCGAAGAATCCGCCGCAGGAAGAGGATTTGGGTCCGAGAGCTCACGGTCAAAGCAAAGGAAAAAAGATCCTGCAGGAGGGAGCGAAGAATCTGTCCAAATATAAGGCTTGCTTACCAACAAAACGAAGAAATCAACCGAAGGCTGGACCGAGATGCCGCTCCACCGCAGCAGGGAGAGGGGAACGGGGACGGGGTCACGGGGGCGGGGATGGGAATGAGGAAGACGATGACGACCTCGCGGTGGAATATGCGGTCTCGTCGGCTGGATGCCTGGATCTGGATCGATCGATGCCAGAACGGGGCCGGGGCTGAGAGGCTGAGAGGCTGAGCCCGTGGCCCGTGGCCCGTGTATGGCAAAGGTGTGGTCTGTATGGTGTGTCCGTGTGTGTCTCCCAAGTTCTCTTCTACTCACAATCGTTAATTAGGGCACGTATCGGTTTGGACTCGTCGCATAGGCGGTCTTACGTAGTACTATCTCCCTTCTATTTTATCTACACGCATAGGAAGATTTAAATTTTAAAAACTTTCATTAATAATTAGACTAATAATTTTTAACTATTATAATACAAGCTTTGTTGAGTTGTGACCAACTCTCTGTTTGGGTAAACCGGTTTTTTAAAAGTTCAGTCATTGAGAAAGGGGAACCGAAGTATCGATAGGAAAATCTGAGACGATTTGGCTACCCGAAACATCGGTTCGGTCTTTGGTCTCAACCGAACCTGACCGATCACCAAGCAGTGAGGACGAGAAGCTCTGATCTTACACCACACATGAAGCTAGATTTTCAATCCGTGGCTCCACACACCAAATCAATGAAGAGAGAGACCTATGGGAAAATAGCAATTTGAGGTACCTTGAGTTCATCTTCACCATTAAACAGGAAGCCGGAGATTGATGAGCAAGAAGCCAACAACATCGGCGATACGCATCTGCCTGGGCGGCAGTGCTTCTGGTAATCGAGGATTGAGGGTGTGGCAGAACCATCTAAAATAACAAATTTACGGAGGCGCTCGTCTTCCACCAGAACACTAAGCACTCTGAAAGCAAGCTACAACAGGCGGTATCCGTCGGGCACACCCCAAGGAAGAACCCGAAAGATCCACATTTTTCTCCAATGATCCAATAATGAGAATGAGTTACAATACTTAATACATTTCATACATCCAGAGTTCTTAGAAATTCATTATTACATTGCAAATGTCAGAGTGTGGAATATTAAACAGCGGAATATAAATAAACATCTATCGATAGGAAACAAGGATCCGTCTATGCCCACCAGAAAAATCCTTCACACAATGGTACTCCTCAAGCATTACCTACAACAGGGGTAAATAAATCATGAGTACACAATGTACTCGCAAGACTTATCTGACTAGTGAGAATAATTTTCCAACTCCAAGGGATATGTAAACCTTTATGATTTGCTAGGTTTCCTTTTTACAGAAAACAATACTAATAGTGAGTCCTTACTTATGTTATTATTAGGAGCCATGGTTAATTTATTATCTAGCAATTCTATGTAAGCAATTATTCTACTTTCAAGCAAGAGTTGAGCAATCAGTTCTATTTCATCGCCTTTTATCCTTCAGTTCTTACTATGGTGCTAAACCGTAGACAAGCCGTACCGGATCGCCCGACGATTCGCTAATCAATGCCCCTAGCTGGGTACCCCAAAAACACACTCCCTACTTGTACCCCAGGCACAAGTAGGACCAACCCATCACCCTCCTGTTCTGGGGTTCAGGTCCCCGTCCAAACTTAGACTCTAAGTCCTTGCTCCTAAGTCCCGGGCTTAGTGCGGTGTAAAGACCTCTATCATCTCCACCTCCAATCAGTCGGTCTGGAAAGAGCCAGAACCCACGACAAAAGAGCAACAAGTCTTTCCTGCGCGCCATACCCAAGTATGTGCTCGAGATAATAAATCTGTGACTTGCCTAGAGCCTTATGCAACGGTCGGTCCTTAACCGATATAGATAGGAAAAAAGTGTAACCAGGCTATGGTCTGTTGGCCACAGGACACAACCTCTTATACCCACCAATACCCAAATCATATCCCTGTCCGGTCACCATTTTTCTTTTCCATCATTTTATCATGAGTGATCATAATTATCACCTATTGCGAGTAACGGTAGGTTACTCTCGCTACCGAAATTCTAAGCATAACAGCTACTTGACCTGTACTAGTAGGACTCATAGGTAGATGTATTTATGCATGTAGTTTCCATAAAATACCTAAAATGTAAATGCACATTATATATATATTCAGTGATCAATAAAAATACGGGTTATGCATCGGGGCTTGCCTTAGGCAGGCGGTGGGTCAACAAAGTCAGCACCAAAAGGCTCCGGGACTCCCTCCTACACGAGGATCTCCTCATACTCCTCAATGACCTCCTCGTAATCTTGTTCGTCCACGGGCACAAACTCTACCAACTTATGATATACATGCATGAAATAATGATGCAACACTTAGTAATATGACAACAGCAGCTCTTAAAATAAAGATACATCTATCAAGCTACTAAGCGAGTTCTACCGACTAAGGTGTTAAGTTACCTACTATTAACACTAACAAGTATGAAGCATGACATATATTATCTTAGCAACTAAAGGTATTCTTACTCTTAATACCGATTTACTCTATATATGATAGAACAAGGGTACTAGCTATTCTATTTATCAACTTACTCTAGTGCTACAAAATTACAGTGAGTATATAATAATCTAATGATCCTACTGTAAAAAATTTATGCCTAAAGCTACCATCAATTTGCCACAAAAAATCCTACAAATATTAATCTACATAATACTAAGCTCTCTAATTTGAATTTATGAACCTATCATTATCATACCTAACTGTAAACTAACTACACTAACCGATAGATGACATTTTTGTGAACCCAACAAATTTTATTTAACCATTTTTGGACATCTATAAGATTTACTATAATTTATCAAAGTTTAGCTTGAAACTAAATTGAAAAACTAAAATGTATCACGCGGCTCGCGAGCGAGCGGCTCGGTCCAACCCGGCGCAACGTGTGTGCGCTGCACCGTGCGGCCCACACGGGGGCGCGGCCCAGTCCGCGCGATGACAACCTGTGATGGGAAGGACCCACGCGCGCCGGTCATCTTACGAAAACACCCTCGACCTTTCCGGTAATAACACGAGTACTAAGAGCACTATTTTGCCAGTCTACGATTACGCAAAATAGTCCCTAGAAATAACCTATCTTCGCAACGACGATACCCCCGAGCACCCGCGCGCGTACCGGCACGGCGGCGCTGGCCCAAGCGGTTATGCTGGCCACACCAGCCCTTCCCCGCCCTAACTACTGAGCCGATACCTACCTAGGAGTGAACGCGAAGCACTGGGCGAAGGAAGCGTGATCTGGGACACCACAGCAAGGCCAGACCATGGTGGCGGAGATCCTGCAACCACGATAGTGGCATTTCGGTGAGTTACAATAATGTCGGAGAAATTAGGATAGCTACTGAGCTCAAGGAACTCACCATGGAACCAATCGAGGCAGTGGTTCAACTAAAGACGGACCGAGCCGAGCTGGCCGCATGCACACGGACAGTGCGGTGGCGCACGGCGGTGGCAAGGCTGTGTCAGGGGAGGCTAGGCAGTGGTAGCGATTCGGCAAAGATGCGTAGGGTGATTAGCAGGTGGAGGCGAAGCTAGCAGTGCAAGGAATTGACACGAACTGCACTGGACAGGGAGCTTGCCTTCGACGCAGACCGACATGGTCTTATTGACCCGGTGGAACGATAGCTCCAAATTGGAGCACGACACGGCGAGGCTCGCTGCAAGGTGGGGTTGGGTAGGTGGCTGGCTACTTAGGGAGTCGAGGACGGGGTTAATTGGATTGAGATGGCTTCACCAGGTTGAATTACAAGCGCGGGACTGGTGAAAGCTCTAGTTTGGTTTTGGTTAATTGATGAACCCTAAGTGCTAACCTAGTTTATTAAAGTGATTATGAGATAGGTAGCACTACTCCAAGTGATGAAGCAATGGCGAAGATCATGACGATGGTGATGGCATGGTGATGATCAAGTGCCTGAACTTGAAAAGAAGAAAGAGAAAATTAAAAGGCTCAAGGCAAAGGTATAAATATTAGGAGCCATTTTATTTCGGTGATTAAGACACTTAGCGAGTGTGATCACATTAAGGTTAGATAGACGTACTATTAAGAGGGGTAAAACTCGTATTGAAATGCGGTTATCAAAGTGCCACTAGATGCTCTAACTCATTGCATATGCATTTAGGATCTAGTGGAGTGCTAACACCCTTGAAAATGCTTGTGAAAATATGCTAACACATGTGCAAAAGGTGATACACTTGGTGGTTGACACATTTAAGCAAGGGTTAGAAACTTCACCAGTGGAGTGTCCGCCCATAGAGTGCGGATAGTCCGACGGTGCCACCGACGCCCTAGACAGAAAAGACAGGGGTTCATAGAGTGACCGGACGCTGGTGGTGTAGTGACCGAACGTTGGGTTTAGAGTCCGGTCAGTAGCAGCAGTGAGCACGCGTCTCGGTCTTGTGATCAGATGCTGGCGTAAAGAGTGACCTGACACTGGCAGGGTGCATCCGGTCAGTGCTAACGTAAGCTGACGTGAGGCGCACAGAGGAAATGTTGAGTGACCGGACGCCGGGTGAGTCCGGTCGAGCATGACCAGACACGTCCGGTCGTGAAATTTCGTGTTTGGAACCTTACTAGAAACGACCGGACGCTGGGGTCCTATGTCCGGTCACTTTCTAACTGATGCGTCCGGTCATCACTTGACTGTTGAGATTGGGCGATTGGCGTTTGAAGCCGATGACATGTGGCAAGCATTGGATGGCCGAACGTTGGGATCCTGTGTCTGGTCGATCTGACCGGAGCGTCCAGTCACCCCGTGTTGTGCCTAGTGAAGGGGTATAATGGCTCTATTTCATGGGGGCTTCTATTTAAGCCCCATGGTCGGCTCAAGCTCACTCTCTTGGCCATTTGCATTGACATAGCAACCTTATGAGCTTAGCCAAAGCCCTCCCACTCATCTCCATCATTGTTTCATCATCATTATGAGATTGGGAGAGAATCCAATCATATTGCTTGAGTGAGTGCATCTAGTGGCACTTGGCATTCGTGTTTCGCTGTGGAATTCACTTGTTACTCTTGGTGGTTGCCGCCACCTAGTCGGCTTGGAGCAGCGAGAATCGTTGAGCAAGGTTGGTGATTGTCTCTGGCTCTGATCATGGTGATTGTGAGGGGTCTTGTGCCTTCCTCGGCGGAGAGCCAAAAGGTAACTCTAATGGATTGCTCATGTCATTGAGTTACCTCACTAGTGGGTAGGTTCTTACGGTGTCTAATTGTGTGGACGAGGTTCGTGCAACACCTCTTAGCCACCGAACCACCAAGTGTTGGTCGACACAATGGGGACTAGCGTGCCGGCAAGCATGTGAACCTCAGGAGAAAAATTAGTTGTCTCTTGCCCTTTGGTATTCTCCCAGTGTTTGATTTAGTATTCATCTTGTGATTGGTTCACTCCTCTATACGATGGTATAATCACCCTACTCACTCATTTATATTCTTGTAAACTAGTTGTGGTAAGCTCTTTAGTGTAATTAGAATTGAGAGCTTGCTTTGTTATTTTAAGTTCATCTAGTAGAGCTCTTTAGAGTTGCAAGATTGAGAGCTCTTAGTGAGTAGTAACATTGCAAGTTGTGTGCCTAGTAATCATTGTAACTAGAATTATTGGATAGGTGGCTTGCAACCCTTGTAGAGCTAGAGCAAGTTTGTGTTTCGCTATTTGTTATACTAATCAAATTGCTCTAGTTGATTTGTAGATTTTTAAATAGGCTATTCACCCCCCTCTAGCCATATTAGGACCTTTCAAGTGGTATCAGAGCTATGGTCACCATTTGATTGAATGCTTAACAATCTCGGTGTCAAATTATGGCTCAAGTTGTGTTCAACCATGTGGGGGGCAAACCACCGTTCTTTGATGGCACATGCTATGATTATTGGAAAAGAAAGATGAGGATGTATCTTGGTTCAATCAATAATCAAGTATGGGAGGTGACCGAGAATGACTATGCTATCATTGATCCCGATGACCCCACCAACCAAGACAAGACCAACAAGCAATGCAATACAATGTCTCTCAACACCATATACAATGCCATTGATTCCAAAGTGTTTGAGCAAATCAAGGATTGTGAAAGAGCAAATGAGGTGTGGAGGAGATTGGAGGAAACATATGAGGGCACACCGGTGGTGAAGAGTGTTAAGTTGTACATTCTTAAGGATAAGTTGACAAGCTTCAAGATGAAGGAAGATGAGAGCATTTCGGAAATGTTCTATCGATTGCAAGTGATTGTAAATGACTTGAAGGCCTTGGGAGAGAAGATCAAGGATGATGATGTCTCTCATTGGTTCTTGATGTGCTTACCTCCAAGATTTGAGATGTTGAGATTGCTTATCATAAGAGGAGGATTGAAGGAGATTACCCCTAACCAAGTACTAGGTGATGTCATGACCCAAGAGACATACCGTGTGGAAAGGGAGAGGATGACAAGGATGACAAGAAGGAAGAAGAAGAAAAGAAGAAGAAGAGTATAGCATTCAAGGCTAGCTCATCATCATCCAAGAACAAGGGTAAGTCCAAGAAAGAATCAAGTGATGATGATGATCTTAGTGGTATTAATGATGAAGCTATGGCCCTCTTTATACGCAAGATGGGAAAATTCATGAAGAAGAAGGGATATGGTGCAAGAAACAGAAGAGATCACACCAAAAGCAAAGAATATGTGAAAAGATGCTACAATTGCAAGAGTCCCGATCACGTTGTAGCAAATTATCCCTACAATAGTGACAATGATAAGGATGAGAAGAAGCACAAGAAGGATAAGAAAGAAAAGAAGGAGAAGAGAATGACCTTCCAAAAGAAGAAGAAGGGTGGAGGCTATGTGGTCACTTGGGATAGTGATGGCTCTTCAGATAGTGATGACTCTAGTGATGATGGCAAGAAATCTATCAAGAAAGCACTAGCAAGCATCGCCATCAACAACAAGCCCTCCATCTTCGACACTCCTTCGACATGCCTCATGGCAAAACCTACTAAGGTAAAATATGATGTGAGTGATGATGATGAATGTGATAGTGTTGCTTGTAGGAGTGATGATGATGATGAGTACTCTAAGGAGGAGCTCATGGACATGTGTGGGCAAGTGCATACTTGCTTTGAGATAAAGAGAAAGGAGTGCAAGGAATTGAACAAGAAAGTCAAATTTCTTTTGCAATCCTTTGATGAGCTCAATGCCACTTATGAGAGGTTAATAGAAGCCCATGAGAAGCTTGGCAAAGCTCACTCTAAGCTTGAGAAAGCTCACTCATCTCTCATCGAGCAAGTCAAAGAGGAAGCCAAGAAGGAGCAAGTGATTGTATCATGTGATGTGGGACTAACATGTGATCTTATTGATGAATATTTTTATAAGCCCATTATAGTTGCTCCCACTAACACTTATTGTAGCACTACTACTTCTATTTCACCTTTGAGTGATGGTCTCACTTGTGATGCCTCATTAATGGTGGAAAATAAGACCCTCAAGAAGGAGGTGAATGAGCTCACTCGTGCCTTAGGCAATGCCTATGGTGGAGATGCCCGCTTGCTAAAGTGCTTGGGTAGCCAAATGTTTTCTCTCAATAAAGAGGGATTAGGCTATACCCCCAAGAAAGGCAAGGCGGCCTTTGTCACTCTCAAAATTAACTTTGTGAAGGGCAATGGTTGGTTTTACAATAGATGCAAGCAAGTTGGGCATGTAGAGAAATATTGCAAGATTAACAAGAACAAGCTACCTATTGTATCCTCAATTAAATTTGATTCTTGTTACATGCTTATTAAGGGTGCCAATGGTGTGAAGGCTAAGTTCATTGTTACACCAATTGTGGGCCTAAAGAAGAAGGCCATTTGGGTACCAATGACCTTGGTAACTAACCTTCAAGGACCCAAGCAAGTTTGGGTACCTAAAAGGAATTGATCTTCTTTTATAGGTCAATTATAAAGCCAAAGGAAGGCATTGGGTGCTTGATAGTGGGTGCACACAACACATGACCGGTGATCCAAGAATGTTCAATTCAATCAATGAAAACAAGAGCAATGGGATTGATAGTATCACATTTGGTGACAATGGCAAAGGCAAGGTCAAAGGGCTTGGTAAGATTGCAATATCCAATAACTTAAGCATTTCTAATGTGCTACTAGTAGAGAGCTTGCACTTCAACCTTTTGTCGGTAGCTCAATTGTGTGATCTTGGTTTCAAGTGCATATTTGGTGTGGATGATGTAGAGATTATAAGTGTAGATGGCTCTAACTTGATATTCAAAGGATTTAGATATGAAAATCTATACTTGGTTGATTTCAATGCTAGAGAAGCTCAATTGACAACATGTTTGATCACTAAGTCTAGCATGGGTTGGTTATGGCATAGAAGGCTTGGTCATGTTAGAATGAAACAATTGAACAAGTTGATTAAGCATGACTTAGTTAAAGGCTTGAAAGATGTCACATTTGAGAAGGATAAGTTATGTAGTGCATGTCAAGCCAGAAAATAAGTTGGTAACACACATCCTAAGAAGAGCATGTTGAGCACATCTAAGGCATTTGAGTTGATGCATATGGACTTGTTTGGACCAACCACATACACAAGCATTGGTGGAAATAAATATGGATTTATGATTGTGGATGATTTCACTAGATACACATGGGTATTCTTTTTTGTTGACAAGAGTGATGTGTTTGCAACATTCAAATCATTTGTCAAGGGCATTCACAATGAATTTGAAACAACCATCAAGAAAGTTAGAAGTGACAATGGTAGTGAATTCAAGAACACTAGAATTGATGAGTTGTGTGATAAATTTGGAATTAGACATCAATTCTCGGCCAAGTACACTCCTCAATCAAATGGCTTAGTTGAAAGGAAGAATAGAACTTTGATTGGCATGGCAAGATCGATGTTGAGTGAGTACAATGTGAGTCATTCATTTTGGGCCGAAGCAATCAACACGGCTTGCAATTATAGCAACCGACTCTATTGTCACTCCATGATGGAGAAGACACCTTATGAGCTTTTGAATGGAAGAAAGCCCAACATAGCATACTTTCGGGTTTTTAGTTGTAAATGCTATATATTGAAGAAAGGCACTAGATTGAGCAAGTTTGAAAAGAAATATGATGAAGGTTTCTTGCTTGATTACTCCACTACTAGCAAGGCTTATAGAGTTTAGAATTTGGCTAGTGGTACTCTTGAGGAGGTTCATGATGTGGAGTTTGATGAAACAAATGGTTCCTAAGAGAAAGATGAGAATCTAGATGATGTAAGAGGCACTCAATTGGTCAATGCAATGAAGAACATGGACATTGATGATAAAAGGCCAAGAGAGGTGATTGATGTTGAAGATGACAAGAATCAAGTGCTCTCTAACTCAAATGTGCAAGCTAGTGGTTCTCATGATCAAGTTCAAGCAAGAACTAGGGATGACAAAGTGCAAGATCAACAGCAAGTGGCTAGTTCATCATCTCAACCAAGTGATCTATCAAATGCAAGAAATCAAGTGCAAGTGCTTCAACCAACCAATGTTGTAAGACATCATCACTTGAACACTATCATTGATGATATTTCAAGAGGTGTGCAAACTAGATCAAGATTGACTTCATTTTGTGAGCATTTCTTATTTGTGTTATCCATTGAACCTAAGAAGATAGATGAAACCTTAAAGGATGTTGATTAGGTCAGTGCTATGCATAAAGAGCTAAACAAGTTTACAAGAAACCAAGTATGGGAGTTAGTTGAGAGGCCTAAGGATCATAATGTGATTGGAACCAAGTGGGTCTTTCGGAACAAGCAAGATCAAGATAGGATAGTAATAAGGAACAAAGCAAGATTAGTGGCTCAAGGTTATACTCAAGTTGAATGTCTTGACTTTGGAGAAACATATGCTCCGGTTGTAAGATTAGAAGCAATTAGGATCTTGTTAGCCTATGCTTGTGCCCACAACATCAAGTTGTACCAAATGGATGTGAAGAGTGCATTTCTCAATGGGTACATCAATGAGCTTGTGTATGTTGAGCAACCTCCCAGTTTTGAAGATGAAAAGAAATCCAACCATGTTTATAAGTTGAGAAAGGCTTTGTATGGATTGAAACAAGCACCTAGAGTATGGTATGAGAGATTGAGAAATTTCCTACTCTCTAAGGGATTCAAGATGGGAGAGGTTGACACCACTCTCTTCACCAAGAAGCTTGAAAATGACTAGTTTGTAATGCAAATCTATGTTGATGATATCATTTTTGGATCAACAAATCAAGATTTTTGTGAGGAGTTTGACAAGATGATGGTAAGTGAGTTTGAGATGTCCATAATTGGAGAGCTTAGCTACTTCCTTGGTCTTCAAATCAAGCAAATGAAGAATAGCACATTTATGAGTCAAAGCAAGTATATCAAGGACATGCTCAAGAAGTTTGGAATGGATGATGCTAAATCTATTAGTACACAAATGGGGACAAGTGGAAGCTTGGATAGTAATGCTAGTGGCAATATGGTGGATCAAAAGATGTATCGGTCTATGATTGGAAGCCTACTCTATGTGATTGCAACTAGGCCGGATGTGATGTTTGGTGTATGTATGTGTGCTAGATTTCAAGCCTCAACAAGAGAAAGTCATTTGAAGGCAACAAAGAGAATATTGAGGTACTTGAAGCATACACAAAATGTTGGATTGTGGTATCCCAAAGGAGCTAGATTTGAGTTGATTGGATATTCGGACTCCGATTATGCGGGATGCAAAGTTGAGAGAAAGAGCACTTCGGGCACCTGTCAACTATTGGGAAGATCACTTGTGTCTTAGTCATCAAAGAAGCAAAATAGTGTAGCACTTTCAACCGCCGAAGCAGAGTACATTTTAGCCGGTAGTTGTTGTGCTCAATTACTTTGGATGAAGGCTACTTTGAGTGACTTTGGAATTAAATTCAAGCAAGTGCCATTGCTATATGACAATGAGAGTGCCGTAAAGCTCACCAACAACCCGGTTCAACATTCAAGAACA
Organism: Miscanthus floridulus; assembly: GCF_019320115.1. Taxonomy (NCBI): domain Eukaryota; kingdom Viridiplantae; phylum Streptophyta; class Magnoliopsida; order Poales; family Poaceae; genus Miscanthus; species Miscanthus floridulus. Next base: position 88,663,917 of record NC_089586.1, read on the forward strand.
AAGCATATTGATGTCCGCTATCATTTCATAAGAGATCACCAACAAAAAGGGGGACATTTGCATTGAGAGTGTGGGCACCGAAGATCAACTTGCCGATATCTTCACCAAGCCACTTGATGAAAAGAGGTTTTGCAAGCTAAGGAATGAATTGAACATACTTGACTTCTCCAATATGTGTTGATGCACCCCCCACTTATATGACATGCCTCTCCTTCGAGCAATCCAAGGTAAAAGTTGATTGGCATGGCATACATCCTTGCTAAGGACATATTTAGTGCATCTAGACATTTTTCACATTTGAATAGGCTCATTCATGAAAATCAAATGAATTTGATGCTTGTATGGTACCACTATTGCTTGTATGCTTGAGATGATCTAGTGGTAGCATATGACATGTTTGTGGACTTGTAAACCTAGTGTTTGATCTAGAAAATAAGCTATAAGTGTTTAACTCAACATGGTACAAGATAACCCTTATTTGGAGGTGTGAAGAAGCTTGTCCTTGGATCAAACCGAGTTAAATATCTTTTGCAAGTAATCTAGATTGAACCAAATTGGGAAAATAATCCTCATTTCACATGGTTTCACCCCTACCTATCTATAATTTGAGCTCACCTTTTGTGCTAATTGTTGACAAAGGGGGAGAGAAATTCACAAACATAGTAAGATAGGAGAACCAAACAAATAAAATGACATTGTAAGGGGAAAAAATAAAAAATGCACACAAGTAGAGGGAGCAAGCTCATAAACTTGTATGTTGCATTTTGATGTGCATTTCATATATTTGCTTGCATAGCACAAGTTCTAAATTTCAATATCCATGCTTGTGTGGTGTATGCTAGTTATATGCTTGAATGGTGAAATGAAAAACTAGCATGCATAGGCTAAAGTAACTAGACTTATGTTCATTTTACGGAAACTAGACCCTTGCTTGTAATGGTGATCTCATGGGGTATTCTAGTTTTTGTGTATGTATAGTTACTAATGGTGCTAAGGATGATATATTGGTGCACTCCGATTGGTATCACGCTTCAAAGGTCCATCTCTTATACCTTAGCATCATACGGTAGAAATTGTCTCCTATATTTCCTATCTAAGCATATGTGCAAGCTACAATCCAAACTCTTAGCACATATGTAGGGGGAGCAATTGCTACCACTTGGAGTTCATGAAACTTGTCCATATTCTTTTACACATGGTAAATATGCTTGGGCAAGCAACGTGGATTCAATTAAATATCAATTTATATCTTTGTGTAAGGGTTGTCATCAATTACCAAAAAAGGAGAGATTGAAAGCTCTAGTTTGGTTTTTGGTTAATTGATGAAACCCTAAGTGCTAACCTAGTTTATCAAAGTGATCATGACGATGGTGATGGCATGGTGATGATCAAATGCTTGAACTTGAAAAGAAGAAAGAGAAAAACAAAAGGCTCAAGGCAAAGGTATAAATAGTAGGAGCCATTTTATTTTAGTGATCAAGACACTTAGCGAGTGTGATCACATTTAGGTTAGATAGTCATACTATTAAGAGGGGTAAAACTCGTATTGAAATGCGGTTATCAAAGTGCCACTAGATGCTCTAACTCATTGCATATGCATTTAGGATCTAGTGGAGTGCTAACACCCTTGAAAATGCTTGTGAAAATATGCTAACACATGTGCATAGGGTGATACACTTGGTGGTTGGCACATTTGAGCAAGGGTTAGAAACTTCACCGGCGGAGTGTTCGCCCGTAGAGTGTGGATAGTCTGACGGTGCCATCGATGCACTAGACAGAAAAGACAGGGGTTCATAGAGTGACCGGACGCTGGTGGTGTAGTGACCAGACATTGGGTTCAGAGTCTGGTCAGTAGCAGGAGTGAGCACGTGTCTTGGTCTTGTGACTGGATGCTGGCGCGAAGAGTGACCAGACACTGGCAGGGTGCATCCAGTTAGTGCTGACGTACGCTAACATGAGGCACACAGAGGAAACATTGAGTGACCGGACGCCAGGTGAGTCTGGTCGAGCATGACCGGACGTGTCTGGTCATGAAATTTCACGTTTGAAACCTTACTAGAAACGACCAGACGCTGGGGTCTTGCGTTCAGTCACTTTCTAATTGACGTGTCCGGTCATCACTTGACCGTTGAGATCAGTCGATCTATGTTTGAAGCCGATGACACGTGGCAAGCATCGGGCGACCGGACGCTGGGGTCCTGCATCCGGTCGATCTGACCAGAGCGTCTGGTCACCCCGTGTTGTGCCCAGTGAAGGGGTACAACGACTCTTTTTTGTGGGGGCTTCTATTTAAGGCCCATGCCCAGCTCAAGCTTACTCTCTTGGCCATTTGCATTGACATAGCAACCTTGTGAGCTTAGCCAAAGCCCTTCCACTCATCTCCATCATTGTTTCATCATCATTGTGAGATTGGGAGATAATCCAAGCGCATTGCTTGAGTGATTGGATCTAGTGGCACTTGGCATTCATGTTTTGCTACAGGATTCACTTGTTACTCTTGGTGGTTGCCACCACCTAGTTGGCTTGGAGCAGCGAGGATCGTTGAGCGAAGGTTGGTGATTGTCTTCGGCTCCGATTGTGGTGATTGTGAGGGGTCTTGTGCCTTGCCCGGCGGAGAGCCAAAAGGTAACTCTAGTGGATTGCTCATGTCATTGAGTTACCTCACTAGTGGGTAGGTTCTTGCAGTGTCCAATTGTGTGGATGAGGTTCGTGCAACACCTCTTAGCTGTTGAACCACCAAGTGTTGGTCAACACAATGGGGACTAGCGTGCCAGCAAGCACGTGAACCTCAGGAAAAAAATTAGTTGTCTCTTGCCCTTTGGTATTCTCCCGATGTTTGATTTAGTATTCATCTTGTGATTGGTTCACTCCTCTACACGATGGTATAATCACCCTACTCACTCATTTATATTCTTGCAAACTAGTTGTGGCAAGCTCTTTAGTGTAATTAGAATTGAGAGCTTGCTTTGTTATTTTAAGTTCATCTAGTGGAGCTCTTTAGAGTAGCAAGATTGAGAGCTCTTAGTGAGTAGTAACATTGCAAGTTGTGTGCCTAGTAATCATTGCACTAGAATTGTTGGATAGGTGGCTTGCAACCCTTATAGAGCTAGAGCAAGTTTGTGTTTCACTATTTGTTATACTAATCAAATTGCTCTAGTTGATTTGTAGATTTTTAAATAGGCTATTCACCCCCCCCTCTAGCCATATTAGGATCTTTCAACCGGCGACCAAGGTGACAGAGGAACAAGGGATGGTTGGCGTGGCTCGACGAGGCATTGTCGTGGCAGGACACGGCTGTCAATCGGTGCACAACGCGTATGGCTATAGGGCGATGGGGAAACAACCAACGTGGATAGGATGGTGGGCCACACGACCATAAACCGGAAGCTGACGATGGCGGCTCAGCCCTACGCCATAGTGGCATGGCGCCAGTCAGCGTAGCATCGCATCGAGCATGATGTGAAGGTAAGGGTAGGTGGCAAGCCACGCGTGGCAAGGCGACGTGTGGGCAGAGCCAAATGTGGCCACGAGCGCACAGTACTGCCAGGCGAGCGTGAGGCGGCAGCGCGGCCAGGCAGACGCGACGGCGGTGGCAGAGCACACGTAGGCGACCTCGCATAAGCGGCCATGGCCAGCAGCAGCGGGGTGTCGTGATGCGTGGAGTCAGCGACATGGCAAAGTGACGACAGTGGGCTAGCCAGGGCAGTGGGCCCATGACGACGGCATTGGTGGCCGAGTGGCCAGGTCACCGGGCGTGGCATGCGCGTGCATGTGCGTGCGTGCCTGGCAACGACTGTGTGGGAGTGCATGAGCACATGCATGAGCATGGTAGCGCGCGTGTGCATGCCAGTGCCGCACACCAAGCTGAACCAAAGCCAGTGACCGCATCCAGACGCTGACATGGGCCAGAACATGCCATGCACGATTTTTAAAGCTGCTAAAAAATCCAACTTGGTGATCCAATCGCTAAACCATCTATTTAACGCTCGAGCTGGTATATCAGGCTACTAAAACAAACCCTGAGACCATGCCACTACTTAACCCGATTTTCCTATAAAAATTGCCAAACTTAGCTTCGTCGACCCATTTTCAGACTTAAGAAAATTGACTAAGTTTCGATCTGTTTTGCGTCAACTTCGATTTCCAAGCTACCAACCATGCTAGCTAGTGACTCCCATTCTTGACCTCAAGTATTTCACCGTTACCTACAAAGTTTGTACTACAAACTCTATTAAAGTTTCGTCTATGCGTTCTATAGCATTCTCGTTCAATAAAAAATTGTTTAGAACACTAAGTGATACAACACAACATGAAATATAACATTCGTTTTGCGTTTCCGACGAACGTTTCGAGTACGTATATTGCTTTACACCCCATATTACACACATTTACACATAAGTATGATGCTCATGTAGTGTTTTAACAAAAGACTGTACAGTGTAACACCGAGGGTGTTACAAATCTACCCCCCTAAAACAAAATCTCGACCCGAGATTTCATGGGCCTAGTGTGGGAAAGGAGGTTGGAAATACATCTCAACGTAGCAACTACCTATCAGGACCAGAGAGAAGGTGGGGGTAATGCTTCAATATATATCTCTCTTGTTCCCACGTGGCCTCATCCTCAGAGTGGTTTTGCCACTGCACCTTGTAGAACTTTACCACACTATTCCTTATCACTCTTTCCTTTTCATCTAGGATTTTGATAGGGTGCTCAATATAAGTCAAATCTGGCTAGAAGGGAAGCCCTTCAATTTCCACAGCTTCATCAGGAACCCATAAACATTTCTTCAATTGCGATACATAAAACACATTGTGTACCACAGATAAAATATCAGGAAGCTAGAGACGATAAGCAAATGGGCCATACTGCTCCAACACCTTATAAGGAATCACATATCGAGGGGTAGCTTGCCGTGGATACCAAATTGATGCACCCCTCTCATAGGAGACACCTTGAGATACACAAAATCCCCAGCTACAAACTGCAAGGGCCTTCTTCACTTGTCTCTATAAGCTTTCTGTCGACTCTGAGCTGCCTTCAAGTGACTCTGAATAATGCTTACTTGCTCTCAAGCCTCCTTGATGAAATTTGGCCTAAAGTATCCACAGCCTCCCACTTCAACCTAGTTAAGTGGTGTCCTACACTTTCTTCCATATAGAGCTTTAAATGGTGCCATACGGATGCTTTCTTGATAGCTATTATTGTAAAAAAATTCAGCTAACTTTAGGCATCCATCCCACTTCTTAGGAAAAGAAATGGCACAAGCTCTCAATATATCCTCAAGCACCTGGTTCACCCTTTCAATTTGGCCATCAGTTTGTGGATGATATGCTGAGCTTCTGAGGAGATGAGTACCAAGACATTCCTAGAGTTGCTTTCAGAAATGAGAGACAAAAACTGACCCTCTGTCAGAGATGATAGTAAGGGAAACTCCGTGTAGGGTCATAATCCAATCAAAATATATCTTAGCATACTTCCTAGTTGTATATCTAGTGTCCACTGTGATAAAATGAGCAGACTTAGTGAGACGTCCACAATGACCCAAATAGAATCATAGCCCTTGGATGTATGGGGCGAACCCACCACGAAGTCCATGGACATATCTTCCCATTTCCAAATAGGAATGGGCAAGGGCTGCAAATATCCTAGAGTATGCATATGATCTGCTTTAACTCACCCACAAGTGTTGCACTCTACAACGTACTGGGTGATATCCTGCTTCATGTTGGACCACCAGTACAAGTGGCGCAAATCATGATACATCTTGTTGCTGCTAGGATGGATAGATAGCTTTGAATGGTGAGCTTCATTCAAAATCTTCCTTTTCAGCTCATCATTTGATGGAACCACCAATCTATCCTTGTACCTTACTACATCTTGGTCATCAATACTAAAGTGAGGGCCACGCCCTTCGGCAATCAATTTCCTGATGTGAGGAATTTCTTCAGTGTCTTGCCTTTGCTCCAGAATAATCTGCTCCAAAAATTCTGAGGTCAAGGCAATGTGAGCTAGTACTTCTGCATGGTTGAGAGACAAAGGTGTTTCTTCAACCTGATATGACTTTTGGCTCAAGGAATCAGCTACCACATTGTCCTTTCCTAGGTGGTAATGTACCTCCAAGTTATAATCCTTTATCAATTCCAACCACCTCCTTTGCCTCATATTTAGCTTAGACTAAGTGAAGATATATTTGAGGCTCTTATGATCTATAAAAATCTGTACTTTGTTGCCCAACAAGTAATGCCTCCAAATTTTTAGAGCGTGGACCACAGCAACTAGCTCTAAATCATGAGTGGGGTAATTCACTTTGTGCTTTTTCAGTTGGCGCGAAGCATAAGCTATCACACGCCCATCCTACATCAGCACACATCCCAACCCTGTCTTCGAGGCATCATAGTATACATCAAAGGGTCTATCAATATCTGGTTGGGCCAACATAGGAACAGTGGTCAGAATTGTCTTCAAAGCTTAAAAGGCCTCTTCATAGACTAGGCTCCAATCAAACTTGGCTTCTTTTTGGAGTAGCTTGGTCATCGGCTGAGCTATCTTGGAGAAATCTAGAATGAAATGCTGATAGTACCTAGCTAGACTAAGGAACTGACGAATCTAGTGCACAGACTTGGGAGACTTCCAATTCAGCACATCTTGCACCTTGTTGGGATCTACAGAAATGTTGTCAGGTGTCAACACATGCCCCAAAAACTGTACTCGATCTAACCAGAATTCACACTTGCTGAATTTAGCATACAACTTATGTTCCCTCAATCGAGTCAGTACAATCCAAAGGTGTTGGGCATGCTCTTCATCGTTCTTGGAATATATCAGGATATCATCAATGAACACCACAACAAACTTGTCCAGCTCCGGCATAAAGACCGAATTCATCAGGTACATGAAGAATGTAGGACTGTTGGTGAGACCAAAAGACATTACTAGGTACTCATACAACCAATACCTAGTAGAAAAAGTTGTCTTTGGTATATCTTGTGGTCTGATCTTGATCTGATGATAGCCTGAATGGAGGTCAATTTTGGAGAACATCTTGTCACCAGCTAGTTGATCAAACAAAGTATCTATGCGGGGCAAAGGGTACTTGTTCTTAATGGTTATCGCATCAAGAGGGTGGTAATCCACACATATCCAAAGAGTGCCATCCTTCTTCTTTACAAAAATGGCTAGACAACCCCATGGTGAAGAGCTAGGATGAATGAAACCCTTTTCCCGCAACTCTTCAGCTGCTTCTTCATCTCAGCCAATTCCTTTGGGGCCATGTGGTACGGGGCATCAGGAGATAGGAGCAGTACCAGTCTCTATCTCAATGGAGAATTCCACCTCTTTGTCCGGTGGCAACCTAGGTAGATCTTTAGGAAAAACATCCAGGAACTCGCATACTATCAGAATAGAGGCAAGATTAGGGGAAGCTTTAGCATGAGCAGCAATAGGTAAGACTGGATCTGAGGGTACCAGAAGAGACATCCTATCCTCAGAAGAAGGAAGTCGTAACTCGATAATTCTCTATTTCAAATCCAAGACTACCCCATACACCCACAACCAGTTCGTTCCAAGAATAGCTTCAATGCCTTGCCCAGGCAGTACCATGAACTAGAGACGGTAGGTGCAAGTGGCTAATACCAAGCTTATTGTGTTCGTCTGAGTATTGATGCACATCTGTGCACCCGGAGTATGGATTCTATAGGCATATGGTATAGCCATAAGAGGTATATTGTGCCAGTCTACAAATCCCATGCTCATAAATAAATGTGATGTACCAGAATCAAACAACACATAAGCTAGATGGGAATCAATGGTAAACATATCAGCCATCACCGGTTCCTGCTGCAATATCTGCTCAGCATCCATGAAATTCACCTGTCCAGATCAGTTGACTGGCACTTTTTTCTTGATCACTGTCCGCTTCACTAGCCTAGAGTTAGCCGATGGCTGGGCAGACTGGGCTGCTTGGTTCTAGGGACACTCTCGGGCATAGTGGCCATCCTTGCCACATTTGAAACAAGCACCTGACTTATTTCACTATCCTAGTTGTGGTGGGGCCTGCTGTCCTTAGGGCTGCTACTATGGCACCTATTGAGTAGGTGCACGGTACTATGCGGAAGAAGCCTGAGAAGTATGTTGGGGCTGTCGAAACGAATGCCTGCCTGATGATTGATAGGGCACCCATCGAACAACCTGTACTTTCTGAGTATGGGGGTGGCTAGAAGACCCTATAGCCACCCACTTTCTCTTCCATTCCACCTAGGAATCCCGCTGCAAGCCCTCCATGGCAATGGCAGCATTCATCATTGCCCCAAAAGTCTGATAGTTCTCAGTATACAATTTTTCCTAAAGGCTGCAAGAGAGGACGCGATAGAAGCAGTCCCTCTTCTTCTCATCGGTATCCACATGAGTTCCAGCATACTAGGACAAGTGATTGAACTTATTGATGTAGTCCATCATTGACAAACTACCTTGCCCCAGGTCTAGGAACTAGTCAGCTTCCTGTTAAGGACACCAGTAGGAATATAAAATTCCCTAAATGCTATGGTGAACTCCTGCCAGGTCACCCAGTGATCTCGCTACTGCATGGCATTGAAGGTATCGCACCATGCACTCATAGACCCTAACAACTATTGCACTGCAAAGCGCACCTTCTACTCATCCATCATGTTGAGCAACAGGAACTTCTGCTCTAGAATGCGAAGCCAATGCTTCGCATCCAGGGGCTCAGCTCATGGTGTGAATGTGGGTGGGTGCGTCTTGAGGAAATCTTGGTAAGAGCAGGGTCCCTTAGGACCATGAGCACCACCCTCATTCCCACCATTGCCCCCGTGGCCCGCACGGGCGAAACCAGCGACCGTCTATGCTAGTAGCTCCATGGCACAAGCTGACTCGCAGCGAGCAGCCATCATTTCTGCCATCATCTCCACGTGAGTCATCGGCGGTGGCGATGGTGGAGGAGGAGCCAGCAGTGGAGCCTCATGGCTCTCCCCGTTACCGTGATCATTGGCTCGGCCACTTTCACCTTGGCCCTCGCCAAGACCGTGGCCCACTCCGGCACTGGTGCTCCCACGTCCGAACCTCAGATTCATCTGTAAGAGATAGGAACCAACCACTTAGGACAACCTTCTAGATCAGAACAAGGGATTAGAGGAACGACGAGACATTTATTAAAGCATTCTCTTAGTTGTCCTATCAATTTTCTAATCCAATTATACATATAGGGGGACTTTAGATTAAACAAGATTCTATTATCATGATGCATGTATCGGACTGTACGCTCACTCAAGCTGGAATATAGCGGCATTCATAAAATTTTGGCACATCGCATACTCACTTTCCGTATGCTAAGCAATTTCTTACGCAATGTAAGTCAGTGTACCTACAGAAAACTGACTAGATAAAACCAGTGCCGCTATCCTAGATAGACCATATTGCTAGGGCTTATACGTATTTACATAACTTTAGCACATCCTATTTTTTGCCAAACTTTTTTTGGTCAAATTTTTAAGTTTTGGAAAAGAGTGATGAACTCATAACCCATTATTGGCTCTGGTACCAACTATGGTAGAACCACCCGAAAAACACACTTACGGAGGCACTCGTCTTCCACCAAAACACTAAGCACTCCAAAAGCAAGCTACAACAGGCGGTATCCATCGGGAACACCCCAAGGGAGAACCCAAAAGATCCACATTTTCCCCCAAGGATCCAATAATGAGAATGAGTTACAATACTTAATACATTTCATACATCCAGAGTTCTTAGAAATTCATTATTACATTGCAAATGTCAGAGTGCGGAATATTAAACAATGGAATGTAAATAAACATCTATCGATAGGAAACAAGGATCCGTCTGTGCCCACCAGAAGAATCCTTCATACAATGGTACTCCTCAAGCATTACCTGCAACAGGGGTAAATAAACCCTAAGTACACAATATACTCGCAAGACTTATCCAACTAGTGGGAATAATTTCATGACTCCAAGGGATATGCAAAGCTTTATGGTTTGTTGGGTTTTCTTTTTGTAGAAAGCAATACTAATAGTGAGTCCTTACTTATGTTATTATTAGGAGCCATGATTAATTTATTATCTAGCCATTATATGTAAGCACCTATTCTACTTTTAAGCAAGAGTTGAGCAATCAGTTCCATTTCATCACCTTTCATCTTACAGTTCTTACTACAGTGCTAAACCATAGACAAGCCGTACCGGATCGCTCGATGATTCGCTAATCAATGCCCCTAGCTGGCTACCCTAAAAACACATGCCCTACTTGTACCCTAGGCACAAGCAGGACCAACCCATCATCCTCCTATCCTAGGGTCTAGGTCCCTATCTAAACTTGGACTCCAAGCCCCCGCTTCTAAGTCTTGGACTTAGTGCGGTGCAAAGACCTCCACCATCCCCGCCTCTAATTAGTCGGTCCAGAAAGAGCCAGAACCCATGATAAGAGAGCAACAAATCTTCCCTACGCCCATACCCAAGTATATGCTTAGGATAATAAACCTGTGACTTGCCTAGAGCCTTATGCAACGGTCGGTCCTTAACCAACATAGATAGGGAAAAAGTGTAACCAGGCTATGCCCTGTTGGCCGTAGGACACGACCTCTTACACCCACCAATACCCAAACCATATCCCTACCCGGTCACCATTTTTCCTTTCTACCATTTTATCATGAGTGATCATAATTATCACCTATTGCGAGTAACAATAGGTTATTCGCGCTACCAAAATCCTAAGCATAGCAGCTACTCAACCTGTACTAGTAGGACTCATAGGTAGATGTATTTATGCATGTAGTTTCTATAAAATACCTGAAACATAAATGCACATCATATATATATATATATATATATATATATTCAGTGATCAATAAAAATATGGGTTATGCACTGGGGCTTGCCTTAGGCAGATGGTGGGTCAACAAATTCAGCACCAAAAGGCTCTGGGACTCCCTCCTGCACGAGGATCTCCTCCTCGTACTCCTCAATGACCTCCTCGTAATCCTGTTCGTCCATAGGCATGAACTCTACCAACTCATAATCTACATGTATGAAATGATGATGCAACACTTAGTAATACGACAACAATAGCTCTTAAAATAAAGATACATCTATCAAGCTACTAAGCGAGTTCTACCAACTAAGGTGCTAAGTTACCTACTGTTTACACTAACAAGTATGAAGCATGACTTATATTATCTTAGCAACTAAAGGTATTCTTACTCTTAATACCGATTTACTCTATATATGATAGAACAAGGGTACTAGCTATTCTTTTTATCAACCTACTCTAGTGCTACAAAAATTATAGTGAGTATATAATAATCTAATGATCCTACTATAAAAATTTTATGGCTAAAGGTATCATCAATTTGCCATAAAAATTCCTACAAATATTAATCTACATAATACTAAGCTCTCTAATTTGAATTTATGAACCTATCATTATCACAGCTAACTGTAAACTAACTACACTAACCGATAGATGACATTTTTGTGAACCCAATAAAATTTTGTTTCACCATCTTTGGACATCTATAAGATTTACTATAATTTATCAAAGTTTAGCTCAAAACTAAATTGAATAAGCATATATTAATTCACTGTAAATTAAAAAACTAAAATGTATCACGCGGCCCGCGAGCGAGCGGCTCTGCCCAACCCGACGCAACGTGCGCGCGCTGCACCGCGCGACCCACGTGGGGGCGTGGCCTAGTCCACTCGACAACAGCCCGTGATGGGAAGGACCCGCGCGCGTCGGTCATCTTACGAAAACACCCTTGACCTTTCCGATAATAACGCAAATACTAAGAGCACTATTCCACCAGTTTACGATTACGCAAAACAGTCCCTAGAAATAACCTATCTTCGCAACGGCGATATCCCTGGGCACCCGCGCGCGTACCGGCGCGGCGGCGCTGGCCCAGGTGGTTACGCCGGCCACACCAGCCCTTCCTCGCCCTAACTACGGATCCGATAGCTACCTAGGTGTGAACGCAAAGCACTAGGCGAAGGAAGCGCGATCTGGGATGCAGCAGCAAGGCCAGACCACGGTGGCGGAGATCCTGCAACCATGGCGGTGGCGTTCCGCTGAGTTACAACAATGTTGGAGAAATTGGGATAGCTAGTGAGCTCAAGGAACTAACCACGGAACCAATCGAGGTGGTGGTTCAACCGGAGACGGCCCGAGCCGAGCTGGCCGCGTGCGCACGGATGGTGCGGTGGCGCACGGTGGTGGTAAGGCTATGTCAAGTGAGGCTAGGCGGCGGTAGCGATTCGGCAAATGTGTGTAGGGTGATTAGCAGGTGGAGGCAAAGCTAGCAGTGCAAGGCTGTAACACCCTAGGTGTTTGGCTTGCATAATTTGAATTGCATTGCATGAGCATGAGCATCAAGCATTCATATTTAAGCTTTTACTTTTGAAACATATGATTGAAACATATGAACCATGCCTTGCTATTTCATGTTTTCCTTGTATATGCTTATGATCATGATTGAAAATATGGAAATGGTTGATGTGAGTCACTAAAACATCTTATCTACACTTAGGATGACTAATGGAACATTGTTCATGAAGATCACTTTGTCTAATTAAGCCTCTAAGTGATGCTATGTATGTTGACCTGGGAAGTGAAATGTGTAACCAATGTATGGAATGTTTGTGTGACCTTATGGATAGCTTAAACATGTTTAGAATGTCATTAAGAACAACTTTGGTATTCATGACTGAGGGTAATTTGGTCACTAAGTCATAGTTCAAGTGTTAGTCATCATTTGAATGTAATAGGTTTGACCTAGTTTGAACTATATGATAGAGACTTTGCATGGATGTGGTCACTAAAGCAAAGTTGTAGTATTTGATGAGAGGAACAACTTTCATTTTTGGGTCATGAGCTAATTATGTGCATAGCTTAGTCTTTTTGAGCTCATAAGATTCAATATTTTGCTGTTGTTCAAAATAAAAAACTTCGCTAAGTCATTTTCGACTGGCAGTGTGACGAGCTCAACTTTGGGCTGATTTTACTCCCTAACTGTTGCGAATTAGGAGAAGGTTTCTTAAGCATTTTTGTAGCTGGTACTTAGGGCTATAGGTTTTGTTCAGTTGGTTTGCACTAAGGAGCTACGTATTAAGAGTTTGATCGCTAGCAAATCACGTCGTCAGGCTGGGATCACGGGTCTAATGGCCGAATTGGCTTGGCTTTGGTGGCCGACCGCCGCTAGAACGCGAATGCCGCGTGGAGCTGGTGGAGGCTGCGCGTCACCGTTGCCTTGACCAGCCAGGCCACACCGAGCCAGAGCACACCTTCAACCTCCCCAGCATCCACCCGTGACACCCTGTGCTCCCATTTGCATTTCCCTGCCTCCTCCTTCACCGTAGCGCTCATCCGCAGCAACCGCCACAGCACCAAGCTGGTCGCCGTCGCTTTGCTGGCCACCAAGCTTGCCCCGCATCACTTCTCCACCACCATAGCAACTTCACTGTCATCCCAGCGTCTCACCACGCTCGCATTGCTCGCTAGCCATGCACGGTAAGGCTTCCGTGCCGCGTTCTCCCTCGTCAATGTTCTGCTGCCGTGCTCTGTCGCCGTGGCCAGGATGCCTCTGTCATCCGTTTGCCACGAGAGTGATTGAGTTAGCTTTTCGTAGCCTATAGACTCTTGGCCGAGCCCTATATCGAGTCATCATGGTCACCTCCAGCGTATCGCCGTCGTCCCGCTCTACCGTGCCGCCATGGCCGCCACCATCGAGCTTAGCTTCGCTAATCCGTCCAAATAGCTAGCCTAGTGTGTGCACCAGGTCATGGGGGTCACTGTAGTTCCAGTTCCATCGTCGGAGAAGCCGCCTTCGACGAACTCCGGCCGCTCCACATCGAGCAGCGCCGCTGCTCTGTTTCGCTGTCAATAACAAGCAGGCTCGACTGACCTCTGTGTCCTGGTTGTCAGTGACACTAAGTTAAAAGGATAGGTCATTCATTTTCAGATTTGATGCAAATTTTGAAAAATGATAAGTGGAGTTCTAGATTTCCATTTTTGGTGAACCAAATTTTGTTGTGATCCTTAGAAAATTTAGTTTTTTATAAAAATATGAAATGTGCATTTTCTGGTATTTTTCATGGTGATTTAAATATAGATAAATGAGTGCTTTTTGTATGTTTACAATCTTGTAAATTAGATATCTTGAGCTAGAAAAATGACAAAATGGTGATTCTAATTTTGTGGGTTTTGTATTTATATACTCTAGCTAGAAAAAATAATAAGCTTACTGTAAACTTGATTTAAATATGGTCTTTCTAATTATTTATTAATAAATGGCATTTTCTAAGGAAATTTGTAGGGATAAAAATATGTAATATATTGCTATGCAAATTTTTGTACAGTATATCATGGATATTGCAAGAGTTGCTTCTATCCCGCTGTGGATGAGGAGTAAGCCTTGGGTAGGCTTCTTTACTAATCCCTCTATATGCTTTTGTGGACTGTGATCATATGTTGGCACTATATTAAACTATGTTGGCAAATGCTACTTTCGAACTTAATTTGCTTCCGCTATTATCTATCAAACTTGGTTTGTAATAACTTTATTTCATACTCTGATGATGGAAATGTATCTGCGAACTTTATATATTATGTGACATGTATGTTGAATCATGTACAATCTTGGTTGTTTGTGGATCGTTTATCGAGACCCGTCGTGGTACTCGACAGACTACCGGGTTTATTTGGGCTCAAGTATGACAGTGCGACCGCTTGTGAGCTGCCATTGTACTTGTGCTCTTTTAAATTGGTTGGTTCTGCGATAGAATTGACACGAGTTGCACTGGATAGGAAGCTTGCCTTCGACGTAGACCAACACGGTCTTATTGACCCGGTGGAACGGCAGCTCCAAATTGGAGCATGGCACGGCGAGGCTCGCTGCAAGGTGGGGTCAGGTGGGTGGGTGGCTACTCAGCGGAGTCGAGGACGGGGTTAATTGGATTGAGGTGGCTTCACCACATCAGTCGTCCCATTCTCGACCACAAGTATTTCACTGTTACCTATGAAGTTTGTACTACAAACTCTATTAAAGTTTCGTCTATGCGTTCTATAGCATTCTCGTTCAATAAAAATTCATTTAGAACACTAAGTGATACAATGTGACATGAAATATAACATTCATTTTGCATTTCCGACAAATGTTTCAAGTACATATATTGCTTTACACCCCATATTACACACATTTACACATAAGTATGATGCTCATGTAGTGTTTTAGCAAAAGACTGTACAGTGTAACACCGAGGGTGTTAAAGAGGGCCTAAGGAGAACCCAGTAGAGTTTTCTAGGATGGTCGATCGGACAGGGCTCCACTGCTCCAAAGTGAGAGACCGAGGGCATGGCCAAGGGCGACGACATTCCTACTTTTGAGACGACAGATGAGGTTGACAAGGAGTTGCAAGAGGAAAAAAATTATATGATTGGGCAACTGCTTCGTGGGCTTCATGTGTGTTTGGATGGTTACCGCATATCGCCATGGTATGCCATGACTCTCTCATATGCCACTAGCTCTCTCTTATTATAGATCAAAGCTTAGGTTCCATTTGGTTGGTTGTTGAACTTGCGGCGTGCCGCAACACTAACATAACATGCACTTAATTTTTTGTGCCAAAGGCTGCCAAATGTATGGTGCATGATTTAGCAAATGTTTGATACATGGCTATGACAAACTAGGCTCTGGTGGGGTGAATATACGCACTTCGGGTTGTTTGGGTATATCGGGTAAATGAGCAATAAGATCGAACAAATAAAATATTGATCGCTTTCTTAGAATGCCAAACCAGACCGATGACCGAAAATTTGGTTCTTTCAGTCTTGGTCTATTCTGGTTCGGTGTTTCGTTTTAGGTTTTTTTGCCCACCAACTCTCTGCAAGCCACAATTGTTAATTAGGGCATGTGTCAGTTTCTATCTCGAACGTGTCTAGCAGGTGGTCTCATATTGTCGTATACAAGGGCCCGGGTAACTTCACCACCCGTATATCCAAAATTTCATCCTATTTTTTTGTCCCACCCCCTAATCATCCGGGAATAAAGAGTTTCTTCCATTCTCCTTTACTTAGACTCGGACTTATGATCCATACTCATACGAGTTAGAACAACTCGCGTTTATCAATGATGGATACAGGGGCTAATTCCAATATGTATTGGGTTGCACGCCCCCGTGGCTTGTATGTGACCCAAACTCATGACCCGCGCTCGTTAAAGTTAGAACAACTTGCATCTAGCGATGATAAAGAGTCTGGTTCTTTCAATATTGTATTCTGTTGTAATGCATGAACACATTTGTTAGTATTTACTCATGAAAATGAATTGGCCACATATTATTTCTATGAGTGAAAGCATCAAATTGTATCTTAATTAAACTTGAAACATCGTCTAAAAACATAAACATGTCTATGAGGGCTCTAAGAGCAAGTATTATAAGGTTGTGGTAGAACCGCCTAATCTAATGCCTCTCAGGAGTACTTGTCTTCCATTAGACACTAAGTACCCAAGAGAGGACACTAAACTACGCAGTTCCATCGAGCACACCCCATGGGAGAACTCAAAAATCTATATTTTTCCATTAGGATCATAAATGAGAGAATAAAGCTTACAACATTCTTAAGTCATTTTTTACATCACTTTATTACAGTACCAGAATATTACTTCAATTGATTATAACAGCGGAATATAACAATGTTATCAGAGTTTTAGAGGAAGCATGATTAATTTTATGGCATAGTGGAGCATTAACATAGTGGATATTTTTATACAAGAGATGCTAGCAGATTTTACATCTTTTCTTATAAAAACCTTTAGTGAGGGTTATAAATACACACTACGTTCGTAGCGTGAAAGAAATCATCTCTAAGCCTACCAGGAGGTTTCCACACACAAGAGTTGGCTCTAAGTATCCTTCAATCACCTGCAACAGGGGGAATAAAACTCTGAGTACTCGATTGTACTCAGCAAGACTTACCCGACAGGAGGAAAATAAAAGACTCCAAGAATATGCAAGGCTATTTGGCTTGTGGGTTATTGCATCTGCAGGAAGCATTACTAAATGTGCGTTCTTATAGTCAATTTTATTAGCAGTCATCATTAGTTCATTAACTACCCATTCTATGTAAGCACCTATGCTACTTTCAAGCAGGTGGTGAGCAATCATAACCATTTTATCACCTTTTAAGTTTTAGTTCTTACTACGGTGATAGACCATAGCCAAGTCGTACCGTCTCACATAAACGGTGATTCACGAACCAATGTATCCTAGCTGGGTATCCTAAAACACATGCCCTATTTGTACCCTAGGCATAAACAAGACCAACCCATTCCACTCCAGTCATGGGGTCCAGGTCCCCGTCCAAACTTGGAGTCCAAGCCCCCACACTTAAGACCTAGTCTCAGTATGGTGTTTAGACCTCCACCTTTCTCCGCCTCCAATCAGCTGGTCCAAAAAAGAGCCAGAACCCATGACAAGAGCGTAATGAGCCTTTCCACTCCCATAAGTAAGTATGTGCTTAAGATAATAAATCTGTGACTAGACTACCATCCACAGCAACGGATGGTCCTTAATCGACACAGGCGGAACAAGTGCAATCCGAGCCTCGCTTGAATGCCTAACCAAGTCTAGATCCAAGTACCATTCCATCCGGTCTCCAATTATCATTCATATCTATTCCATGTGATAGTAATGTAATAATGACAATAATATCTTTCCTATCTCTCGCGAGTGACAGGTAATGACTCGACTTCTATCGAATCATACAGCATAGCATATTAGTAGGACTCATAGGATAAGGATATATATATATATATATATATATATGCAAGTGGTTTCATTCAACTCCTTAAAACTTAAGGCACAAGCATAAAATAAAGTGCAGAATAATAGGGGTTATGCACCGGAGCTTGCCTGGGTAAGATATAACCAAAAGTTAGCATTCCATCATGGTGACATGATCATCAAAGCACTGTCTTTTTCGCTACTTCGGTTGACTCCATGATCCATTGCTGTTCCTATTATGATTTATGTGGATGCAACGTAGAGATGCAATTAATCAATGGTAACCGCAACTCTTAAAAATATAATTACGCTCCGCAAGCTAACGAGCAAGCTTAAATGACTAACGTACTAGTCTACGTATCCACGTCGTCAAGTAAGGCTTCGCCTTCGAAATTTTTTTCTAGTTTAAAAATCCCAATGTGTTTCGGCATTTTATTGATTAAATATATATTTTTGAACTCGGGCTCATTTAGCTACCTTAGCAAACTAATTATTATGGAGCTACAAAAATTACAATGAGCACCAAATAATGTGAGGAATTTACTATGAAAGTTTCAGAGCCAACACTATCACCAATTTATCACAAAAATTCCTACAAGTTTACATTTACAATATTAAGAATCTTAAATTAATTAGATAACTCCTGAAAATATTATAAAACTATGTGAACAAAACATACAAGTAGATAGATCATGATTTTAGGAACTTAACAAAATTGGTTTCACAATTTTTGGTTAACTACACAATTTTATATTGAATTTACAAGTTTACCTTAGAAATTAAATTAGAAAATGCATTAGATAAAGGAAAGGGCCGGCAACAACTCCTTCTGGCCCGATAGCCCTGCGTGGGGTGGTTGCGCGCACATCGCGGCTGAAAGCTCTAGTTTGGTTTTGGTTAATTGATGAAACCCTAAGTGCTAACCTAGTTTATCAAAGTGATTATGAGATAGATAGCACTATTCCAAGTGGTGAAGCAAATGAAGATCATGACATGATAATGGTGATTCCATGGTGATGATCAAGTGCTTGGACTTGAAAAAGGAGAAAGGAACACAAAAGGCTCAAGGCAAAGGTATAAGTGGTAGGAGCCTTTTCGTTTCGGTGATCAAGACACTTAGCGAGTGTGATCACATTTAGGTTCGATAGCCGTACTATTAAGAGGGGTGAAACTCGTATCAAAATGCGGTTATCAAAGTGCCACTAGATGCCCTAACTCATTACATATGCATTTAGGATCTAGTGGAGTGCTAACACCCTTGAAAATGTTTGTGAAAATATGCTAACACACATGCATAAAGATGATACACATTGTGTTTAGCACTTGGGAGCAAGGGTTTGAAACTCCACCGGCGCTCTATACAAAAAGATAGGATTTCATAGAGTGCACCGAACGCTGTTCACATAGTGACCGAACGCTGGGGTCCGGCGTCCGGTCAGTGGAAGCAGTGAAGACGCTGGCGTTGGTCTTCGACTAGACGCTGGGTCACTTAGTGATAGGAGGTCTGGTCCTACTGACATGGTAGCACACAGTGAAAAGGGTGACAGGCCGGACGCTGGGTGAGTACGGTCAAGGGTGACCGGACATGTCTGATCATGAAAAATTGTCTCTGGATGCTTACTAGAAACGACCAAATGCTGAGGTCCTGTGTCCGGTCACTTCGAAGCAGCGTGTCCGGTCACAACTTAAATGTACTGATGATCATTGAGATCGAGCGATGAGTGTTTGAAGCAAGGGCCATGTGGCACGCATCGCATGACCGGATGTTGGGGTCTAGCGTTTGGTCGATCTAACCGGCGTGTCCGGTCGATCTAACTGGCGTGTCCGGTCGATCTGACCGGCGCATCCGGTCGATCTGACCGGCGCGTCTGGTCACCCCGTTTTTTAGTGGACTGAGGAGCCAACGGCTCTATTTTGTGGGAGCTTCTATTTAAGCCCCATGGTCGGCTCAAGCTCACTCTCTTGGCCATTTGCATTGACATAGCAAACTTGTGAGCTTAGCCAAATCTCTCTCACTCATCTTCATCATTGATTCAACATCTTTGTGAGATTGGGAGAGAATCCAAGTGCATTGCTTGAGTGATTGCATCTAGAGGCACTTGGTGTTCATGTTTTGCTGCAAGATTCACTTGTTTCTCTTGGTGGTTGCCACCACCTAGATGGCTTGGAGCAGCGGAGGAGGATTGGCATGAGTTGGTGATTATTTGTGGCCATCTCTGGTGATTGTGAGGGGATTTGTACCTTCCCCGGTGGAGCACCGAAAGATAACCCTAGTGGATTGCTTGTGTCATTGAGTTATCTCACTTGTGGGTAGGTTCTTGCGGTGTCCAACTATGTGGATGAGGTTCGTGAAACACCTCTTAGCCGCTGAACCACCTAGTGTTGGTCGACACAATGGGGACGTAGCATGTTGGCAAGCACGTGAACCTCGAGAGAAAATTGGTTGTCTCTTGCCCTTTGGTATTCTCCTGGTAATTGATTTAGTATTCATCTTGTGATTGGTTCACTCCTCTACATGTTGGTATAATCACCCTACTCACTCATTTATATTCGTGCAAACTAGTTGTAGCAAGCTCTTTAGTGTAGCTAGAATTGAGAACTTGCTTTGTAGTTTAAGTTCATCTAGTGGATCTCTTTATTGTAGCAAGTGTGAGAGCTCTTAGTGAGTAGTGATATAGCAACTTGTGTGTTTAGTGATCATAGCAACTAGAATTATTGGATAGGTTGCTTGCAACCCTTGTAGAGCTAGAGCAAGTTTGCATTTTGCTATTTATTATACTAATCAAATTGCTCTAGTTAGTTTGTAGATTTTTAAATAGGCTATTCACCCTCCCTTTAGCCATATTAGGACCTTTCAAGTGGTATCGGAGCCATGGTCATCGTTTGATTGAAGGCTTATCAACCTCGGTGTCAAATTATGGCTCAAGTTATGTTTAACCATGTGGGGGGCAAACCACCGTTCTTTGATGGCACAAGCTATGATTATTGGAAAAGAAAGATGAGGATGTATCTTGGTTCAATCAATGATCAAGTATGGGATGTGACCAAAAATGACTATGCTATCATTGATCCCGACAATCTCAGCTACCATTACAAGACTAACAAGTAATGCAATACAATGGCTCTCAACACCATATATAATGCCATTGATTCCAAGGTGTTTGAGCAAATCAAGGATTGTAAGAGAGCTAATGAGGTGTGGAAGAGATTGGAGGAAACATATGAGGGCACACCGGAGGTGAAGAGTGCCAAGTTGTATATTCTCAAGGACAAGTTGACAAGCTTCAAGATGAAGGAAGATGAGAGCATTCTAGAGATGTTCCATCGATTGCAAGTAATTGTCAATGATTTGAAGGCATTGGGAGAGAAGATCAAGAATGATGATGTCTCTTATCGGTTTTTGATGTGCTTACCTCCAAGATTTGAGATGTTGAGATTGCTTATCATAAGAGGAGGATTGAAGGAGACTACCCCAAACCAAGTACTAGGTGAGGTCATGACACAAGAAACATACCATGTAGAAAGGGAAGGGGTTGACAAGGATGACAAGAAGGAAGATGAAGATAAGAAGAAGAGTGTAGCATTCAAGGCTAGCTCATCATACAAGAACAAGGGCAAGTCTAAGAAAGAATCAAGTGATGATGATGATCTTAGTGATATTGATAATGAAGCCATGGCTCTCTTTGTGCACAAGATGGGCAAATTCATGAAGAAGAAGGGCTATGGTGCAAGAAAGAGAAGAGATCATACCAAAAGCAAAGAATATGTGAAAGATGCTATAATTGCAAGAGCCCCGATCATGTTGTAGTGGATTGTCCCTACAATAATGACAATGATGAGGATGAGAAGAAGAAGCACAAGAAGGACAAGAAGGAGAAGGAGAAGAAGATGACCTTCTAAAAGAAGAAGAAGGGTGGAGGCTATGTGGTCACTTGGGATAGTGATGGCTCTTTGGATAGTGATGACTCTAGTAATGATGGCAAGAAATCTATCAAGAAAGCACTAGCAAGCATCGCCATCAACAACAAGCCCTCTATCTTCAACACTCCATCAACATGCCTCATGGCAAAGCCAACCAAGGTAAAATATGATGTGAGTGATGATGATGAATGTGAAAGTGATGCTTGTAGAAGTGATGATGATGATGAGGAGGAGGAGTACACCAAGGAGGAGCTCTTGGACATGTGTGAGCAAGTGCACACTTGCGTTGAAATGAAGAGAAAAGAGTGCAAAGAATTACGCAAGAAAGTCAAAAAATTTTAGCAATCCTTTGATGAGCTAAATGCCACTCATGAGAGGCTAATAGAAGCCCATGAGAAGCTTGGCAAAGCTCACTCTAAGCTTGAAAAAGCTCACTCCTCTCTCATTGAGCAAGTCAAAAAGGAGGAAGCCAAGAAGGAGCAAGTGATTGTGTCTTGTGATGTGGGACTAACATATGATATTATTGATGAATCTTTTATAAGCCCATTGTAGTTGCTCCCACTAACCCTTCTTGTAGCACTTCAACTTCAACTTCACCTTTGAGTGATGGTCTCACTTGCGATGCCTCACTAATGGTGGAAAATGAGACCCTCAAGGAGGAGGTGAATGAGCTCACTCGTGCCTTAGGCAATGCCTATGGTGGAGATGCCCGCTTGCTAAAGTGCTTGGGTAGCCTAAGATTTTCTCTCAACAAAGAGGGATTAGGCTATACCCTCAAGAAAGGCAAGGCAGCCTTTGTCACTCCCAAAGTTAGCTTTGTGAAGGGCAATGATCAGTTTTGCAATAGATGCAAGCAAGTTAGGCATATAGAGCAATATTGCAAGACTAACAAGAATAAGCAATCTATTGTATCCTCAATTAAATTTGATTCTTGTTACATGCTTTTTAAGGGTGTCAATGGTGTGAAGGCTAAGTTCATTGGTACATCAATTGTGGGCCCAAAGAATAAGGTCATTTGGGTACCAAAGACCTTGGTAACTAACCTTCAAGGACCCAAGCAAGTTTGGGTACCTAAAAGGAATTGATCCTCTTTTGTAAGTCAATTATAAAGTCGGAGGAAGGCATTGGGTGCTTGATAGTGGGTGCACACAACACATGACCGGTGATCCAAGAATGTTCAATTCAATCAATGAAAACAAGAGCAATGGGATTGATAGTATCATATTTGATGACAATGGCAAAGGCAAGGTCAAAGGGCTTGGTAAGATTGCAATATCCAATGACTTAAGCATTTCTAATGTGCTACTAGTAGAGAGCATGAACTTCAACCTTTTGTCGGTAGCTCAATTGTGTAATCTTGGTTTCAAGTGCATATTTGGTGTGGATAATGTAGAGATTATAAGTGTAGTTGGTGAAGGGACCATGACGCCTAAGAGGGGGGGTGAATTAGGCAACTTAAAAATTCTAACTCTAAACTATGGCCTCTTTTTCTAACCCTAGCAAAACCTATGCAATAGATAAACTATCTAGATGTGCAACTATGGTTTTGCTAGTGTGTTGCTATCTCTACCACAAACGTAGTAAAGTAATCAATGTAAATGCGGAAGCTAAAGAGCAAGGTAGAGATATGCAAACTCCCGTCGATGACTCTAGTATTTTTACCGAGGTATCGAGAAGCGCGCAAGCTTCCCCCTAGTCCTCGTTGGAGCCCCTCGCAAGGAATCCCTCGCAAGGGGCAAGCTCTCGGTCTGGTAACTCCATGGATAGCCTTGGGCCTTCCCCATGCGCAAGTGGGTCTCCGACGTGCCTTCTGGCAAGCCTCTCCCGGATGCTCCCCGCCGTCTTCACTATCAAGCTTCCGGCCGAAACGCCACGGGCCTTGTTCCCTCTAGTACACGGTGGCAGCCACACCACAAACGCAGTTGGTGTGATCTCGCAAAACTTCAAGCCCCTCCGATGTACAACAATGGTGCTCACAAGCACCGAGTGGTAAGAGGTATGCAAACCTCACTAAGCACTAGGCCTAAACCTAGAGCAAGCGCATAAGCGGTGGTCTAATCAACCTAAGCACTTCGCAAAGCACCTACGCTAATCACCTGATGAATCACTAAGCACTATGCAAGTAGAGATCACTAAAATGGTGTATCAACACCATTGGTATGTTTCCTCAGCTCCACCATTCTCAAATGGCCGATTGGGGGTTGTATTTATAAGCCCTACTGAGAAAGTAGCCATTGGGGTCAAATTCCCGCGAAACTGCTACTGACCGGACGCTGAATCGTCCTGATCGGACACGTCCGGTCGTCCCGACCGTTGAGCCGGCAATATACTGATCAGACGCTTGCCAGCGTTTGGTCATAGATTTGCCGCTCTGGAACCTTACTGTACTTGATCGGATGCTACTTCCCTACGTCCGGTCGGTTTCGCCACCCACGTCTGGCCGTCCCGACTGTAGAGCCACCGGTCTAGCATTTGGTTGTCCCGACTGTAGAGCCATCGGTCCAGCGTCCGGTTGTCCCGACTGCCGAGCCACTGGTCTAGCGTTCGGTCATCCCAACTGCCGAGCCACCAGCGTTTGGTCGCCTCTACGAGCTCGTTTCTTCGCGATCTTGCGTACGGCTTGGTTCCTATCTTCATGCTTGGACTTTGCTTGATATCTTGGGTCTTTTCTTGTGCTCCTAAGGCCTTGCTTAAGGTGTTGATCATCGAATCATCACGTCGCCTTCGTCCAAGTCACGTCTTGCACCCTATTGGACTACAAAACAAACACTTGCAAATTCATTAGTCTAATTTGATTGTGTTGGTCATCAAACACCAAAATCCAAAGTAAATGGGCCTAGGGTCCATTTTCCTTACAATCTCCCCCTTTTTGGTGATTGATAACAACACGACCAAAGCAAGTAAATAATAAAAAAATTTAAATTTAAAAACTACCTACTTGTTAGGATGCAATGCAAAGGGCAAGGTTATATGATGCTAGAATATCCTACTTAGATACCAATTGAATACCATCTTGCCCTTGCAAATGTCCCCATGTGGCATTATGGATTTAAGCCTTGCTTCCTACAAATTTTATCATTACTTAGACTAATCCATAATCCACTTTCCTTCCTTTCTTGGACCATTACCACTTGTAGACATCAACTTGATGCTTGCCTTTGGTCCTTCAAATTCTCCCCCTTTGGCATCAAACACCGAAAAGGAAGACATTAGTAACACAAGGGAGGGTCAAATTTCATGATCCTTTGTGTATAGAGTGAAATGGATCACAAAATTTGACTCTCACATTATATAGACTAACCTCCCCCTAAATGTATGCATACATATGGTAGAAAGCAAAGCATATGCATAATTAGCAATTTATTGCACAAGAGAGTTTAATCTATGTAATGCATGGAGAAAGCATATAAATATGAAATGAAATCAACATGATGATGCCAATTGAAGAATGATGCTTAACTCCGGGGACTCCAATTTCCTTACAATGAGACTACTAAATAGTGATAGGTTTGAAAAATTGATACCATTTGAAAAAGTGTTAGTCTCAAAGCATCCAAGTTGTAGAATTACTCTCCCTAAATATGTGCACATAAATGTAGAATACTTTGTAGAAATCATGCACATTGATTTTAGAATCAAAAAATACCACTTGAAAGATGACTTCTCATGAATGTGAGAATCATTTTCAAAATAGATATTCGGGAGAGATTATCTACAATTTGGACTTTTGGCACATATTAGATGAACAATAGTAAGACAAGCTATGTGTCGTGCTCCTAAACAATTTAGAACCATGTAGGTTTGCTCCAAGGGTTAAAAAGGAGACCAAGCAAGCCTACCATAAGATATACCTAGTGTATGCATGACAAAAGATATAAGCATGCAAATGCAAACCTAGGCATGAAGAGTAACTAGATGCTTAAGATATCAATTTGTAAGAAATGCCAATTGAAAGATGTACCAATTAAAAAGTAATAACATCTAGTTACCTAACATGGGAAGGGGAATTTGGGTCCATAGTATTCACTAACCCACTTGACAATGATTTTGTCCATCATGATGCACCCCATGAAATGCACCCACACTTTGCTAAGTCTCCAAATTCCCCGAAGTCCGACGGACTTCTCACTTCCCTTTCGGAATCCAAACCTTCTTGGTGCTCTTCATGTTTGAAATGATTTCCTTTAGCACCCAAAAGCGTTTGACCCCATTGTTAGCTTGCTTGTTCACCTTGATGGCCACCACCTTGTCATTTTTCTTCTTCTTCAAGAGATAAGGTGTGGAGGCCTTCTTGTCCACCTTGTTGGTGTAGGTGTTGGAGAGCTTGCTTGTTTGCTTTTTCTCCTTCTTCTTTGCTCCTCCCCCATTCTTCACCTTGCACTCATAGGACTTGTGACCTTCCTTGTGGCACACGTAACAAATCACAGTTTGTCCTTCATCAAGCTTCTTCACTCCCTTGACGGTGTTATCTTGATGAAGTTGGGTTTGCTTCGCCTTGCCTTTCACTTGAGTCAAGTCCTTGGTGAGGCGAGCTACTTTTTGCTTGAGTTGCTCATTTTCCTTTGCAACCTCTTGTGTGCATGTATCTACAACAACTTTCTCAACACAAACTTGGTTGCACAAAGGTGAGTCTAAACATAAATCACTACAAGAAGTAGAGGCATCATTTTTAGACATGTTAAAGATAGAACTTTTCTTTTTAGATGCCTTGGTGGGGGTTGTGCTAACGGCTTCAAGATTAGCAACTTTATTAGTAAGCTCATCACAATGTTTGCACATAGTTTCCATTTTAGCAAGCAAACTATTATATGCTTCTTGTGAGCTAGCTAACTTTTTTTTAATTTTTCATTTTTCTTTAAGAGTTGCTCATCATTGATTGTGCATGCATTTGTTGTTGCACTAGCCTCAAGTTTCTCAATTTTAGTAGATAGTTCAACATTGAGATTAGCAAAGTTCTCATATTGTTCAAGCAAGGTTTTGTATGCTTTTTGTGAACTATCCAGCTTTTCTTTTAAACTTTTGAGCTTCTTGGGTTGACTAGTGCAAGCTTTAGCATAATTAAGATTTTCTTGCACAAGTTCATGATAAGTAGGCATATCATCATCATTATCACTCTCACTAGAGGAAGAGCTTTCATTACCTCATGCCATAAGGCACACACGAGAAGAGCTTGATGATGAGTGCTTGCGGCCTCGCCTCTTGTGATGGGGTTCTTCTTCACTTGAAGAATCATCCCATGATCATATTGATGTGAGGGCTTGGTTCTTGCATGCCTTCTTCTTTGTCTTGGGTGTGGGATTGTTTGGACAAACTTCCACAAAGTGCCCCAACTCGCTAAGCACTATGCAAGTGGAGATCAGTAAAATGGTGTATCAACACCCTTGGTATGTTTCCTTAGCTGCACCATTCTCAAATGGCCGGTTGGGGGTTGTATTTATAAGCCCTACTGAGAAAGTAGCCGTTGGGGGTCGAATTCTTGTGAAACTGCTACTGACCAGACATTGAATCGTCCTGATCGGACGCGTCTGGTTGTCCTGACCATTGAGCCAGCAATATACTGATCGGACGCTGGCCAGCATCCGGTCGCCTGCTACTGGACATGTCTGGTCATAGATTTGCCGCTCTAGAACCTTACTGCACTTGATCGGACGCTGCTTCCCTGCGTCCGGTCGGTTTCGCCACCCGCGTCCGGTCATCCCGACTGCAGAGCCACCGGTCCAGTGTTTGGTTGTCCCGACTACAGAGCCACCGGTCCAGCATCTAGTTGTCCCGACTACCGAGCCACCGGTCTAGCGTCCGGTCATCCCGACTGCCAAGCCACTAGCATCCGGTCCAGCGTCCGGTCGTCTCTGTGAGCTTGTTTCTTTGCGATCTTGCGTACGGCTTGGTTCCTATCTTCATGCTTGGACTTTGCTTGATATCTTGGGTCTTTTCTTATGCTCCTAAGGACTTGCTTAAGGTGTTGATCATCGGATCATCATGTCGCCTTCGTCCAAGTCACGTCTTGCACCCTATTAGACTACAAAACAAACACTTGCAAATTTATTAGTCCAATTTGATTGTGTTGGTCATCAAACACCAAAATCCAAAGTAAATGGGCCTAGGGTCCATTTTCCTTACAGATGGCTCTAACTTGATATTCAAAGGATTTAGATATGAAAATCTATACTTGGTTGATTTCAATGCTAGAGAAGCTCAATTGACAACATATTTGATCACTAAGTCTAGCATGGGTTGGTTATGTCATAGAAGGCTTGGTCATGTTGGAATGAAACAATTGAACAAGTTGATTAAGTATGACTTAGTTAGAGGCTTGAAAGATGTCACATTTGAGAAGGATAAGCTATGTAGTGCATGTCAAGATGGAAAGTAAGTTGGTAACACACATCCAAAGAAGAGCATGATGAGCACATCTAAGGCATTTGAGTTGATGCACATGGACTTGTTTGGACCAACCACATACACTAGCATTGGTGGAAACAAATATGGATTTGTGATTGTGGATGATTTCACTACATACACATGGGTATTCTTTCTAGTGGACAAGAGTGATGTGTTTGCAACATTCAAATCATTTGCCAAAGGCATTCATAATGAGTTTGAAACAACCATCAAGAAAGTAAGAAGTGACAATGGTAGTGAGTTCAAAAACACAAGAATTGATGAATTGTGTGATGAATTTGGAATTAGACATCAATTCTTAGCCAAGTACACTCCTCAATCAAATGGCTTAGTTGAAAGGAAGAATAGAACTTTAATTGACATGGCAAAATCAATGTTGAGTGAGTACAATGTGAGTCATTCATTTTAGGCCAAAGCAATCAACACGGCTTGCTATTATAGCAACCGACTCTATTGTCACCCCATGATGGAGAAGACACCTTATGAGCTTTTGAATGGAAGAAAGCTCAACATAGCATACTTTTGGGTTTTTGGTTGTAAATGCTACATATTGAAGAAAGGCACTAGATTGAGCAAGTTTGAAAAGAAATGTGATGAAGGTTTCTTGCTTGGTTACTCCACTACTAGCAAGGCTTATAGGGTTTGGAATTTGGCTAGTGGTACTCTTGAGGAGGTTCATGATGTGGAATTTGATGAAACAAATGGTTCCCAAGAGGAAGATGAGAATCTAGATGATGTAAGAGGCACTCAATTGGTCAATGCAATGAAGAACATGGACATTGGTAATATAAGGCCTAGAGAGGTGATTGATGTTGAAGATGACAAGAATAAGTACTCTCTAACTCAAACGTGCAAGCTAGTGGTTCTCATGATCAAGTTCAAGCAAGTACTAGTCATGACAAAGTGCAAGATCAACAATAAGTGGCTAGTTCATCATCTCAACCAAGTAATCAATCTAATGCAAGCAATCAAGTGCAAGTGCTCCAACCAACCAATGTTGCAAGAGATCATCCATTGGACACTATCATTGGTGATATTTCAAGAGGTGTGCAAACTAGATCAAGATTGGCTTCATTTTGTGAGTATTTCTCATTTGTATCATCCAATGAACCTAAGAAGATAGATGAAGCTTTGAAGGATGTTGATTGGGTCAATGCTATGCATGAAGAGCTAAACAACTTTACAAGAAACTAAGTATGAGAGTTAGTTGAGAGGCCTAAGGATCATAATGTGATTGGAACCAAGTGGGTCTTTCGGAACAAGCAAGATCAAGATGGGATAGTAATAAGGAACAAAGCAAGATTAGTGGCTCAAGGTTACATTCAAGTTGAAGGTCTTGACTTTAGAGAAACATATGCTTCGGTTGCAAGATTGGAAGCAATTAGGATCTTGTTAGCCTATGTTTGTGCCCACAACATCAATTTGTACCAAATAGATGTGAAGAGTGCATTTCTCAATGGGTACATCAATGAGCTTGTGTATGTTGAGCAACCTCCCGGTTTTAAAGATGAAAAGAAACCCAACCATATTTATAAGTTGAGAAAGGCTTTGTATGGATTGAAACAAGCACCAAGAGCATGGTATGAGAGATTGAGGGATTTCCTACTCTCTAAAGGATTCAAAATGGGACAGGTTGACACCACTCTCTTCACCAAGAAGCTTGGAAATGACTTATTTGTAATGCAAATCTATGTTGATGATATCATATTTGGGTCAACAAATCAAGATTTTTGTGAAGAGTTTGGCAAGATGATGGCAAGTGAGTTTGAGATGTCCATGATTGGAGAGCTTAGTTACTTCCTTGGTCTTCAAATCAAGCAAATGAAGAATGGCACATTTGTGAGTCAAAGCAAGTATATCAAGGACATGCTCAAGAAGTTTAGAATGGATGATGCTAAATCTATTAGTACACCAATGGGGACAAGTGGAAGCTTGGATAGTGATGCTAGTGGCAATATGGTGGATCAAAAGATGTATCGGTCTATGATTGGAAGCCTACTCTATGTGATCACAACTAGGCTGGATGTGATGTTTGGTGTATGTATGTGTGCTAGATTTCAAGCCTCACCAAGAGAAAGTCATTTGAAGGCAACAAAGAGAATATTGAGGTACTTGAAGATACACAAAATGTTGGATTGTTGTATCCCAAAGGAGCAAGATTTGAGTTGATTGGATATTCGGACTTCGATTATGCGGGATGCAAAGTTGAGAGAAAGAGCACACCGGGCACAAGTCAACTATTGGAAAGATCACTTGTGTCTTAGTCATCAAAGAAGCAAAATAGTGTAGCACTTTCAACCACCAAAGCAGAGTACATTTCAGCCGGTAGTTGTTGTGCTCAATTACTTTGGATGAAGACTACTTTGAGTGACTTTGGAATCAAGTTCAAGAAAGTGCCATTGCTATGTGATAATGAGAGTGCAATCAAGTTAACCAACAATCTAGTTCAACATGCAAGAACAAAGCACATTGATGTCTGCCATCATTTCTTAAGAGATCACCAATAAAAAGGGGACATTTGCATTGAGAGTGTGGGCATCAAAGATCAACTTGCCGATATCTTCACCAAGCCACTTGATGAGAAGAGGTTTTGCAAGCTAAGGAATGAATTGAACATACTTGACTTCTCCAATATGTGTTGATGCACCCCTCATTATATAGCATGCCTCTCCTTCGAGCAAAGCAAGGTAAAGTTGATTGACAAGTCATCCATCCATTAATAAGGACTTGTTTAGTGCATCTAGTCATTCCTATCATGTCCTAGGCTCATTCATGAAAATCAAATGAATTTGATGCTTGTATGGTACCACTATTGCTTGTATGTTTGAAATGATCTAGTGGTAGCATATGACATGTTTGTGGGCTTGTAAACCTAGTGTTTGATCTAAAAAATGACCTATAAGTGTTTAACTCAACATGGTACAAGATAACCCTTATTTGGAGGTGTCAAGAAGCTTGTCCTTGGATCAAACCGAGTTAAATATCTTTTGCAAGTGATCTAGATTGAACCAAATTGGGAAAATGATCCTAATTTCACATGGTTTCACCCCAACCTATCTATAATTTGAGCTCACCTTTTGTGCTAATTGTTGACAAAGGGGAGAGAAATTCACAAAGATAGTAAGATAAGAGGAGGAGCAAACAAATGAAATGACATTGTAAGGGGATCAATAAAAAATGCACACAAGTAGGAGGAGCAAGCTCATAAACTTGCATGTTGTATTTGAATGTGCATTTCATATATTTGCTTGCATGGCACAAGTTTTAAATTTCAATATCCATGCTTGTGTGGTGTATGCTAGTTATATGCTTGAATGGTGAAATGAGAACTAGCATGCATAGGCTAAAGTAACTAGACTTATGTTTATTTTATGGAAACTAGACCCTTGCTTGTAATGTTGATCTCATGGGGTATTCTAGTTTTTGTGTATGTCTAGTTACTAATGGTACTAAGGATGGTATATTGGTGCACTCCAATTGGTATCACACTTCAAAGGTCCATCTCTTATACCTTAGCATCATTTGGTAGACATTATCTCCTATATTTCCTATCTAAGCATATGTGCAAGCTTCAATCTAAACTCTTAGCACATATGTAGAGGGAGCAATTGCTACTATATGGGATTCATGAAACTTATCCATATCCTTTTACACATGGTAAATATGCTTGGGCAAGCAACGTGGATTCAATTAAATCTCAATTCATATCTTTGTGTAAGGGTTGTTATCAATTACCAAAAAGTGGGAGATTGAAAGCTCTAGTTTGGTTTTGGTTAATTGATGAAACCCTAAGTGCTAACCTAGTTTATCAAAGTGATTATGAGATAGGTAGCACTATTCCAAGTGGTGAAGCAAATGAAGATCATGACATGATGATGGTGATTCCATGGTGATGATCAAGTGCTTGGACTTGAAAAAGGAGACAGGAAAACAAAAGGCTCAAGCAAAGGTATAAGTGGTAGGAGCCTTTTCATGGTGATCAAGACACTTAGCGAGTATGATCATATTTAGGTTCGATAGCCATACTATTAAGAGGGGTGAAACTCATATCGAAATGCGGTTATCAAAGTGCCACTAGATGCTCTAACTCATTACATATGCATTTAGGATCTAGTGGAGTGCTAACACCCTTGAAAATGTTTGTGAAAATATGCTAACACACATGCATGAAAATGATACACATTGTGTTTAGCACTTGGGAACAAGGGTTTGAAACTCCACCGGTGCTCTGTACGAAAAGACAGGATTTCACAGAGTGCACTGGACGTTGGGGTCCTATGTCCGGTCAGTGGAAGCAGTGAAGACGCTAGCGTCGGTCTTAGTGACCGGACACTGATGGGGTGCATCTGGTCCTGCTGACGTGGCAGCACACAGTGAAAAGGGTGACTGACTGGACACTAGGTGAGTCTGGTCAAGGGTGATCGGACGTGTCCAATCGTGAAAAAATTGTCCCTGGATGCTTACTAGAAATGACTAGACGCTGAGGTCCTACGTCCGGTCACTTTGAAGCAGCGCGTCCGGTCACAACTTAAATGTACTGATGACCATTAAGATTGGGTGATCAGTGTTTGAAGCAGGGGCCATGTGGCACGCATCGTGTGACCAGACATTGGGGTCAAGCATCTGGTCGATCTGACCGACGCATCCGGTCACATCGTTTTTCAGTGGACTGAGGAGCCAACGGCTCTATTTCGTGGGGGCTTCTATTTAAGCCCCATGGCCGGCTCAAGCTCACTCTCTTGGCCATTTGCATTGACATAGCAAACTTGTGAGCTTAGCCAAAGCCCTCCCACTTATCTCCATCATTGATTCAACATCTTTGTGAGATTGGAAGAGAATCCAAGTGCATTGCTTGAGTGATTGCATCTAGAGGCACTTGGTGTTCGTGTTTCGCTGCGGGATTCGCTTGTTTCTCTTGGTGGTTGCCACCACCTAGATGGCTTGGAGCAGCAGAGGAGGATTGGCACAGTTGGTGATTGTTCGTGGCCATCTCTGGTGATTGTGAGGGGATTTGTACCTTCTCCGACAGAGCACCGAAAGGTAACCCTAGTGGATTGCTCATGTCATTGAGTTACCTCACTTATGGGTAGATTCTTACGGTGTCCAATTGTGTGGACGAGGTTCATGAAACACCTCTTAGCCATCGAATCACCAAGTGTTGGTTGACACAACGGGGATGTGGCGTGTTGACAAGCAGTGAACCTCGAAAGAAAATTGGTTATCTCTTGCCCTTTGGTATTCTCCCGATGATTGATTTAGTATTCATCTTGTGATTGGTTCACTCCTCTACACGACGGTATAATCACCCTACTCACTCATTTATATTCCTGCAAACTAGTTGTAGCAAGCTCTTTAGTGTAGCTAGAATTGAGAGCTTGCTTTGTAGTTTAAGTTCATCTAGTGGAGCTCTTTAGTGTAGCAAGTGTGAGAGATCTTAGTGAGTAGTGACATAGCAACTTATGTGTTTAGTGATCATAGCAACTAGAATTGTTGGATAGGTGGCTTGCAACCCTTGTAGAGCTAGTACAAGTTTGCATTTCTCTATTTGTTATACTAATCAAATTGCTCTAGTTGGTTTATAGATTTTTAAATAGGCTATTCACCCCCCTCTAGCAATATTAGGACCTTTCAGCGGTGGCCCAGTACGGCCCAAGGCTAGGGGCGCCCACGCGCGTTGGCTATTTTTGCAGAAATGCCCCCGAGCTTTCAGAGATTAAAATGACTACTATGTGCACTATTCCTATCATCAGTAACTTTGCAATCAAACCTCAGATATTTTTGCCTTTACCATGGGGAGATCCCTGGAAACCCCCCGCGCGCCGACACGACGGCCCATGACATAAGGCAGCTACGCTGGGCAACCTAGGCTCGCTTCGATGGGAGTAAGGAGCTGACCACCATCTGCAGCTAAACGCGCAAGGATGGGTGGTGGTTAGTGACTTAGAGGCGCACTATCGTGAGCTGCAGCAGCGAGTGGCTATCCGCAGTGGTGGCGTGCCTGTTCCAATGAACCTACGTACATTTGGCAGAGTAGAAGTGGTGGATAAGCATCAGTGGCTCACCGTGGTGTACGCCCTACTGACAGTTAAAGTAGGGGAGCGCTGCGATGGTCTCACCACGTGCGAGCCGTCGGGGCGACAGTGCCCCGAGAGGGACACCCATGTGTCACCACGACTCTGGCAAGCGCCCTGGCAAAATGGCGCGAGCACCAGATAGAGGGAGTCAAGGCGAGTTCAGGGTTACGAGCAATCAAACTGCTACCACTCCTACATGCCTTACCTCCCAACCTACTGATTCGGTGGTGCCCATGACCAGCGATAAGCAAAAGGCCAAATTGCCGGTCGGTAGGGCATGACCGAGCTTGTGGGGAAGGAGACAGCTAGCCTACTTCCTAAGCTACCCGCTAGAGCGAGGAATTGAACGGCGAAGCCGCTGATGCTAGGAGGAAAGGAGGAGCGGTGACTCCACGCTCAACGCGGTTGTGGGGAGGTCACACGAGTGAGCTCGAGCAGATTAAGACAAGGTGGCCCCAATTGATGGTAGTAGTATGAGCATACATGCACAGATGATGAGACCAAAAGATTTGGCACGATGCTTTTGAATTGGAGCGGCCCTACTCGAGCAGGCACCTCCCATGGTGGCTAGTGAGTTAGGAGGAGCAGAGAGGCATCACCATCACCCTATGACTGGGGTCGGTTGACCTAGATGCGGTGGTGGTGGCACGGCTCGCGATAGTTGAATCGTAGGGCAGGTGAAAGGTCCTAATGGCTAGAGGGGGGGTGAATAGCCTAATAAAATTTCTACAACAACACTTAACAAAATAGTTAGACAATTATGAGGTGAAGCAGGTGTTGCGCTAGCCTACTCAAAATGCAAGCCACCTACCACAATTCTAGTTTAGATAGTGTCAATTCACACAAGAGCTATGACACTACCCTATGTTAGTGTGCTCTCAAAAGCTAACTAAAGAGCCACATCAACCAACCAACCAAGCTCTCACAACTAGCTACACTAAAGAGCTTGTCAACTAGTTTGCGGTAAAGTAAAGAGAGTGATCAAGAGGGTTATACCGCCGTGTAGATGAATGATCCAATCAATCACAAGGATGAAAAACAATGAAGACCAATCACCTCGGAATCAATGATGAAGACAATGATTTTTACTGAGGTTCACTTGCTTGCTGGTAAGCTAGTCCTCGTTGTGGCGATTCACTCACTTGGAGGTTCACACGCTAATTGGCTTCACACACCAAACCCTCAATAGGGTGCCGCACAACCAACACAAGATGAGGATCACACAAGCCACGAGCAATCCACTAGACTACCTTTTGGCGCTCCATCGGGGAAAGGTCAAGAACCCCTCACAATCACCACTATCAGAGCTGGAGACAATCACCACCCTCCGCTCAACGCTCCTCGCTGCTCCAAGCCATCTAGGTGGCGGCAACCACCAAGAGTAACAAGTGAATCCCACAGCGAAACACGAATACCAAGTGCCTCTAGATACAAACACTCAAGCAATGCACTTGGATTCACTCCCAATCTCACTATGATGATGAATCAATGATGGAGATGAGTGGGAGGGCTTTGGCTAAGCTCACAAGGTTGTTATGTCAATGCAAATGGCCAAATATATGAGCCATAGCCGGCCATGGGTCTTAAATAGAAGCCCCCACAAAATAGAGCCGTTATACCCCTTCACTGGGCATAACATGGGCTGACCGGACGCTCCGGTCCAACTGACCGGACGCTGCTCCTCAACGTCCGGTCGCCCGATGGCGGCCACGTGTCTTCTGTGTTCAACTGTGAATGTTTGATCTCAATGGTCAAAATGTTGACCGGACTCTCCGACAGAGCTGACCAGACGCTAAACCCTCAGCATCTGGTCGTTTACAGTAAGGGTCCAAAACATGTTTTTGCTGACCGGACACGTTCGGTCAAGTTTGACCGGACACAGCCCAGCGTCCGATGCTTAACCCTAATCACTGTGCCGACCGACAACACGACTAGACGTAGCCCTTCAGCGTCCGGTCATAGAGCGACCTAGCGTCCGGTCAGTTGACCAACGCTAGCATCATTGCGACCAACTCCATTTCACTTCTAACTTCTCCACCCTTGCTCAAATGTGCCAACCACCAAGTGTATCACCTTGTGCACATGTGTTAGCATATTTTCACAAACATTTTCAAGGGTGTTAGCATTCCACTAGATCCTAAATGCATATGCAATGAGTTAGAGCATCTAGTGGCACTTTGATAACCGCATTCCGATACGAGTTTCACCCCTCTTAATAGTACGGCTATCAAACCTAAATGTGATCACACTCTCTAAGTGTCTTGATCACAAAAACAAAATAGCTCCTATGATTTATACCTTTGCCTTGAGCTTTTTGTTTTTCTCTTTCTTCTTTCCAAGTCCAAGCACTTGATCATCATTATGGTATCATCATCATGTTATGATCTTTGTTTGCTTCGCAACTTGGAGAGTGCTACCTATTTCATGATCACTTGATAAATCAGGTTAGCACTTAGGGTTTCATCAATTCACCAAAACCAAACTAGAGCTTTCAATCTCTCCCTTTTTGGTAATTGATGACAACCCTTTCATAAAGATATGAATTGAAATTCAATTGAATCCATGTTGCTTGCCCAAGCATTTTTACCCTGTGTAAAGGATATGGACAAGTTTCATGAACTCCAAATGGTAGCAATTGCTCTCCCTACATATGTGCTAAGAGTTTGGATTGTAGCTTGCACATATGCTTAGATAGAAAATATAGGAGTCAATGTCTACCACATGATGCTAAGGTATAAAAAAATAGACCTTTAAAGCGTGATACCAATCGGAGTGCACCAATATACCATCCTTAGCATCATGGTTAGCTTGATACCACTTGGAAACAACATTTTGAAGATGAAATCACTATATAACCTATGCATGCTAGTTTTTCATTTCATCATCCAAATCTACAACTAGCATACACCACACAAGCATGGATATTGAAATATAAAACTTGTGCCATGCAAGCAAACATATGAAATGCATATTCAAATGCATCATACAAGTTCATGAGCTTGCTCCCCCTACTTGTGTGCTCAAAATTTTAGTTGATCCCTTTCCTTTGTCATATTTCTCCCCCTATGTCACTATATCTTTGTTTCTCTCCCCCTTTGTCATCAATGACCACAAAAGTTCTAAATATAGATAGTATTACTTGTAGGGTCGAGATTATCAATGTCAATCAATGGGGTGAGGATCATTTTCCCAAATTTGGTCCAATCTAGATCATTTGCCAAAGATATTTAACTCGGTTTGATCCAAGGACAAGCTTCTTCACACCTCCAAATAAGGGTTATCTTGTACCATGTTGAGTTAAACACTTAGAGCTCATTTTCTAGATCAAACACTAGGTTTACAAGCCCATAAACATGTCATATGCTATCACTAGATCAAATCAAGCATAGAAATAATAGTGATATCATATAAACATCAAAATCATTTGATTTTCATGAATGAGCCTAATAAAATAGCCACTTGAAAGGTCCTAATAAAATTGAAAATGTGACTAGATGCACTAATCATGTCCTTAGTAAAGATGCATGTCATGCCAATCAACTTTTACCTTGAATTGCTCGAAGGAGAGGCATGTCATATGAATGGGGGGGTGCATCAACACATATTTGAGAAATCCAATATGTTCAACTCATTCCTTAGCTTGCAAAACCTTTTCTCATCCAATGGCTTGGTGAATATATCGACAAGTTGATCTTCGGTGCCTACACTCTCAATACAAATATTCCCTTTTTGTTGGTGATCTCTTATGAAATGGTGGCGGACATCAATGTGCTTTGTTCTTGCATGTTGAACCAGATTGTTGGTCAACTTGATTGCACTCTCATTGTCACATAACAATGGCACTTTCTTGAACTTGATTCCAAAGTCACTCAAAGTGGCCTTCATCCAAAGTACTTGTGCACAACAACTACCGGCGGATATATATTCGGCTTCAGCGGTTGATAATGCAATACTATTTTGCTTCTTTGATGACCATGAAACAAGTGATCTTCCCAACAATTGACATGTGCCCGAGATGCTCTTCCTTTCAACCTTGCATCCCGCATAATCTGAGTCGGAGTAACCAACTAGCTCAAACTTTGCTCCTTTGGGATACCACAAACCAACATTTGGTGTATGCTTCAAGTACCTCAATATCCTCTTTGTAGCCTTCAAATGACTTTCTCTTGGTGAGGCTTGAAATCTTGCACATATGCATACACTAAACATGACATCCGGCCTTGATGCGGTCACATAGAGTAGGCTTCCAATCATAGACCGATACAACTTTTGATCCACCATATTTCCACTTGCATCACTATCCAAGTTGCCATTGGTTCTCATTGGTGTGCTAATGACTTTGCTATCACACATGCCAAATTTCTTGATCATGTCCTTGATATACTTGCCTTGACTTACAAAAGTACCATTCTTCAATTGCTTAATTTGAAGACCAAGGAAGTAACTCAACTCTCCAATCATGGACATCTCAAACTCATTAGCCATCATCTTTCCAAACTCATCACAAAAGTCTTGATTGGTTGATCCAAATATGATATCATCAACATAGATTTGCAATACAAATAGATCTTTTCCAATCTTCTTGATGAAAAGAGTGGTGTCAACCTTGCCCATTGTGAACCCTTTAGAGAGTAGGGAATCCCTCAATCTCTCATACCATGCTCTAAGTGCTTGCTTCAAGCCATACAATGCCTTCTTCAACTTGTACACATGGTTGGGTTTCTTATCATCTTCAAAACTGGGAGGTTGCTCAACATATACTTCTTCATTGATGTAGCCATTGAGAAAAGCACTCTTAATATCCATTTGATAAAGCTTGATGTTGTGGGCATAAGCATAGGCTAGCAAGATTCTAATTGCTTCCAATCTAGCAACCGGGACATATGTTTCACCAAAGTCAAGACTTTCAATTTGTGTATAGCCTTATGCTACTAATCTTGCTTTGTTCCTTACTACTATCCCATCTTGATCTTGCTTGTTTCTAAAGACTCATTTGGTTCCAATCACATTGTGTCCCTTTGGTCTCTCTACTAATTCCCATACTTGATTTCTTGTGAAGTTATTTAATTCTTCATGCATAGCATTCACCCAATCAACATCCTTCAATGCTTCATCTATCTTCTTTGGTTCAATGGATGACACAAATGAGAAATGTTCACAAAATGATGCCAATCTTGATCTTGTTTGTACACCTCTTGAAATATCACCAATGATTGTATCCAAAGGATGATCTCTTACAATACTTGTTGGTTGGAGCAATGAAACTTGATTGCTTGCACTTGCTAGATCATTGGGTTGAGATGATGTACTAGCCACTTAATCTTGTTCATTGTCATGAGATCCACTTGTACTAGCTTGATTTGTATCATCTTGCACATTTGAGTTGGAGAGCACTTGTACTTGATCATCTTCATCATCATTCACTTGCCTAGGCCTCAATTCACCAATATCCATGTTCTTCATGGCGTTTGAAAGTTGAATGCCCCTAACATCTTCCAAGTTTTCATTCTCTACTTGTGAACCCTTGGTTTCATCAAATTCAATATCATGAACTTCCTCAAGAGTACCACTATCCAAATTCTATACTCTATATGCTTTGCTTGTAGTGGAATAGCCAAGTAGAAATCCTTCATCACATTTCTTGTCAAACTTGCCCAATCTTGTGCCTTTCTTCAAGATATAGCATTTGCAACCAAAGACCCGAAAATATGCAATATTGGGCTTTCTACCATTCAAGAGCTCATATGGTGTCTTCTTTTTCAATTTATGACAATAGAGACGGTTGCTACAATAGCAAGCCGTGTTGATAGCTTCGGCCCAAAAAGATTGACTCACATTGTACTCACTAAGCATAGACCTTGCCATATCAATGAGTGTCATATTCTTCCTTTCAACAAGGCCATTTGATTGTGGAGTGTATTTGGCCAAGAATTGATATCTAATTTCAAATTCATCACACAACTCATCAATTCTAGTGTTCTTGAACTCACTACCATTGTCACTTCTAACTCTCTTGATGGTTGTTTCAAACTCAATGTGAATGCCCTTGACAAATGATTTGAATGTTGTAAACACATCACTTTTGTCCATTAGAAAGAATACCCATGTGTATCTAGTGTAATCATCCACTATCACAAAGCCATATTTGTTTCCACCGATACTAGTGTATTGTGTTGGCCCAAACAAATCCATGTGCAATAACTCAAATGCTTTACTAGTGCTCATCATGCTTTTCTTAGGATGGGAGTTTCCAACTTGTTTGCTGGCTTGACAAAAGCTACAAAGCTTATCCTTTTCAAACACAACATCTTTCAAGCCTTTAACTAAGTCATGCTTAACCAATCTATTCAATTATTTCATTCCAATATGACCAAGCCTTCTATGCCATAACCAACCCATGCTAGACTTAGTGAACAAGCATGTAGATAATCTAGCTTCACTAGCATTGAAATCAACCAAGTATAGATTCTCATATCTAAAACCTTTGAAGATCAAATTAGAGCCATCTACACTTATGATCTCTACATCATCTACCCCAAATATGCATTTGAATCAAAGATCACACAATTGTGCTACGAATAGCAAATTAAAGTTCAAGCTCTCTACTAGCAACACATTGGATATGCCCATGTCATTGGATATTGCAATCTTACTAAGCCCTTTGACCTTGCCTGTGCCATTGCCATCAAATGTGATACTATCATAACCATCATTGCCATTGGTGTTGATTGAGTTGAACATTCTTGCATCACCGGTCATGTGTTGAGTGCACCCACTATCAAGAACCCAATGCCTTCCTCCGGCTTTGTAATTAACCTACAAAAAATATCAATTCTTTTTAGGTACCCAAACTTGCTTGGGTCCTTGAAGGTTAGTCACTAGGCTCTTTGGTACCCAAATGGCTTTCTTCTTTGAGCCCATCCATGGTTTACCAATAAACTTATCCTTCACACCATTTGTACCCTTAGTAAGCATATAGCATGAATCAAGCTTAATGGAGGATACATTAGCATTTTTGCTCTTGTTTTTGCACTCTTGCTCTTTATGACCAACTTGCTTACAACTAGTGCAAAACCAACCATTGTTCTTCACAAAACTAGTCTTGTGAGGAGCAAAGGTCGCCTTGCCTTTCTTGGGGGCATAGCCCAATCCCTCTTTGTAGAGAGAAGCTCTTTGGCTACCCAAACACATAAGCAAGCGGTCCTCACCACCATAAGCCTTAGCTAAGGTGTGAGTGAGCTTAGTGACCTCCTTCTTGAGGTTCTCATTCTCAATCACTAGTGAGGTATCACAAGTGAGACCATCACTACTAGATGAGGTAGAAGTGGAAGTGCTACAAGAAAGGTTAGTAGGAGCAACAATGATAGGTATAGATAGTGATTCATCAATTATATCACAAGTTAAACCTACATTGCAAGTTTCAACATGTTTCTTTTTATTTTGCTCATCAAGCAAAGAGGAATGAGCTTTTTCAAGCTTTTTGTGAGCTTTGCCAAGCTTCTCATTGGCTTCCTCTAGCCTCTCATGAGATGCATTGAGCTCATCAAAGGCTTGCTTAAGGGCTTTTAGTTCCTTACGCAAGCTTTTGCATTCCCTTCTCTTGATATCAAAGTGTTCTCTAGCATCTTCTAGCATGTCAATTAATTCATCCTTAGTAGGTTCATCATCATCACTATCACTATCATTTTCATTTTCATGTTCATTATCATCAACATGTTCTTCATCACTTTCATCATCACAAGATTGTACCTTAGTGGCCTTAGCCATGAAGCATGTTGAAGATTCGAAGAGAGAAGGCTTCTCATTAATAGCAATGCTTGCAAGAACCTTCTTGGTGGTCTTGTGATCATCACTATCAACATCATCATCACTTGAGGAAGCATCACTATCCTAAGTGACTACATATGAACCACCCTTCTTCTTCTTGAATGCCATCTTGTCCTTCTCCTCTTTCTTTTCCTTCTTGTCCTTCTTCTTGTTCTTCTTGTTGTCATCATCATTGTCGCTATTGTATGGCCATTGAGCAATAAGATGATCTTTGCTTCCACACCTTCTTGTCTCTTCTTTGTTCTTGGATGCAGACTTCTTTCTTCTAGCATGGTAGCCCTTCTTCACCATGAACTTGCCAAATCTCTTGACAAAGAGAGCCATCTTCTCATCATCATCATCATCCCATGAATCATCATCTTCACTTGATGTTTCTTGCTTGGCTTTTCCCTTGGATGATGTGGCTTTGAATGCCACGCTCTTCTTCTTGTCATCCTTCTTCTCATCTTTCTTCTCCCTCTTTTCTTCCTTCTCATCATCATCTCTATAAGCATCATCGGTCATGATATCTCCCAAAATTTGATTTGGTGTCATTGTATCCAAACTGGACCTCACTAGAATAGTGACCAATGTACCAAATCTTGAGGGTAAGCATCTCAAGAACTTATTAGAGAATTCCTTGTCCTCTATCTTCTCACCAAGTGCCTTGAGATCATTTACAATCACTTCCATCCGATGAACATGTCCGGCACACTCTCATCTTCCTTCATCTTGAAACTAGCAAATTTATCCTTGAGAATGTATGCCTTAGCACCTTTGATTGCCTTGGTGCCCTCAAATGATTCTTCCAATTTCTTCCATGTCTCATGAGCTCTCTCAATGTTCTTGATTTGCTCAAATATTCTCTCATCCAAAGCATCATGTATGGCTCAAATATTCTATCTCAATTTTTGTTTCTACCACATTCCAAATCTTCTTATTGATTGACTTGATATATGTTGTCATCTTAGCCTTCCAATAGGGATAATTTGTGCCATTAAATTGGGGTGGCTTCTTGGTGTTGTTGATTTAAGTCATTTTTACACCGAAGGTTGTTAAGCCTCAAATCACGGTGACCTCGGCTCTGATACCACTTGAAAGGTCAAAATAGCTAGAGGGGGGTGAATAGCCTAATAAAATTTCTACAACAACACTTAATAAAATAGTTAGACAATTATGAGGCGAAGCAAGTGTTGTGCTAGCCTACTCAAAATGCAAGCCACCTACCACAATTCTAGTTTAGATAGTGTCAATTCACACAAGAGCTATGACACTACCCTACATTAGTGTGCTCTCAAAAGCTAACTAAAGAGCCACACCAACCAACCAACCAAGCTCTCACAACTAGCTACACTAAAGAGCTTGTCAACTAGTTTGCGGTAAAGTAAAGAGAGTGATCAAGAGGGTTATATCGCCGTGTAGATGAATGATCCAATCAATCACAAGGATGAAAAACAATGAAGACCAATCACCTCGGAATCAATGATGAAGACAATGATTTTTACCGAGGTTCACTTGCTTGCCGGTAAGCTAGTCCTCGTTGTGGCGATTCACTCACTTGGAGGTTCACACGCTAATTGGCTTCACACGCCAAACCCTCAATAGGGTGCCGCACAACCAACACAAGATGAGGATCACATAAGCCACGAGCAATCCACTAGACTACCTTTTGGCGCTCCGTCGGGGAAAGGTCAAAAACCCTCACAATCACCACTATCGGAGCCGGAGACAATCACCACCCTCCGCTCAATGATCCTCGCTGCTCCAAGCCGTCTAGGTGGCGGCAACCACCAAGAGTAACAAGCGAATCCCATAGCAAAACACGAATACCAAGTGCCTCTAGATGCAAACACTCAAGCAATGCACTTGGATTCACTCTCAATCTCACTATAATGATGAATCAATGATGGAGATGAGTGGGAGGGCTTT
Source organism: Miscanthus floridulus (assembly GCF_019320115.1). Lineage (NCBI taxonomy): Eukaryota > Viridiplantae > Streptophyta > Magnoliopsida > Poales > Poaceae > Miscanthus > Miscanthus floridulus. Next base: position 88,707,859 of record NC_089586.1, read on the forward strand.
GGCTAAGCTCACAAGGTTGCTATGTCAATGTAAATGGCCAAAGATATGAGCCATAGCCGGCCATGGGGCTTAAATAGAAGCCCCCATAAAATAGAGCCATTATACCCCTTCACTAGGCATAACACGGGCTGATCGGACGCTCCGGTCCAACTGACCGGATGCTGCTCCTCAGTGTTCGGTCGCCCGATGGCGGCCACGTGTCTTCTACATTCAACTATGAACGTTTGATCTCAACGGTCGAAATGTTGACCGAACGCTCCGACAGAGCTGACCGGACACTAAACCCTCAGCGTCTGGTCATTTACAGTAAGGGTCCAAAATGTGTTTTTGCCAACCGGACATAGCCCAGCGTCCGGTGCTTAACCCTAATCACTGTGCCGACCGACAACACGACCGGACGTAGCCCTTCAGCGTCCGATCGTAGAGCGACCCAGCGTCTGATCAGTTGACCAACGCCAGCATCATTGCGACCAACTCCATTTCACTTCTAACTTCTCCACCCTTGCTCAAATGTGCCAACCACCAAGTGTATCACCTTGTGCACATGTGTTAGCATATTTTCACAAACATTTTCAAGGGTGTTAGCATTCCACTAGATCCTAAATGCATATGCAATGAGTTAGAGCATCTAGTGGCACTTTGATAACCGCATTCCGATACGAGTTTCATCCCTCTTAATAGTATGGCTATCAAACCTAAATGTGATCACACTCTCTAAGTGTCTTGATCACAAAAACAAAATAGCTCCTATGGTTTATACCTTTGCCTTGAGCTTTTTGTTTTTCTCTTTCTTTTTTCCAAGTCCAAGCACTTGATCATCATCATGGTATCATCATCATGTTATGATCTTTGTTTGCTTCGCAACTTGGAGAGTGCTACCTATTTCATGATCACTTGATAAACTAGGTTAACACTTAGGGTTTCATCAATTCACCAAAACCAAACTAGAGCTTTTAGCAGGGCAGCTGCCACGTATGCACAACAACAATGGCCGCGGACTCGGCCTGGCCCCGCGCGCGGCTTAGTAGTCAAGATGGCGCATGCTCACGGCGACAACAAACGCACGTGATAATCGCACCACGATGGCGCCTCGTAGCGCGGCCGTGCGCGGCTACACTGACATAGCGTAGTGGCAGCACAGCGGCATAGCACAGCGGTGCGGTGTAGCGCTCGTGAGCACGTGAACCAAGGCATGGCTCAGCCAGCCCAACACGAGGTGGCCACAACCCGCTCGGCCCAACGCACAGCACGGACGACGACGAGACAACCATCGGCAAGGTCATGCGCGGTGCGCGCGTGCAACAGTGCGTGCACCCCCGCGCGACGTCGCACTCCCGAGCACAGTAACCGCACACACCGGACTAGCCAGCCCAAGGTGAGATCGTGCATGAATTTTAAAGCAAAGCAAAGATGGCTGGTTACCTCGATTGAAACTCAACCAATTTCGTTGACCCAGAGCCAACACTGCTAGCCATCTAGCGAAGCAATCGTCATGATCATAGAGCAACCATAGAGGGAGATAAAATGATGCCAATACGGGCTCGTCGCTGGAGTGTCGGTTCATGAACAGAGCGCCAACAATGCGGATACAGCGCGTTCTAAGGAGGTTTGGGCAATTTTTACGAGAGCAACGTGACATCCCACACAACTTCGACCTACACCATGCTCATGTACTCACTTTGATGCAATCAATAATACCAAAACATGTAGCTAGTGTTTAAACATTTTAGCTAGAATTTAAATGTCAAAATAGCATTGTATTAATACTTTTCCATACTTAGAAAAGTTAAGGATTTTAGTTGGGGCTAAATAACCATTAACTCTTTTATCGCAATTTTTAATAGGTCTAAACCTTGTTAACTTCAACCAACAAATACTTCATACAATAGTTCATACCTTATACTAACCCATAGGAACAAAATATTTAAGCATCATTTAACTATTTTGCTCAATATAAATCACCAAAATGGTATTTTAACAATAGTTTAAGTGTTTACCGACTTAACGAAAAGAGCTTATCTTAACGTCAAATTTGATTTTTTGAGCTCCCAAGAGCACTAGTTAACGCTATTTATTAGCTAATCCCCCTCGGATCTAAATCTCGGTGCTAAGTAAGCTTGTAACACAAGGAGTGTTACAAAGGTGATGTAAGCAGGCTACAAGAGCTGCCACGTCACTTTTGTGCCAAGTTGGAGGATAGATGCACAGGTTCCAAAGAACTCTGTGAGAGAAAGAGGTGAGCCTAGCATTTGTGGGTTATTAGTTGGTTGTATATGATGTGGCAAAATCATACACCCCGTTGGTGGGTTGTATTATTAGCCACTAGCATATTGCTCGTGCTAACGCTACGGCTACATTTCAGACAATATTTGTTTTGGCCGTCTTCTATATGATGAGATAGATATAAGATCCAAGCTGAAGAGGAATTGTAGAGTGGTTATATTGATGGATCATAGAACATCGGTCTGTTGTGCATGAATTGGCCATCAGGTCACCTAAAAACTAGATGTGTTCAAGTTCACTAAGCTAACTACCATAAGAATGTCATCTTAGACAACACGTATTTTGGATGGGCAGTCAGCTTATGTACTGACAGGGCCATAAAAAAATTTGTGCAGTACTTTTCAGCGAACTACTTCAGCAGTACTTTTCAACGAACGAACAGTGTTTTTCTCTCACAACAAATAAGCATAAGCCAAATTTTAGTGAAACGAACAGGGCCATAAAGAAAATTAGAAATGTCACCTGAGTTCTGCATAACCACTTTGTGTTAGCTCTAAAGATGAAAATTCACGTGAGAAGTGAAACATAAAGTCGGAAGATCCATATTCCAATACTCCATTTCTCAAGTCGGGAGGGCACGCCGGACGGTCAGTGTCGAGTGCCCGAGCACGAGCAGGCACCGATGGTCGCGACTGCGATGTGGCAAAATCATACAGCCCGTTGATGGGTTGTATTATTAGCCATACTCTAGGTTAATTTGTAGAACCACATTAACCTGAGGCAAGGAGCCTAGGGTTTCGATAACTATGTGGCATAAATAGTCGTCCCATCGTATTGTTATTTTTCGTTCGAAGTTATATACAAGGAGTTTGTTTAGATTAGAGGATTTTTATATGAATTTTAATGAAATCTAACTCCTATATATATCTTGCTTATATTTAAGAATCCAGCCTCGTTGAGTCCTTTGTAGTTCACCTTCCGTTTATAGGTCAAGTAGGACCCTGATTGCAAAGGAAGTCATGCTCTGTTCTTGATCTTCCTTACTAATATCCCTTATGCATAGATAAAGAGTTAATTATGCTATAGATGAGAGAGTGTGTGTACATAGTCTTTGTATACATAGACTTGGTATATAAGACTAACTTAGGAATCTTTCTCTCTTGTATTGTTACTTAGTCTAGTTATACTATATTTATGAGTATCTAATTCTATCTCTGGATTGTTAATATTGCCATTCACTTATCATTCATATATCTATTGGCTTACCCCAGCTTAGAGTAAGTGCTTACTTAATAATTTCATCATAAGTACATATTTATCAATATATCTATCCATGGTAAAATATAAATAATTCTCATATATAATTTTCAGATACATATATGCTTACGTGCATCTGAGATATACTGATTTATTTAAAGAGAGAGATTTATGCCATTAAAATTGAAACCACATACAGTACGTGTGACCGTATCTTTTCGTCACAAGATCTCTTGCAATCACGAGATTTGGGCACACCTGTCAACAGGCAGCGAAGCGCCTGGAGAGCGGAGAGGAGGGGGACATGCACGGAGACGGAGGCGTCGGTGGCGGTGTCGCCATCATCCTGCAAGCCACCAGCGTACCAACCCGAGGACGAACACGCACGCGACGCAACGCAGCGTTCTCACGCCAGGACAAATCCAGCGCTCCCCGAAGCAGAAAGACCGCGACCCAAAGCAAGCTCGAGCTCCGCTCCTCCAGTCTCCACCGCCCGCCAACCCCACCCCGAGATATACCTCCCTTCCTCTCGAAGCTTCGTCCGGCACTTCCCTCGGCGCTGGTGCTTGTGGTTGCCAGTGGCGGTTGGTGGTGTTGCTGGGATGCTCGCCGCGACGGCGACCGCCGCCCGCCTCCGCCTGCCGCTGCCAAAAGCGGCCCGCCACTCGCCCTGCTCGAGCCGGCGCCACCCCGATTGCCGCAGCCGCTGACAAGCGACCACACGCTTGGCGCCCGCCATGGACGCCTTGTCACGCCCCGCTGTCGTCATCGACAACGGCACCGGGTATGCCTTCCCTCCCTCTCCCTAGATCTGCGCGCGGAGGCGCGACGGCGGTGAGTCACGCGGCTGATCTGCCCCGACTCTCGCGGCAGGTACACGAAGATGGGGTTCGCGGGGAACGTGGAGCCCTGCTTCATCACCCCCACTGTCGTCGCCGTCAATGATTCCTTCTCCGGCTCCGCCCAGCCGGCGGCGAGGGGCGCCCCCGCCAGGGGGAACTGGCTCGCTCAGCACAGCGCCGGCGTCATGGCTGACCTCGACTTCTACATCGGCGAGGAGGCGCTGGCCCGATCCCGCGCCAGCAGCACGCACAGCTTGAGCTATCCCATCCGCAACGGCCAGGTGGGCGCTCCAGCTGTGTACTGCCGTGTCCAGTTGCTGCTTTTTTTTTCGCGACCTTACTTACGATTGATTTGGGCTGAAATGAACTCTTTCAGGTGGAGAATTGGGATACTATGGAGAGGTTCTGGCAACAGTGCATCTTCAATTACCTCCGGTGCGACCCAGAAGATCATTATTTTCTTCTAACCGAGAGCCCTCTGACTGCCCCTGAGACCCGGGAGTATACTGGGGAGATCATGTTCGAGACGTTCAATGTGCCGGGCCTCTATATTGCAGTCCAACCTGTCCTTGCGCTCGCTGCTGGGTACACTACCACCAAGGTTAGTCATCAGAGCTTAGCCTTGTGGTTTCTTTAGTATAGGCATGCCTTACACTAAAATGGATTGCAATTGCATTGAGCAGGCCATGTTTCAGAGTGTACTTGAAAATGCTTCATCACTGTTTTCCTTTCTTCCCTGTTGAGCGATCATCACACTCTTATATTTATGAGAAACTTCATGCTTTGTTTTCAGTGTGAAATGACAGGTGTTGTAGTTGATGTGGGTGATGGGGCTACCCACATTGTTCCAGTTGCTGATGGATATGTCATTGGGAGCAGTATCAGATCTATTCCAATCACAGGCAAGGATGTTACCCAGTTTGTTCATCAACTTCTAAAGGTAGCTTCCTTTGCTTTCTTGTTGATTGTCACAAGATACTACTCAACTTTCAACTTATCTAGAGAAACTTGCCAGACTAAAAGGAAATGAAAGATTCCAGAAAACAGTACTTTGTTCAACAGGGAATAGAACATAATAGAATATACAAAATTGTGGCTAATTTGGAGAAGTGGCTATCATACTGTATATTCCTTGTGTAATAATATAAAACAATAAGCTTCACTCCTAAACATTTGTTAAAGAAAAAGCTTCACCTTAACAATTAAGGATAGCCACAGCATGCGATAAAACCATAGCTGCATTTTTTTTTTAAAAAAACATAGATCTGTTGGACTATCACTTGAACTTGGCCCATGATGTGATTTTTGTGAATATCTTCTAGATTCTTTGATCCACCTATCGTTGTTTTCTAATAAAGATTGTAGCTATGCCTTTCTGGGTAAATGCACACCTATGATAAGATTAAAACTATTTCCCATTGGCATGCAACTTGTTTGGTGAATTGATTTATAGTTTAACTTTGACATAGATACAAAGGATGCACAACATCTGTTTCTATAGTTTGATTTAATCTTCTTTTAGAAAATAACACCAAACAAGTGCATTATATGCATAAAGTCACCGAGTCCCGTATTCTTGCATCCAGGAAAGAGGTGAGAACATTCCACCAGAAGAATCTTTTGATGTAGCAAGGAGGATTAAAGAAATGTACTGCTATACTTCTTCAGACATTGTGAAGGTATTTAATTACATTAAGTGCCTTGTTATGTTACTTGGTGAACATGTATACTTTGATTCAGAAGAATATTTTTTTAGAAAAAGAAGTTGAAAAGAATGTGGGTGGAGGAGGTTCTTGTTCGCTCTTCATGGCAGTACATTTTGTTTAAAGTATTGTATAATGTATAGTGGTCCCCTAGTTGAACCATACAAACACTTTACACCTATACTATATTGACTGACATCTGATTGTGTAAAGCACTGTTCGAGAAATAAACATGATTTTTGCCAAATAATGCCATCATTTTTTTTTCCCCCACTGGTGAATGCTTTCCTTAAATGTGATGTTTCACTCCTGCCAGCTTCTAGCCATGGGGTTTTTGATAGAAGTAATGGTCCTTCCAAAAGGGCAATTAGTCATATTCTACCTTATTGTTGCTATTTCAGGAATTCAATAAACATGACAGGGAGCCATCAAAGTACGTTAAACACTGGACGGGCATCAAACCAAAAACTGGTGCGAAATGCACATGTGACATTGGATATGAGCGATTCCTGGGGCCTGAGGTATTTGACTTTACTAAATGAGTGTACACATATGTAGTAACTTCTATGTCACCGTCTGTTTCGGACTTGCAGTAATTGATTGTAGGTAGACCATGACATGCAGAACTACTCCCTCTTGTTAATCTGAGTTCACTTTACTTCACTTGTACCTGAGTTAAGTTGGCTTCGTAGAATAACTAATTTGACACTTTGAGTTCAAACTTTATGTGACTGCAATGCTAACTTTTCTTCGAAGTGCCCTGAGATATTTTTGCTATACATTTTAACATCACCATTATATTTTAATTCAACCTTCTCACATTAGTGTTAAATTTGTGCAGATCTTCTTCAACCCAGAGATATATAACAATGACTTCACCACTCCTTTGCAAGTTGTTATTGACAAGTGCATCCAATCATCCCCAATCGACACAAGGAGGGCTCTTTATAAGGTTTTTATGATCTGAGTACTATTGTTACTATTTATTCTTAAGACATTACATCGAGTCTAAAGAATTTCCAATGGCACAGAATATTGTCTTGTCTGGAGGCTCGACTATGTTTAAAGATTTCCATAGGAGGTTACAGCGGGACCTAAAAAAGATAGTGGATGCACGGGTCCGTGCATCTAATAGTCGGCTTATTAGCGGAGATGCTAAGGTACAAACTTTGTTATTTGCTCTTAATGTCTTCCTGACAGCAAAAAAGCGGACAACCAACTGGAAACTGGGAACTTTGTTGTGGCTTTGCCAGTTTTTCAGTCACACATAAATTATATTGATTTTCAGGCCCAGCCTATAGAAGTGAACGTGGTCAGTCATCCTATTCAGAGATATGCAGTATGGTTTGGTGGATCTGTGCTTGCTTCAACTGCCGAATTCTACGAGGTATACCAGCTTAGATTATATATACATACATACATGATACATATAATAGCATTACAAATTTTATTGGAAAGAACCAGACAACAACTGGAATTTTTGAATGTGAACTTATCTGCTTGCACCAAGTTTATTGCACTACATCGTTCAGTATATGTGTTACAACTTATTATGGGAGTTCTTTCCTGTGCCTAGGCTTGCCACACAAAAGCAGAGTACGAAGAGTATGGTGCGAGCATCTGCCGATCGAACCCTGTGTTCAAAGGGATGTACTGAATCAGCCCATCATATATCCCATTCTCAAGGGTATGTATTAAACTGGGTGCGGTTCCCTGTGGCTGACGGTCGTGAATGGCATCCACTCAAGCGTAAATGGGAAGAACTGACAGTGGAGACGGACTGTCGAGAGGGATGAGCTGTACAAACGAAAGCTGCAAATAGATAGGTTCATGTTTCATCATATACAATTTAGATGCTGGTAGGCCTGACAGGATGGGTTTGCCACCTCTGCTGAATTGGGTGGCATTGTAATTTGTAGCGTCAACATTGTTGCTTCTGGCGATGCGGCATTGCTCCTTGTATACACCTCGGTGACTTGGCACTACATTCTGGGCCGCTACCAGCATCGCTTCTAGCGTCACGCCCTGGCCCTGCGCCCCTGCCACGGCAAGGAGAACGGCAGTTCAGGGTTGGCGAATACGCGTGATTGCCAAACAGGCTCGGCTGGCACGGGTATAGCGTCCGGCATCCAGGAGAGAGTTGGCACGGGCATGCTGGCGGCCGTAAGCATTCCATTCCCTACTTCCCTGCGCTAATACTCTTCAGCTACAACCTCTTGGCTCTTCTGAAGTCTGAACAGTGGCCTGGCACTAACATCCAGAAATAATCACTGATTTTAGTGATGGTCACCAAGTTGGGTAACAGAGTGGTCACAGATTAGGTAAACTTTATCCAGATGATTCATATCGCATTTGAAGAGTTCAGAGAAAAACAAATTCTCCCTAATATTTACATCCTACGAAGGACGGGCCTGGTGCAAGCGATAGAGTCTTACCGTCTATGACCGGAAGGTCTCGGATTCGAGTCGTGGTCTCCTCACATTGCACAGGCGAGGGTAAAACTTACTGATATCCTTCCCTAGACCCCGCACAGAGCGGAAGCTCTCTGCACGGTCACGTCTTTTTTATTCACATCCTACCATGTCTAAGCTTATCACACTGGTGTGAAGGCACAAACAGAATGTTTGCGAAACCAGAGTGCCATCGCAAATGCTCAGGCGAATGCTGGTGGAATTAATGGGATCAGTTGAGACCAATCGGAACATGCATCGGGACGCTCACTTTTTCTACACCCTCAAGGAGCTTCACGCCAAGCTGGCCTCTGATCCCTCCTCCGAAGGCACACAAGTCACCGGAGTCCATTACCGCAAATGTGTGCGGGTGACCCATTTCCGAGTTCAGCCAGTACGAGGCGTTTGTGGGGCTGATCTGCACGACCTTCTTGTTCAGAGCCTTAAGCGAGCTGACTATGTTCGGTGTCGAGAAATCCGGACCCTCCTCTGCCTCATCGTCCTCCTGAAAGAGAGAAACAAAAGGTAAGTAGGGGATGAAATATTAACACTAATACACATGATTAGTATGTATCCTCCATATCATGGTTTTTCTCTTATCTTTAGTGTGGTTATACGTTGACATATAATGGCGATATTTCCAAATATAAATATGAGAATGACCGAACCTGGAAAACCAAGGATTCACCGGATCCAAAGGAGTATACATCCCCATTCTCAGCGACGACAAATGTTGTGTATTCACCAGTGGAGAGATGAACGGCCTTCACGTTGCGTAATCCTTCAACCACTGTGGGAACAGCCTTGTATTCCTCATCACCATGCCCCAGACAACCAGTGTGGCCCCAACCCCAGGTGCACACACGGCCGTCAGCACCAAGGGCTGCGGCATGCCAAGTGCCAGCTGCTATTGAAATTGGTTTAAAACTCAAGGACTGAAACTGTTCAATCAACTTGGGCATCCCCTTATTAGCTTTGCATCCATGCCCAAGCTTGCCCCCTAAACCACAACCCACAGAATACACAGACCTGCATATTGTCATGCACTATTAAATACCTCTAGAAACTAAAAGTTTCATGGTCAATATCAATAATAATAAAAATGACCCTTGAAAATATAAGAGCGTAATAACAAAATGCAGATGGGAGCAGAACCTTACATTCCATTTGGCTGGTAGGCCAACATAAGAAGGTAGCAATTTCCTGCAGAGATATATGCAACAGGAACATCCTCAAGTCCAGAGAGAAGACGAGGTTCAACATCTGAAGGATCCGAACTGTGGCCAAGCCTCTCAGCTTTGCCCCATGAGAAAGTGTAAACTCGACCCTCTCTAGACAGAACTGCAGAGAAGTAGCCCCCTATGGCTGCTTGAACTACAAAAACACCCTTCAATGACTCCACAACCTTAGGAGTTGTAATCTGAATAGGAGCATCATCAACTAATTCTGCACCCCTGAAATTATCCTTCCCAAATGCATAGACGCTTCCTGTGTCACTCACAAGCATTGTCCATCTTGATCCAACTGCAGCTTGTGTGATTCTGATGCCTTGTAGAGACCTAACATGGAGGCGACAGTTATAACATTGGTAAATACTAAATGGTCCTATTTCAGAAGAACTGAAAGATTACCTAATAATACATGGCCTGAACCGGTCTTCTGAATCCCCAAGGCCAAGCTGACCGGAGCAGTTTGCCCCAAATGAATATACATCTCCATTTGAGGTGATAACTATACTATGGCCTGGCCCGGCAATCACCCGAGAACCATTCTTCTCCCTAACCAAAATATACTTAAGAACATGTTTCCAAGAGCCTCCACACCGTTGTTTCAGACACTCCTGATCTTCTTGCTTCATCAGCTTAAACATGGTCCTTTTCTGGCACGTATCAAATGCCGCAAGCTCTGGAAGCGACAACGCAAAGTTTGGTGCAAAATTTGCAGGTTTACTGAAAAATGTGCATGTAGCCTGAGGACAGAAAGGCATAATTCATCAGTAGCAGCATCTGTTATTAAAACACAAAAGCACTGAATGCAGTTGTATGACTTGCCTCCAGATTGGCGAGATCTTTCGGGTCTAGATCACAAGCTGAGAGCACATGGAGAACAATGGAGGGGCTCACAGCAAGTGGAAATTCGCCTGGGATTCCATCCCCATAGCAATGGCGCTGTGAACGTTCTATTAATGTTGGCAATGGAGATGAATGGGAGGTCGACTCATCAGCATTGCTATGGAATTGCATCACTGGTGAGGTTCCACTAGCAGCAGTGTCCATGGGGCACTGCATGATTCTCGCAGTGCTGTTGCACTCTACAGATGAATGGGAGCAGAGGACCCGGTCTGATAAGAGAAACAAATGACAGCCCGTCACACTTTCGACAAACAGATTGAGCAGGATGTGCAGATTTTACACAAACTAGAAGGATAACAGCAGCAGCAACAAAGAGTTAGATGATCACATTCATAGCTGCGTTTCATCTAAGTTGCTGTCTGCAGAAGACAGACCGATCATATAGTCTCCCTAGCAAATTAGCATCAAAATAAACTACGCCTTAGCGACACAAAGGATGGCAGGAAAAAGGGAGAAACAACACGCATCCACCATTTGACCATAGATCGCATCCTGAAATCAAGATCGACGCGGATCAGACCTTAACGGAGTGTTTAACACTCGATCATCCCACACCTCCAGACTCCAGTATAGTATGGGAAAAGAAAAGAATTTGAAACATGATGATCCGTGATCAATATCGGTATATCGCAATAAAAGCTAAGGTTCCACCGGGAAATTCGTACAATATCACAAAATCTCGTTTTCAAGACATCCAACACACCGATTCCCCACTCCAGCACCAAAAATCCCCATTTCCGCTCACCGCCATGGCCCCAAAACCGGCAAAATCCAGCCAAATCCCCCCACAAACCATGAACAAATCCTTCCTTCCCCGCCAGATCGACCAAGAACGGCAAGATAATCGATCCGATTTCATCAGATTCCCCCCAAAAGTTCTCATCCCCTCTAAATTCCCACACCAACAGGAAAAAGAGAGAAGCCGCCCACAAAATCCAAGAAGGGGGAGGGCTGGAACATCCAGATATAGATATAGGTCCGATCGAGGCATCGTACTAGGATTTATAGGAGGGGTTGGTTCATCCGATCCTCGCCGGCTGCAGCGTTGCAACCTCGGCAACTGGGTGGGCACCGAGCGGTGGCGAAGGTGTCGGGCCTGGGAAGTTAGCTAGAACTAGAAAGGCGCAGAGGATGCGTCACTCCCATATTTATAGATGTGTCGGTAGTGCCACGTCAGCATCAACCGGCTCATCAGGCTTGGTCGCTTGTCGTATGGGCCGACGAACCGTGATTTTTTTCTGATAATAAATTAGTAAACAGTATTTTTAACCTGATTTATCAGCTAAGCGAACACTCCATGACCACTGTTTATTCATCATGTCCTTAGGATATGCACAAATGATCCTGCGCCATCAGAATGGAGGTGAACAGGCGACGTTGGGAGCTTGAACTTCTCTTAACAGTTGAGAGTTGGGTTTACCTTGTCTGGTTCAATGGCAACGGGTTACTTTACACAATTTTCTCCAACAATCTTCCATTTATGCATAAACAGTCAAAAATTGGTACCCACAAAGGTTTTTCGATATGGACAATCATCATGGGTAGCATAAGGTTGCTTAATTTTTGGTATGGCGAGAATAAGAAGTTTTGGTAAGGCCAACCACTCCCTTAAGGAGCCAAAGCCTCCTTATCCGAAACCCCAACCCCCCTCCCCCAAAAAAAAAACACCACGCGCACAACACAAAGCCATAAAAAAGGAGTCATTCACCTACAAGGGTACAATATGTAGGATACATGCGAGTAATCAAACATTTTAAAACTTCAAGCGATAAATGGCACATCAAATGCCACACGCAGATCTATACTTTAACCAATTAAGCATAGTTCAGTTGTGTTGACACTCAAAATAGGCTCAAACTAATTTTAGAATTGGCTCATGTCAGTTTTGGCATAATCTAAAAAAACTCCATGAAATGACATAAAAGTACATGGGAGAGGCTCACATTGGGCATGAATGAGACTCAACTAAAGAGAGCACAAGTGAAGAGGATGAGAAGGTTGCAACTATTGCTATTCACAAGTCATCTCCTATACCAAGGCTCTTCAACGACATGTTCGATGATGACTACTACTCCCCTCACATTTGTCTTATCTCAAAGCGTGAGAAGGTAAAATCCAAATCAAAGGTCAAATCTCCTCCACCTCCTAGTGATATCTCTAGTAGTGATATTAGTGATAGCTCTAGTGATGATGAATCTAGCGATGAAGAAATAAACATGATAACTAAAAATTTGGATGGAAAGACCAAATTATTCATCACTAAGCTAAAGGAGGATTTAGAGAGTGTTCAAGCCGAGCTAGAATCTAGAGAAGAGACTCTTATCCAACAAGAGGATCTCTACATTGTTAGTAAAGAAGCTCTTGTATTAGAGAGAAGTGAGGTGCAATCCTTGCGCAAGGCCTTGCCAAAGAGCAAGAGGACCATGCTATCACAAAGAAAGTAAATAAAGCTCTCAAGAAAAAGTATTGTAACTTAGATGAAAAGCACAAAGAACTTGAGATGCAATATAGCATTCTTTGGGATAGCAACCCATATCTCACTAAGGCAAAGGAAACATCTACTCCCTCTACTAGTCAAGATTGTGGAAAATGTTTTAATCTTGATTTGAATGCTTGTTCCACTAACCTTGCAAATATGAAAGCTATGAGAAAGGAGATGTAACACCCCTGGTGTTACGAGCTTATTTAGCACCGTGATTTAGGCCTAAGAAAATTTTTTGAACGAGTTTCTCGGATTTTTTATTTAAAACATACCTGATGTGATAAGCGAATCCTGTGTGACTTAGTTTTGTGGACTCAAATAAATGCCCAAGTTAAATTACTCAGTGCGTAAAGATATTTAGGAATGTCGAATGATGATTCTAGTGAACGGTTTGTTCTGTTAGATTCAGCATAAAAAGCAACTTTTATAAATAAAATCCATTAATAAATAGAACGATATATATATACTCATGTGTTTCTTTGGTGAAGGCACGTAACAGATGAGAGATAGCGCAGCAGCTTAGCATTCTTCATTTACTTTTCCTAGCGCGGCGTTCAACGTACTCGCCCTGCTTTGCAATTATGCCCCGTCTCGTCTCCCGCCGTGGCTCTGCACCCCAGCGCGTCGGTTTGCCTGCGCTCCTGTCTTCTCTCCCTCACTTGCATCGTGTCTGAGATTTTTAATGGGAGTACAGCTCTTTCGTGCCATGCCTCGCTAAGCGTCACCGTTCGTCTACTTGTTCCGTCGCTTCACTCTGCGACACCATGAATGCCTCTGTGGCCTCTGTCTGCCTTGATTGCTCTTGGCTTGTCTCTGCTGCCGCGGTCTTGTCCTTGTCTGCCCCTGCGTTCTTGATCAGGTGGAGGACTCGTCTCGCGCTGTTCCTTCTCCCTTGCGTCCTTTTCTCTATGAGTGCCTTAATGAAAGATTGACCGAACTGCTGCACTGTCGTCCCTCCTTTCCCCGCTGCTCGCTCTGTCCCCTTGCCTCTGCCTTTTTCTTGGCCGTAGCACCACACCACTTTACATCGCACCTGCTGCGCCATTGCCCGGCGCCCCGCAGGAGCGTGCATGCCCTTGGTCGGGCGCTGGTCCGCACGCAGTAGCTCCACGGCGCCCGCGTCGCCTTGGCCTACTCTCTGCACGCGAGCTCCTTGGTCCCGCGCTGGAGCCACGGTCCAGCTCCGGCTTCCCCCCTCCTCGCCGCCGCTCGCCTCCTGCTCATCGAAGACGCGCGTGGCTTCACCTTGTCTCCTCCTCCGCGCCGCTGTGGCCGCTACCGCACGCGCGAGCGCGCCAGGCCGCTCGGAGCCGGGGAGCCGCCCTGCCACACTGGACCCGCCCGTTTGCTTCTTTTGATCTGATCGCATGTAGCTGTTTTTTCGTCGCACCCATAGACGAAATAGATAGGAATGTTTTAGTCGTAGAGAAGAAAAAAGAATAGCAGGATGGGTGGTCGTCTGGGCTCTTCTCCACCAGCCTGCGTGCTGTGATAGCTGTTCATGCGACACGGCCGACCCGCTAGGCTGTGGGCTCAAAAAAATACCGGAGAGACTCCGCCCGGCCCACGACGCCCTTGTAACTCGGATTGCCTGTGCTGACGCTGCTGATGGTGACTCAGAGTCCATCTGGAACAGACTCTCGTCCACTTTCTTAAAAAAGGATAACATACTCTCGTCTGGGCTGCTCGTGATCCTGCTTCAGGAAGCAAGCGGAGTTCTTGAGCTCAGCAATGGTGGAAACACTCGCGCGCGCGCGCAGAGAGAGAAAGAGAGAGAGAGAGTCTCCTCTCTTGAATTTATTTATCTAGTCGCGGATGGAGTGTACTATTGGTACATCCATGTACTGAATAAAAGCAATGGTGGAGTACGTATATACGAATGTGACGTGAGTTGGAGGCTTGGGGCAGTTGGTTGTGAACTCATTTCTGTGGAAACGTACTGAAAGCACAGGGGAGGGCAGCACCCGGCGGCTGCGGCGCGGGCAGCGGGCGGCGTCGGCGTGGCTGGCCGCGTGCCGCTGTGCTGGCGGGCGGCAGCCGAGTGCCGCGCCGCATGGGCTTTGCCTTTGCGTTGCCAGCCGGCCGGCCGCCGCGTGGCTCTGGTGGACAGCGGGAACCCCCGTGGTCCCGATTCCGTCTAATCTCTTCTTGGCCTGCCAGTCAAACTGCCATTTGCAAAAACAAGAATAGTACAAGGCTCAAAAAAAACAAGAATAGTACAGCCAGTGTTGCAAAGGACAAACCTCAAGCCATGCGAATGAAGCACGTTACGCTGGGCAAAGCTGCCGCTGCCACCCACGGTCTGGTCGTTTGAATTTATCGGCCGGCTTATCAGCTATAATCTACAGTATTTTTTTCTCATAACAAAATAGTTTTAACCGGCTAGGTCAGCTTTAATACCAACTGAACAGGCCGCAGGAAGATTCTCCCTTCTCCGGATATAACAATTGATGCGCACACGCGCAATCACATTATTGTATTTTTGGGCATCTTGCGCCGACTCGATCGACAGGGTATTATTGGGATTGGCATCATCAGGTCGGCCTTATCTATCATTTGAGATCAGATGACCGAGGCAATAGGATAGGAGCAGTAAACCAACAGCACAGTACTCCAGTTTCCTGTTTCCTTACCTGTCAGCCATGTTGAGCACGGAATGAACTACTATCCCACAGGACTGTCACACTGGCTAGGAGCTGTTCGGGCAATTGGATGCACCGTGCATGTACGAGTATGCAAAGCGAGGAAGTGGGAAAATGAGTGAGCATTAAGCCCCACCAGGCCACCTGAACCACCCTCGGAGCCACCAAAATTGAACCAAACGCATACTCGGCCCTACTCAAAACATGCACACACACATGCTGTGCAACGTACAACTCCCTCTCTCGCCACCACCATCATCGTCGTCTTTCCTTGCGTTCAAAACAACGGCTAACCAATCGCAGGGCCCCAACCACAACTAAAACGAAAAACTAGCGGTGGCCAAACCAAACCATGATGACAAGGCAAATTGTCAATCGATAGTCTAATCGCGGGAGCTAGGCCGGCAATGCTGAAGTGTTTTCTAATAACTATCTAAGGCAACCGACCACTCCACCAATCATCCTGTCCTTCGCCCCCAATCCTACCGTCGTCATTCGAGGCTCTCTCGTCTCATCATTTTTGGTGCCCACCGACCCTCCCATGTGCAGCCCAAATAAACCTCCACAGTCGCCTCCAATGCAAATTTCGAAACATTTCGAGATTATTGGGCGCTGCAGCACTACTATATGGGCAACATGCTCGTCCTCGTCTGTTTTTTTTTTTAAGAATTCTGGGGCCCTATGCTCTGGACTTTTGCAGAGATTGCATGCCTCGGCGTTGGACTCGCCGGTCCTGGACTTTAAACAGACGCACGCTTCTAAAGAGCCAGCCTGCCATGCCAGCGTCAGGGCCAGCCTTGTGCACCTCGTCGTCCTCGTCCTATATATTCACACGAACACACACAAAGCCTTGGCACCACTGCAAAGCCTGAGATCGGTTGCTTGCTGCGCATTACACACAACCACGCATACACAGGAGCGCAGCGAGCGAGCTGCACCTTGGCAACAGCCATGATCAAGCTGAGGTACTCCAAGAGGCTCTTCAAGAGGAGCTCCTCGTCCAAGCAGCAGCAGCAGCAGGCGGCCGCTTGTGGCGGCGACAATGGGGTCGGTGGCGGCGCTGGGGAGATTGAGTGGGAGGTGAGGCCCGGAGGGATGCTGGTGCAGAAGAGGGACGGGAGGGGAGGCCAGGAGATGGTCACGGTCAGGGTGTCCACCGGCTTCTCCTGGCATGATGTGTCCATTGCAGCCACCTCCACTTTTGGTGAGTACTACACTGCTCCTGCCAGTCTGATGGTTCTTGTTCTCTCTGTTTCTTTTTTGGTCGATTTGAGTGGCTTTATGTTCAGTTGGGCCTTGTTTAGATTGTAAGTTTTTTATCTCTATCACATCAAATCTTTAGATACATGTATGGAGTATTAAATGTAGATAAAAAATAACTAATTATACAGTTTGATTGTAAATTACGAGACGAATCTTTTGAGCCTAGTTAGACCATGATTGGACAATAATTGTCAAATACAAACGAAAGTGCCACCGTGCCAAATACTGATTCCTAATCTCAATCTAAACCAGGCCTTGTTCACATACATTTGATTTCGTTTGTGGTTGCTGATAGATTAGCATAGTATGTTCTTGGAACTTGAGTTGACATACCTCCTTCTTGGAAGTTTACATCATAATTATTTAGCTTTCCCCTGAATCCTTATTATTATAGGTGAAAAAAAGGTAGTAATAGGAAAGATCCAGTTATTTCTCCTCATCAGTGAGTGTTTGGTAACCGTTGAATGGAGTTAAGCGGACAGGCTGAAGAACGGAAGCAGTGCCCTTGCTCTGAACTGTCAAGTACAGCAGTGTCACTGCATTTGACATTTCCTATAAGCAGAATGCTTCGATGGAGTATGGGCAGCTCTGCTCCCAAATTTATTACTACCTCCGTTTTCGTGTATTTGTTTTTACTGTAGCAATTTTGACCATATATTTTTTCTACAGAAAATTTTTAAATACATCAAGTTTTTACATATATGATTTTTTATTGAACATACTTCATTAGTGTTATATATATTAAAGTATTTAAGATTTTTTTTAGAAAAAAAATAGATGTCAAATTTACTACAGTTAAAAATTGCTGACAAGTAAACACAAACAGAAGGAAGTACTCTTTTTTTAGAAAGGGCTCCCAAATTTACTCTTACGGGTGACGACTGATGGTCACAAAAAATCAGAGTGAAACCAGCGTGCTTTTGCGTCCTGTTCGTTTGGGTTTCTTTGGCTTATAAGTTATAACTAAAAATATCGTCGACTGATTTGGTGCGAGAGAAAAATATTATTCATTGATTAATAAGCTAAATACGACCAAACGAACCTGCTGTCGCTTCTAAAGTTCTGAACTCCAAAATCCAAATGTGAAATTCCCACGCTTCTGAGTCGTACCGCGATTTCCAATATTTTTTTTTAATTTATCGTTTATGTGACTTATCGCTATATAAACCTGGCTGATACATCGAGCGAACAGGTCTGACAAAGGTCGGCTGAATACTATAAACTGTGGACTTGTGAACCGACATGAGCTGCATCTTCTTCCTCAGAACTACAGTACATCACAGTATCTGTGCTAGCAATGCTGACGCAAAGAGACTTCAAAGTCTTACACCCTAACATGGGCGTACACACTCGCGCATAACTTTATTCATGGCTGCGATATATACAAATATAATAGAAATAAAAATCATTTATGTCTGCCACCCACACTGCCAGCTCTTGCTACATGCAATCGCAGTTGCGGTGACTGCCAACATGCCCGATGCCTTATAATCAGCCAAAGTTGCACATATGTTGGAACCTTCATCCATTTTTTTTTCTTTTCCATCGTCATCTAAACTATGTGTATACTGACAGCTTGATTTCATTTAAAAGTGTCTCCTTTTTAGTTGTGTCGTGACTAACGAGCTTTGTCTCTAAAAAATGCAGGGGAGCTGAAGGATATGCTGTCCATGATAACAGGACTAGAGCCTCGGGAGCAGAGGCTGCTGTTCAGGGGTAAAGAGAGGGATGACACTGACCACCTCCACATGGTTGGGGTGAGGGACAAGGACAAGGTCCTCCTCCTAGAGGACCCTGCCCTCAAGGACATGAAGCTCCGGGCTCTCTCGGCCCAAGTGGTGCTGAGCTCGTGCCCTTTTATCCAAGTGTAACTCGAATCAGCCCGCTGTCGTGCTAATTATTACCACTACTTATTAGTTATAAGATAAGATCGTACTACTATTTAGTCTCGTGAAAAAAAAGGGCAGATCCAGTGTCGGAGACTCTCACATGAGTCGTGTTTGAAGAAGAGAAAAACCGAAGCAAACCTTTCCCATACAAAATCTGCATAACTATTTAGTCTCATGAAGGTACTTTTAATTTCTGGAAGTTTTTTTTTATATATCCGGAATCCGAAGGGTTTGTTCTCTGAACCACACTTAGTGCCACTCCATGGAAGGGCTAAGGGTCCCTGAAGATGAGAGTGAGAGAGCCTTTTAATCATGTAGCTTGTTTCAAGCGTCAGCCATGGTGGTTGTGATGTGATTTGTTGAAGCCTAGTATTGAGATTCTTTTTTATGGTCCCTACTACTACTACTGTGGTCATTTCTCATTCGTACCTACATGCATGGGTCATGATGGATAGGGATGAGAAAAGATTGTATGTATCTTGTGTTCCTGTTCCCAATGAATGGATCGATGAAACCAAACGTGTGTCCGTTTCCATGATGGAATTTGCTCCCTTTTGTTGATCTTTTGGGGGCTTGTGATTGCGATGTGTGCATGGAGAGCGAATCATGGCGATGCTTCAGGTTCAAGACAAGGAACCTAAGATGTGCAAGATCTTAGCGATGTGCCCCGTTCCTTTTGTTGGGGGGGGGGGGGGGGGGGGGGGGGGGGGGGGGGGGGGCGGGGGCTGACCTTAAGTTTTTACTTCTTTTTTCAATCGAAATAGTGTTTTTCTCTCATAACAATGATCTTGAGTTTTGACTTTTTTTTTTAAGTCAGAATAGCGTTGTTCTCTCGGTGTTTTCAGCCGTCAAACGAACGGGTTCTCTGCGAAGGTGAGCCCAGAGTACAGATTGGTAACTGATCTGTTCCCCATTCGCAGACAGCAGCAACCTTCACCCTCATGCTTGTCAGCATCAATGCATAGTACTAGTAGAAAAGAAGAGTGCTTGTTGGCTTCAGAACGAAGGGATTAGTACAAAGCTCGCAGCAGATGGTGCTATTAGCCATTCCATCCGTAGTCAAATCCGTGCCACAACTGAACCAAGGAATGAATAGTGTCCGTGTGCTATACTATTTCAGCAGTATTTTTTAGCGAATCAACCGTATTTTTCTCGCGCAACAAATCAGCATAAGCATCCTAACCCAAATTTCAGCGAAACGAACAGGGCCGATCAGATCAAGAGAGGGGCCGAATTTGTGATTGTTAGGTACTCCATTTCATCCACGAAGAAGCTATCGCGGGATGCTTTGGGGGCTACCGCTAGCATCGTCGAATACATACAGTCAACAGTTCATCAGTAGCAGCAGCGTACAGTGCAGTCGACCTGCTCCTGAGTCCTGACGCTTCAGGTTCAAGAAAAGGAGCTTTATCACGGGAAAATGGAGTTCATTCTGCTGTGCCCCGCCATTTCTGTTACTGTGTAGCAGATGTGCTAGGCTAGGGTCGCTGGTGGCTGAGATTTCTGGACTGCAGCGAGCCAGAGAGTACAAATCAGTCGCCGTTTTGTTTCCCATTCGCGGACAGCGGCAACCTGCAGCCGCTCGTCGTGTTCGTTTGGCTGTGGCTAAATTTCTAGTTAGAATAGTATTTTTTTTATATAAACTAATCAGTAGTACTTTTTTATAAACCAGCAACGATACGAACTAGCTAAGGCCAGTCTCAATGGAGTTTCATGGGGGGTTTCATGCACAATTAATAAGGTGCCACGTCAGTTTTTGCATGAAACTGGGAGGAGAGAGAAGAGATTCGTTTCATGGCCATGAAACTTATCCGCACTGTTTCCAAAACTTTGGAAACGCCGTGAAACCTGCACTGAGGCCCTTCCTTCGTTTCATCGCGACTTTTCTTCTCCGGGACCACGCGGGGAAGAGAGGGATGATAGGGATAGGTGGGACCCGTGAATAGTAAAATAAGGGATGAAACCGTGCCATGAAACTTTGCACTGTGGGAGAGACCCGTTTCATATCAAAGTTTCACGTGTTGGAAACTGGGAGGTGAAACTCTCCATTGAGACTGGCCTAACTGAACAGATTGTTTGCTTCTTTCGTCCTTTAAATTAATTGCCACCATCAATGCAAAGTAGAAAGGTTGTTTGTTTGGCTTCATAGGGAAGGAACTCCCAACTCGTACAAGTCCCGACGAAGATGGACATTATTATATGGAGTATAAATAATCTTTTCGTTTCAAATCGAATGTCGTTCAAGCTTTTTTTTACACCAATGGTCATGCACGAGCGACATGTACGTGTCTATTAAAAAAATTCATAAACATCAATGATGTCAATTTTTTTACAACTCTTCATCATCATTGTCCTCCCCCATTACATAATGTAAAGAAACTAGTAGAGTGAAAATCAAGTCACCATGTTTATTTTAAAACACATTCGTATTCGGTGCACAGCGACATGCATGTGTCCATTAAAAAATTCATAAACAACAGAGGAACAATAATGTCATTTTTTACGACTCTTCTTCGTCATTGTCCTCCCCCATTACATAATGTAAAAAAGCTAGCAAAGTGAAAATCAAGTCACCATGTTTATTTCAAAACACATCCATATTCGGTGCACAGATTATTTAAAAAATTGTATTTGATCTATAGCCAAGTAACTGCAACCATACTTAGAGATAGTGCAAAGGAATAAACAAATTATTCAACTGAAAATTAAGGAGATTACAACCATTTAAAAATGTAGCCTTTTAACAAAATACAGTATAAATTGTCACCATAAGCAGCAAATTGTTGTAGCCCCACACAACATGATAATGAGTGGGGTAGCTTGTACCCTGCAAAGACTCCAAATCATATTATATAGTCCTGAGCCAGCCTATGTTCCTAGCACCTATTGTCAAGAAACAAAGTAGAGAAGGATTACGTTACAAAAATATTCTTTGAAAGTTATGGTATAATGTGATTTGTGTCTAATTTAAGAGAACTTTACATAAAAATAATATAGCACAATAGCCAATGCAATAACAAATGAAAATTAAAAAGTGACAGATCAACTTATTAATAAATGCCGAGAAGTTTCACAAACGAACCAGCTTAAAGATCAAACATCTAAATTAGCATGGATGTAATAACAGCGAAGGGATATGCCCACAATACTATATCACCATTCTTCTTACAAAGGAGCTCCTAGAAGGGTTTCTGTAGAGAAAGAGGCTCACTGAGCTTAATTAGGGACCCAATTTGAAAAGATTTAGTTCAACGTAGTGGTAGTAACTGGATTTTAATTTTTTTCTAATTATATAGTGCATCATAGCTGGATATCTATTCTTTCTCTATTTAATGAAATTATCAATGGATCATTGGTTGTTCAATCGCCACAAGAGGTATGGAGGTAGAGTTTATCAAAGAAATGAGCTTAACATACAAATTCTGCTGAAGGGGACCGTGACGTCTAAGAGGGGGGGTGAATTAGACAACTTAAAAATCTAACACTAAACTATAGCATCTTTTTCTAACCTTAGCAAAACCTATGTAAAAGATAAACTATCTAAATGTGCAACTACAGTTTTGCTAGTGTGTTGCTATCTCTACCGTAAAAGGAGTAAAACAATCAATGTAAATGCGGAAGCTAAAGAGCAAGGTAGAGATATGCAAGCTCCCGTCGACGGCTCTGGTATTTTTACCGAGGTATCGAGAAGCGCGCAAGCTTCCCCTAGTCCTCGTTGGAGCCCCTCGCAAGGAATCCCTCGCAAGGGCCAAGCTCCCGGTCGAGTAACTACGTGGATAGCCTCAGGCCTTCCCCACGCGCAAGTGGATCTCCGACGTGCCTTTCGGCAAGCCTCTCCCGAATGCTCTCCACCGTCTTCACTATCAAGCTTTTAGCTAAAACGCCGCGGGCCTTGTTCCCTCCGGTACACGGTGGCGGCCACACCACAAACTCGATTGGTGTGATCTCGCAAGACTACAAGCCCCTTCGATGTACAACAATGGTGCTCATAAGCACCGAGTGATAAGAGGTATGCAAACCTCACTAAACACTAGACCTAAACCTAGAGCAAGCACATAAGTGGTGGTCTAATCAACCTAAGCACTTTGCAAAGCACCTACGCTAATCACCTAATAAAACACTAAGCACTATGCAAGTGGAGATCACTAAAATAGTGTATCAACACCCTTGGTATGTTTCCTCAGCTCCACACACCTCAAATGGCCGATTCGGGGGTCTATTTATAAGCCCCACTAAGAAAGTAGCTGTTGGGGACGAAATCCCGCTTTTCTGCTACTGACCGGACTCTGACCAGCGTCCGGTCATAAAAATGACTCTCTGGAACCTTACTGATGTTGATTGGACTCTAGCACCTAGCGTCCGGTCAGTTTGCTGCTCAGCGTCCGGTCCAGCGTCTGGTCACCTCTATGAGTTGTCCAGCATCCGGTCCAGTGTATGGTCCAGCGTCCGGTCACCTCTGTGAGCTGTCCAGCGTCCGGTCACCTCTATGAGCTCATTTCTTCGTGATCTTGCATCTGGCTTAGTTCCTATCTTTGTGCTTGAACTTTGCTTGATATCTTAGGTGTTCTCTTGTGCTTCTAAGGTCTTGCTTATGGTGTTGATCATCGGATCATCACGTCACCTTCGTCCAAGTCACGTCTTGCATCCTATTAAACTACAAAACAATCACT
The DNA here is from genome assembly GCF_019320115.1 of Miscanthus floridulus. NCBI lineage: Eukaryota > Viridiplantae > Streptophyta > Magnoliopsida > Poales > Poaceae > Miscanthus > Miscanthus floridulus. The sequence goes on from NC_089586.1 coordinate 88,731,412, forward strand.
TACAAATTCATTAGTCCAATTTGGTTGTGTTGGTCATCAAACACCAAAATCTAAAGTAAATGGGCCAAGGGTCCATTTTTCTTACAATCTCCCCATTTTGGTGATTGATGACAACACGACCAAAGCAAGCAAATAATAAAATTTTGAAATTTAAAAACTACCTACTTGTTAGGATGTAATGCAAGGGGCAAGATTATATGATGCTAAAAGATACTACTTGTAAGTCTACATAAAAACTCATCTTGCCCTTGCAAATGTCCCCATGTGGTATTATGGATTTAATCCTTGCTTCCTACAAATTCTTCCCATTATATAGGCTAATCCATAATCCACTATCCTCCCTTTCTCGAACCATTACTATAAATTAATGCTTGCTTTTGGTCCTCTAAATTCTCCCTCTTTGGAATCAAACACCAAAAAGGAAGACATTAGTAGCATAAGGGAGGGTCAAACTTTGTGATCCTTTGTGTGTAGAGTGAAATAGATCACAAAATTTGACTCTCACATTATATAGACTAAGCTCTCCCTAAATATATGCATACATATGATAGAAGGCAAAGCATATGCATAATTGGCAAAGTATTGCACAAGGAAATTTAATCTATATAATGCATGGAGAAAGCATATAAATATCAAAATGAAATCAACATAATGATATTGGTATAGAAATACCACATGTAGAAATCAACTTTGATTTCTACCACTTGCAATCGGTGGTGTATATTTAAAGTATGATGCTTAACTTCGGGGACTCTACTTTCCTTGCAATGAGACTACTACACACATGATAAGCTTGAAAAGGTGTTAGTCTCAAAGCATCCAACTTGTAGAGTAACCTCCTCCTAAATTTGTGTACACAAGTATGGAATACTTGTAGGAAACATGCACATTGATTTTAGAATAAAAAACACCACTTGAAAGATGACATCAAATGAATATGAGGGTCATTTTCAAAGGCGATATTCGGGAGAAATTATCTACAATTTGGACTTTGGCACATATTAGATGAACAATTGAAGGACAAGCTATGTGTCGTGCTCCTAAACAATTTTAAACCATGTAGGATTGCTCTAAGGAATAAGAATGAAATCGAGCAAGCTTACCATATGAAATACCTAGTGTATGCATGACCAAATATATAAGAATGCAAATGCAAACCTAGGCATGAGGAGTAACTAGATGCTAAAAGATTCTAATTATAGGAAAATTTAAATCTAATACCAATTGAAGTAAATTGAATCTAGTTACCTAACATGGGAAGGGGAATTTGGGTTTATAGTATTCACTAACCCACTTGGCAATGATTTTGTCTATCATGATGCACCCCATGAAATGCATCCATACTTTGCCAAGTCTCCAAATTCCTCGAAGTCCATTGGACTTCTCACTTCCCTTTCGGGATCCAAACCTTCTTGGTGCTCGTCATGTTGGAAATGATTTCCTTTGGCACCCAAAAACATTTGACCCTATTGTTGGCTTGCTTATTCACCTTAATGACCACCACCTTATCATTTTTCTTCTTCTTCAAGAGATAAGTTGTGGAGGCCTTCTTGTCCACCTTGGTGTAGGTGTTGGAGAGCTTGCTTGTTTGCTTTTTCTCTTTGTTCTTTGCTCCTCCCCCATTTTTCACCTTGCACTCATAGGACTTGTGACCTTCCTTGTAGCACACGTAGCAAACCATGGTTTGTCCTTCATCAAGCTTCTTTACTCCCTTGATGGTGCTATCTTGATGAAGTTGGGCTTGCTTCGCCTTGCCTTTCACTTGAGTCAAGTCCTTGGTGAGGTGAGCTACTTCTTACTTGAGTTGCTCATTCTCCTTTGCAACCTCTTGTGTGCATGTATCTACAATAACTTTCTAAATGCAAATTTGGTTGCACAAGGATGAGTCTAAACATAAATCATTACAAGAAGTAGAGGCATCATTTTTAGACATGTTAGAACTTTTCCTTTTAGATGCCTTAGTGGGGGTTGTACTAACGGCTTTAAGATTAGCAACTTTATTAGTTAGCTCATCACAATGCAAGCAAACTTTTATAAGCATCTTGTAAGCTAGCTAATTTTTCTTTTAATTTTTAATTTTTCTTTACAAGTTGCTCATCATTGATTGTGCATGCATTTGTTGTTGCACTAGCCTCAAGTTGCTCAATTTTAGTAGATAGTTGAACATTAAGATTAGCAAAATTCTCATATTGTTCAAGCAAAGTTTTGTATGCTTCTTGTGAACTATCTAGCTTTTTTTTTTATTTTCCCGAGCTTCTTTTGTTGACTAGTGCAAACTTTAGCATAATTAAGGTTTTGTTGCATAATTTCTTCATAAGAAGGCATTTTATCATCACTATCACTCTCACTAGAGGATGAGCTTTCGTTATCTCATGCCATAAGGCACACATGAGAAGAGCTTGATAATGAGTGCTTGCGCCCTCGCCTCTTGTGATGGTCTTCTTCTTCACTTAAAGAATCATCCCATGTACTTATTGATGTGAGGGCTTGTTTCTTGCATGCCTTCTTCTTTGTCTTGGGTGTGGGCTTATTTGGACAAACTTTCCCAAAGTGCCCTATCTCACCGCATCCATAGCATCCTCTCTTTCTTTGCTCATTTTGTTTGATTGGTGAAAATGAGATCTTGAATTTGGATGGGCACACCCTTGACATTGAGCTTTTGGATCATCTTCTCCACCTTGTTGATTAGTTTGATTGATTCTTCATCAAGGTCGGAGGTGGAGGAGGAAGATTGATCATCACTTGAATCATCATCATCATCATCATCATCTTCTTCTTCTTCTTTTTCATCTTCACTTGAGGAGCTTGAGCTTGAGCTTGTCTCAACTCGCTTGCCCTTCATCTTCTTTTTCTTGCCACATGCAAGAGTTTTGCCTTTGCTTGATGAAGAGGCTTTTTCTTGACCCATCTTGCCTAACATTTCAAATGCCACTATCTTGCCAATGACTATGGCCGGGGTCATGGTGCTCAAGTCCTCCATATTGTGAAGGATGGTGATGATGCTTGCATATTTCTTTTGTGATAGCATGGAGATAATCTTCCTCACGATGTCCGCATCATCTAGCTTTGTTAATCTAAAAGAATGGAGCTCATTGATAATTAGATTCAAACGAGAATACATATCACGAACAAGTTCATCATCTTTTATTTTAAAGGAATCATAATTTTGTTTAGCTAGACAATGTTTTTGCTTATGGACATTACTTGTGCCGTCATGGAGCTCTTGAAGTTTTAACCAAATTTCATGTGCCATATTTAAAGTGAACACTTGATTAAACACATCCATGATAAAAGATTCAAACAAGCAATTTTTTGCTTTAGCATTAAAATGAATTTCTTTTTCATCACTCTTCGTTGGTTTATAGGGATTCTTAATGGGTTTCATCCCATCATGAGTGACTCTCCAAACTCCCAAGTCAACCACCTCAAGGTAGCAAGCCATTCTAGCTCTATAATAGGAGAAGTTAGTACCATCAAAGTGCGGAGGCCTAGAGGTATCCATCCCAACCACTCTAAATAGCATCGGCTCAATGACGGTTAAGTCAAAGGTCCAAATTGAGCCAACCAGCTCTGATACCAATTGAAGAGGACCATGACACCTAAGAGGGGGGTGAATTAGGCAACTTAAAAATCTAACTCTAAACTATGGCCTCTTTTTCTAACCTTAGCAAAACCTATGTAAAAGATAAACTATCTAAATGTGCAACTACGGTTTTGCTAGTGTGTTGCTATCTCTACCACAAAAGGAGTAAAGCAATCAATATAAATACAGAAGCTAAAGAGCAAGGTAGATATATGCAAACTCCCGTCGATGACTCTGGTATTTTTACCGAGATATCGAGAAGCGCACAGGCTTCCCCCTAGTCCTCGTTGGATCCCCTCGCAAGGAATCCCTCGCAAGGGCCAAGCTCCCAATCGAGTAACTCCATGGATAGCCTCGGGCCTTCCCTACGCGCAAGTGGGTCTCCGACGTGCCTTTTGGCAAGCCTCTCCTGAATGCTCCCCGCCGTCTTCACTATCAAGCTTTCGGTGAAAACGCCGTGGGCCTTGTTCCCTCCGGTACACGGTGGCGGCCACACCACAAACTCGGTTGGTGTGATCTCGCAAGACTACAAGCCCCTCTGATGTACAACAATGGTGCTCGCAAGCACTGAGTGATAAGAGGTATGCAAACCTCACTAAACACTAGGCCTAAACCTAGAGCAAGCGCATAAGTGGTGGTCTAATCAACCTAAGCACTTCGCAAAACAACTACGCTAATCACCTAATAAAACACCAAGCACTATGCAAGTGGAGATCACTAAAATGGTGTATCAACACCCTTAGTATGTTTCCTCAGCTCCACACACCTCAAATGGTCGGTTGGGTGTCTATTTATAAGCCCCACTGAGAAAGTAGCCATTGGGGTTGAAATCCCACTTTTTCTGCTACTGACCGGACTCTGACTAGCGTCTGGTCACGAAAACGGCTCTCTAGAACCTTACTGAATTTGATCGGACTCTGGCACCCAGTATCCGGTCACTATACTGCTCAGCATCTGGTCCAGCGTCTGGTCACCTCTGTGAGCTGTCCAGCGTACGGTCCAGCGTCCGGTCACCTCTGTGAGCTGTCCAGTGTCTGGTCACCTCTGTGAGCTGTCCGGCGTCCGGTCCAACATCTGGTCACCTCTGTAAGCTTGTTTCTTCGTGATCTTGCGTCCGGCTTGGTTTCTATCTTTGTGCTTGGACTTTGCTTGATATCTTAGGTCTTCTCTTATGCTTCTAAGGTCTTGCTTATGGTGTTGATCATCAGATCATCACGTTGCCTTCGTCCAAGTCATGTCTTGCATCCTATTGAACTACAAAACAATCACTTGCAAATTCATTAGTCCAATTTGGTTGTGTTGGTCATCAAACACCAAAATCTAAAGTAAATGGACCAAGGGTCCATTTTTCTTACACCTGCATTGCTCATAGACTACCATTACCAAATTTATTAATAGTGTTACACCAACCTTCTTAAACCTAGCTTTGCCCTTCTCATGACGCTTTTCATCGGTTGGCATAAAAAACATTCCAACAACATACTCGCCTGGTGGCGGTAGCTCAAACCCAACTTCCTTTGCGACCTACAGGAACAACAAAGCAAAAGCATTGACTAACTGTCGAAAAGAACAGTTTTGCTTTCTTCTATTTCTCATTGCTTGACCAATAAGATAGATTGATATAAACAAAGAAAATGGGGCAGTATGGCTTAGGATGGGGAGAACAAACCTCAGCAGCAGGACCAACTGCCATATCAGGGAATCTGCAACCAATGAAGGACATCAATGTACGACACTTACATATTTGCAATTTACAAACAGTGAAATAAATCAAACCTGAATCTACAACCAGTGAAAGACATCAACCTACTATACTTAAAAATTTGCAACCAGTGAAATAAATCAAACCTTGAGGCTACAGCCACAAAGATGGTCTCGTACCAGCGGGCAGCATTAGGAAACTCAGTGTTAGGCTTCGACGGCACCATCGCGAAGACCTTAATGTCATCCTTAGTAATCGCATCACTGCACAGGCAGCAGCACAAGCACTATAAGCAAACACAACCCAATCGTCATTAAAAGAAAGATTTTCTAAATTTAAAGCGAAAACAACAATGTCTCTTATCACAGTCATCATTGTAAGGAATTGAGAATACCTTTTCACGTAAACTTTCTTACCCACCTTTAATATAGACCCTTAGATAACCAAGTATCTTTAAATCTAACGCTCCATATCAATCCACCAGTGGGCCACCTACCATTTGCGCGTTCCTGCCATTCAGCCAGAATCGAAGTAATTAATTGCAAATCGCTATACTGGACGATGACACGGACCCGTCTGAGGTCGTTGGCCAGGTCATTTGAGGCGAGCACCCGATGGAGCTCAGGGGTGGTGGCAGTGCTGCTCCTAAAAAAAGTGTTGTACATGAGAATGACACAAGAGATTCATCACTATAGAGAAGCTAGTGACCTAAATGGAGAACCGAGATGAGAGTTGAGAAGGATTTCAGCTAGGAATTCCTTGATCCCCTGCATGGATTCCGAGGACAGAATGTTCACATCAAATTCAGTGATGTCTCTAAAATTCAGCTAAACGTTCACACCCGAGGCTCTAGGGAGTATCTAGCTAGCTAGTTGCCTTTAAAATTAGCAAACGATAACACACGGAATACATGGGGTTTGACCTTACAGTTCCAAAGCTTCCTCAGCCATAGTTGTTCTGATCTCTCTGTAATTGAGAACAGCCTGAGATTTTCCATGCCTAAAAAATAAATTAGCAGCAAACGATGTTAGCTTAATTTGGACAGCTCGCCTTTCCTCAAGCTTACAAAATATAGTAAGGGCTATCAATTTGCATATGCATAGATAACAAATCCTACTACACTGCCAATGCTGAATCAACAAATCTCACTATGCTGCCAATTCTGAATCAACACAATTTAATCTTAGGAACACAATGATCCATCCAGCACACTCTAAAGCACAGTTAATTCCAACCCTTGTGCACCCCAGGTAACCCAACTGCAACATTAGGCTGCTGCATATATGGCTTGAGGACCTACTGTTAAGTCCTTAGGATCATCTAGGTGTAGATCTATGGGTTGATTCAATTCTGTTTGGTTCAAATCGATCTAGAAATATGACTCGGGAGAGGGAGACAGAGTAGAGAGAGATCTATACCTTCGGGGTTGATAGAGGAGGTAGAGGAGGAACAACGGAGTGCAGTCCGGTAGTGTCTAGAGGACGGCGACGAGCCCAGTGGAGCTTCCCGTCACTTGCAATGTGCCCACGATCAGAGGGGCTTTTGGGGTTCTTCGGTAGGGTCCAGTGACGGCGTCGAACCTCATATCTAGCGCCCCAGCCCCCACCTCTTTCTCATAGCGCTATGTGACAGGGGCCCGCCGACCAGTGGTTGGTTATGTGTCCCCAATCAGAACATGGTCAAGGGGTCCGATTGGCCCTTGGGCCAATTAGTGGAGATCAAACTAACATTCTCTCCCTTGATCTCATCTTATGACTTAAACTTAACTTACTTACTTTATCTTGTTCCCATTCCATCATAGATCAGTGCATGGAGCGTGCCTCATCGTCATGGTCAGTTGCCATTAGATTTAACAGCTATAATGCATCTCTCTGTTTTGAAACAGATACTCAACTAGGTCCTTAGTATATAGAAATCATAGACTTTCCCATTAACCCATGTCGATTGTGTGTTCTCTGAACGCACTGGGTGATTAGCCTTTGGTAAGTGGATCAGCAAGTACTTACTCGGTACTTATGTGCTCAATGCTTTCAAAATGATTCTGGATTTTCTCCTTTACAACATATAACTTAGTGTCAATGTGTCTGGCAGCACACTTGATCTGTTGTCTTAGGAGTTAACTTACTTTAAATAGTTATTGCTGTTGTCTACCATTGTTAAATCCGGATAGAAATTCCCTTAACCTCCTTTTGCCTGTTCCTTAAGTCTCATGTCAAGCTATACTATGGTATGCATCACTGATGACACCACAACTGTTTCTTTGGAGTTTTTCCACAATAATACTCCAACTGTGAGTGTTAGCAACTACTGTGAATTTCACTACATATCTCGCCATGACTTAACATTTGTACCCTCAACTATTTTAGAGTACTTATTCTTTCTTACTCAACATAAGGCCTATGATACTTTGCAAAATTGCAAGATATTCTCAACTCCATTTCAGTGATCTATATCTGGACTGGTCTTCTGCCAAAATATCACGAATACATAAACTATGTCAGGGTAAGTTCTTACTTGTACTTGTACACTCATCAAGCTTCCAACAACTGAAGCATATGGAACCATATTCATTTGATCGATCTTATATCGGTTCCTGGAACACTTAAAGTTCCCAAATCTATTACCCTTGACTATAGGAGCAGACGTAGGTTTATTCACATGCATACTTTATTTCTTTAGAATCTTTTCTAAGTATACATTTGCGATAGTCCTAATACCCCATTTTCTTCTATCTTGGTGAATTTCGATTCCTAGAACCAATGACACTTCCCCAAGATCATTCACATTGAAACTTGGGGACAAAACTTCTTCTTCTTCAATGACAGATTAACATCACTACTAGTGAGTAGAATGTTATCTATTCGTAGGATGTGGAAAAAGAATTTTCCATTCTTGAACTTCACATAAATGCTATTGTCCTTCTCATTTTCCTTAAAACCCAAACTTTCTCATTGTTTCATCAACTTCAAATACTATTGTCTAGAGACTTACTTTTAATGCATAAATGGATTTTTACAGGTGGCATCCCATAAGTTTTTTTCTTCCACGACAAAACCTTTTGGGTTGTGCCATGTAAACGTTTTTCGTACAAATCCCCATTGAGGAATGTTGTCTTTACATCCATCTGATGTAACTCTATATCTTAATGTGCTAATAACATTATTTCAATTCTAAAGAATCCTTGCATGAGACTGGAGAGAAAACTCTTATCGTAATCTATTCATCCTCTTTGCGTAAAGCCTTTTGCTACAAGTCGTGCTTTATATCTCTCTACATTCCCTTTGGAGTCATATTTTGTCTTGTAGACCCATAAATAGCCTACTGTTTTGGCTCCATTAGGAATTACTTCCAAGTCCTCAACATCGTTGGTATTCATCGAATTCATTTCAACTTTATATCTTTCTACATTCCTTTTGGAGTCACATTTTATCTTGTAGATCCATTAACAGCCCACTGTTTTGGCTCCATTAGGAATTACTTCTAAGTCCCAAACATCGTTGGTATTCATCGAATTCATTTCAACTTTATATCTTTCTACATTCCCTTTGGAGTCACATTTTGTCTTATAGACCCATTGATAGTCCACTGTTTTGGCTCCAATTACTTCTAAGTCCCAAATATTGTTGGTATTCATTGAATTCATTTCAGCTTCCATAGCTTCTTGCCATTTAAATGAGTAAACGCTTCTCATGGCTTCTTCAAATGAGGTGGGATCTTCTCTATTTGAATTTCTTTAATAACATAGACTTCAAAGTCATCAGAAAAACTGGTTTACTAATTCTTTGAGACCTTCTAGGGCCTCAGCTACTTGCACTTTCATATGGGGCTGTAGTTGCTCTTCATTGCCAAGAGACAATTGATTCTACAGGCTCCTATATTACAAGATCCTTGTTAACATTATTCATCTTCTTTGAAGAGCTAATAATAGGTCTTGTATTAGTCATACAACATCAACAGGTATTGAGAAACTTGTTGCTCTTGAGTCACTGGAGTGGGCACACAGTCCCTCTCCTCTTCAAGTCTTAGGTCTCTACATACCTCTACATACCATGCTCCCCCAAATCTTCCCATATTTTCTAAAGATGGTGTATTGTCAGGTTCATAAACCTAGGGTCCCCAATGGGCCCGCTTCACAGCAAAAGCTCAGCCCAACAGATGGTGTAGCGACAACACGTGCCTCCTAGGCTAGCCTAGATACCTAATGATACGCTAAGAGATCGATCCGATCTTCGAGCAGGAAGGCCTGGCAAAAAAGGGGACATCGTTGGACTCTGATCTCCTTTTCAACCAGCAATACACCGGACCTCTGCTTGCAGCTCTTCCCCGACGGACACGGTTAGAACCAACTAGGAACGACCGACCAGGGACGCTCGCTCGATGAGGACCCAAGGATCAGGCGGAGCAGATAAGGTAAGGCGTTCAAGTCAACCACAATACCGAGGACCGTTCCCTATCATACCCTACACACCTATAGGGCAGTGCCACCAGGCCATGCTAGATGGGTACTATGCAACCTTCCAGACGTGTTAGAACCCAAACAGTGTTGTGGGCGCCGACATTTGTCTTATAGTATTGTAGGTGCCGACATTTACCATACTAGACGAACACGGTAAAACCTATCAGATATGTCTAGGCACGAACAGTATTGTGGGCGCCGACAATTGTCTCGTACTCGATGGCGTGAGCAACAAGACTAGGTAGCACACATACATAACTCTCTCTCTCTCTCTCTCTCTCTCTCTCTCTCTTTCTCTCTAACTTGTAAGGCCGTCCCCTTCACCTATAAAAGGGAATGTGCTCTCTCCCAATAGGGACGGACGCTGGATTCTCTCTCTAGATCTGGCTCTAGAGAACCTAAGCATTCGAACAACTCACAAATCTAGATCTCAATAGCTACACAGGGTATACGCTCCAATACTTAGCGCGTGTTAGAGCACCTATCACTCTTAACCACTTGGTTTAGAGTCCGACCGGGCCTCTAACACCCCCTTCTCATTCTATATCTGTTTGTAACCCCACATCAAACTTTGAGCGCCTAGGCTCCAGAATAAAGTCACCGATCGACCAAAACTGGACGTAGGGTACGTTGCCTAAACTAGTTTAAATCATGTGTCATTGAGTGCTAGGCCACATCCGATCACAACGCATGACAAAACTACAAATATCTACTTGTTGGTTACTTTTCGCACTGACAGTTGGCGCTGTCCATGGGGAAGACATCGTGTGTTCATGCTTTTAGTCATTGGATGGCCCACTTTTCCACCATCTTCGACATGGTGGGCTCAAGCGATACAACTCGCTTTGGCTTGCTGGAGTTTCCTATGCTCTCACCTATTAGGATGTGGGTTCCTCCCATCTTCGAGCTGCTCTAGACCTTCCTCTTCGGATGTCTAGACTTCATCGCTGACTAGCTCGGCATACTCTGCCTCCGCTAGGAGGCACTTGTCCTGGTGCCCACTGGAGGAGGAGCGTCCTCCGCTGGCCCTGGGCCGCTCGACGACCTCAACAATGAGACACCTATGCTTCACTTCAAGCCCACGCTAGGCTCAAACCCCACTGTGAGTAACATACATATTGTTCTTTACTTGTTATTTAACACCTTCCACTGACTCTCTAGAGGGACCCTATTGTCCCCACCATGATCATCGTGCGACCGGTTCCCCTACGGCTTTGTGTCCCCTACGGACACGTATGCACGAGGGCCCTGAAGGATGCTGACATTGTCCCCTCTCACATCCAAATTCATGGGGATGGCGGGCTACGCTCCTACCTCCTTTCATGACCTCATGGATGATGAGGCCGAAAGTGATGGCTCTAGCATCAACAATGTCGCAACACCTAGCCACCTTCTGTCCTAGGAGTACACTATGGCGGATGCTCCGGGACAGCCATCGGTGGTAGCAGAGACTCTACAGAATCACACCACTCTAGACCCTCATGCGGAGGCCCTCGCACATGCATAGGAGCACAGCGAGGAGTTATGACAAAGGCGGCAGAGCCAGCCGCCACCTGCGCTGGCTCGCTCAGCATAGTACGCTGTGTCCCGCATGTGTAACCCAGTGAGCGGCGCCCAGGGTCGCACCCGTCAAGTCCAGCGCAATATCTTAGACAAGGGGAACAACCCCCCTTAGTTCACTCGAGCTAGCCAGAACATCGCTGCTGCGGCGATGCTTTTGCGTGGCCTCCCCGAGCCAGTCGACCCCTAGAAGCAAGCAATCCACCAGAACCTCCAGGCACTGGTGGAGACCGCTGCCGTTCAACAGGCAGAGAGCTCAGCGTCGCGACATCGGCTCATAGCCTCTTGTCCAACCGGAGGACTAGGGCCGTGCCAGTTGAATCGCTCCGTCCACTCACCACTACTATTGCCAGGGGTGGGGTAGGATGCTGTGGCTACACCATAGCCCGACCCGATGCCCGCTCCACACCGACCACTTGTGTGCGAGCATCTCGGACCAAATCATGATGCTCGCAGCAGTATCAACAATCGACGCCATGCCCGGCATGATGATGACGCCTACCGAATGGTGGTGAGAGTAGGTGATACAGGACCTAGCCTAACCATCGAGGAATGCGGGGACATGCACCCCAGGCATGGTCGCTGACCAAACAACTGGAGTCCTTGCCCAGATGGCTCAGGACCATGGGCCTTTGGTCGTCGTATCTAGAGAGCACCGTTCCCACAACGCTTTTGACCACCCACCAACATCGCTAGATACACCGAGGAGATGAACCCTCGTATATGGCTCAAAGATTTTTGGCTCGCCTATCGAGCTGGGGGAGTGAATGATTACCACTTCCTCATTTAGTATATCCTCATCTGTGTGGTGGAGCATGTTCGAGCATGGCTCAAATTCCTTCAGCTCGATAGCATCCGCGACTGGCCAGATCTCAAGAGGGTCTTCATTGGGAATTTCCAGGAGACATATATCTGTCCTGAGAATTCCTAGGACCTCAAGAGCTATCAGCAGGAGCCCAATGAGTCCCTACGAGATTACATCTGTAGGTCCTCAAAAGATTACAACTCCCTTCCTGATGTCGTCGACGCGGACGTCATTAACACGTTCCTCTCTGGGACAACCTATAAGTCCTTGATCCATAAGCTTGGCTATGTGATTCCCCATACCACCCATGACCTGCTCAACATTGCCACGAACCATGTCTCCGTCGAGGAGGCAGTTGGGGTGGTTTTCAGTGGTGGTTGGGATGGGGGCAAGGCCAAGTGCGAGGACCAAGATGAGGGCCCCTCTATACAAAAGGGGAAGAAGAGCAAGAAGGATCGGCGCCGACCAACCAACCCAGCCTTGGTTGCCACAGCCGATCATGCGGGCAAGCAGCCCTAGTAGGGCCAACACGACCATTTCAACAAGCTCATGGAGAGTCCTTGCACTAACCACACCTACCCCATCAAGCACCTCTACAAGGACTACGAGCTCCTTAAGCGCTTTTTGTAGCACGCTGGCAAGCCAAAGGAAGGAAAGGGAAAGGAGGCAGCGGCCAAGAAAGGAGGTGTGGTGGGCAAGGATGATGATGGCTTCCCTAACCCCAAGGAATGCCTCATGATCTTTGGGGGATCCAACGCCATCCACTCTAAGCGCCAGCACAAGGTACGCTATAGAGAGGCATGTGCCGCCGAGATGGCCATCCCCTCTTTTCTTAGCTAGTCAGGCTCCTTGATCACTTTTGATCGGAGAGACCATCCTTCCCACATCACCCTACCAGGTCGCTACCCGCTCGTTGTTGACCCCATCATCCACAGGAAGCGCCTCACTAAGGTGCTGATGGACGGAGGTAGTTGCCTCAACATTCTCTATGTCGACACCCTCAACGCCATGCGCATCCCTTGGTCGGAGCTTCGCCCAGTGTGCTCTCCCTTCCATGGCATGATTCCAAGGACGTAGGCATACTTGATCGGGCAGATCAACCTACCCATCACGTTTGGTGACCGAGCCAACTTCCGCTCAAAGGTCCTCACCTTCTAGGTGGTGGACTTTCTAGGGTCCTACCACTCCATCTTGGGGCGGCCATGCCACACCAAGTTCATGGCGATCCCCAACTACACCTACATCAAGTTGAAGATGCCGGGACCAAACAACGTCATCATTGTGGGTAGCACCTTTTCTCACGCCTATGCGTGCGACCGGGAGCATTATGAGCTCGCCATGGCCGTCACCAACTCCACTGAGCTCTTAGAGCTTAGGAATTCATCGACTCCAGTAGTCCTAGACTGCAACGAGCCAACCTCCTCGAGTGCCTTCCACCCGACAGAGGAAACTACATCATGTCCCTCGAAAGGACAAGGATGCTACCAATGTCCTCACAAAATTGGCTACCAGGCGGGTTCCGTCTCCAGATGGGGTCTTCATCAACGACCTCCACGAGCCATCTACCCACGTTCTAGAGGATTCGATCTAGACCCACTCCGACACCAATCTAGCAACTAGGGGCTCCAACCTCCCGACACATCCCAACCCTAACCAAGTGCTCGGGGGCTCTGACCCAGGCACCTTCATGGCGACATCGCCCACCGACATTGCCATAATGGCGCTCAATCCAATCTACTAGAGAGCACCACTGCTCGCCTACCTCCTCGAGGAGGTTCTCTACCAGAAAGGACTAAAGCGTGATGAATTGCTCGATGTGCTAAGACATTCATCACCCTCGGTGAGAAACTTTACAAGCAAAGTCCGTCGGAAGTACTCATGAAGTGCATCCTGACCGACTAAGGGAAACAACTTCTCCTCGAAGTCCATGCTGGAATCTATGAACATTACGTGGCCCTGAGGTCGCTGGTCGAAAAAGCCTTTCGCCAAGGTTTTTACTGGCCTACTACGCTACGAGATGTAGAGGAGGTTGTCTATAGGTGTGAAGGATGCCAGTTCTACGCTTGGCAAACTCATTTGTCGACGTAGGAGCTTCAAACCATCCCCATCACCTGGCCATTCGTGGTCTGGGGCCTCGACATGGTCGGACCCCTCAAAAAGGCCCTGGGTGGCTTCACTCACCTGCTTGTAGCAGTGGACAAATTCACCAAGTGGATAGAAGCAAATCCTGTCACTAACATCCTCTCGGAGGAGGAGGTCAAGTTCTTCTTCGACATCATCTATCGGTTTGGTGTTCCAAACTATATCATCACTGACCATGGAACAAACTTCACTGGGAAGAAGTTCTTAGGTGTCTGTGATGGATATGACATTAGGATTGATTAGGCCTCAGTTGGACATCCGCATACTAACGATCAGGTCAAGCGGGCTAATGGCATGGTCCTCCAAGGACTCAAGCCCTACATCTTCGACTGACTCAATAAGTATGCCGGGCGATGGGTTGTAGAGGTTCCAGCGATCCTCTAGAGCCTAAGAATGACCTTGAACCAATCCATGGGGTTCACACCCTTCTTCCTAGCCTACGGAGCTGAAGTAGTGTTGCCGTCTGACCTCGACCACGGCGCCTCAAGAGTGAAGGCCTTCGATCGAGACCAAGCCACAGAGGCTCAATAGGATGAGGTCGACCTACTCGAGGAGGCTTGTGAGATGACCATCATCCGCTCCACTCGCTACCAGCAAACTCTCCACAGGTACCATGAAAGAAAAATCAAGGGGAGGATCCTTGAGGTCGGTGATCTCATGCTCCGGAGAACCCAGTCGACCAAGGAGAAACATAAACTCTCTCCACCATAAGAAGGACCCTACATGGTGACCAAGGTGATCCGACCGGGCACCTACTAGCTAAAGGACGACAACAACAATGTTCTCACCAACACATAGAACATCGAACAGTTATATCTGAAAGCATCTAGGCCCCTTGTTGGGTTTCGGTGATTAATGACAATATAAGATTACTATGACTAACGTGTGTTTTGCAGAGGCAATTAAGTTAGGTCATGGTAATGGAGATCGATTGGGCAATCAAGGTGGTCATGCCCCTATGATGGAAATCATTTCGGTTTTAAAAGGATGGACGACAAGGTTAAGGATGACTAGTTCTAAGTGTCGATTGGAGTTGGAGAGACACTTAGAGTAGTTTAGGACTTTGTTTTTCCTTTGGCCGTACTATTAAGGGGGGTATGGATGGGTAGCTTGACCTAGATGAGTCTAGTGAGTTAGGTGTGGTGCACACTTATTAAAACTAGCACTAGGTAGCTCCACAATAGCCCTATGATCCTATGGAGCAAACTTCATTCATATATGATCGAGAGTTGGAAGTGAATGTGGAGGGTCAAATGCTGACCGGACGCTGGCTCTAGTGCGACCGAACGCTGGCCGCAGGGTCCGGTCAGTTCATTTGACCAAAAAAATTATGTTTGGGGCGACCGGACGCTAGAGTGGTCAAGTGACCAAACACTGAGGTTCAGCGTCCGGTCGACTCCAGTAAGGTTCCAGAGAAGAATATCTGCGACCAGACGCGTCTAGTCAGTACTAACCGGACTCTGGGGGTTCAGCGTCCGGTCGAGTACAGTAAGGTTCCAGTGAGGGTTTAATATGACCGAACACGTCCGGTCAGTGGTGATCGGACCCTGCCAGCGTCCGGTCAACACTTAATCACTGGTGTGCGGGTTGAACTGACCGTAGCGTCTGGTCAACATGACCGGAGCGTCCGGTCACTCCACAGAGGCACATAACGGTTCATTTTTTAGGCTGCCTTATAAATAGAAGCTCCACTTGTGTGTGGAGTTACTTTTGCTCATTCCAATAGCTGAGAAACACGTTTGTGAGTGCCAAAAAGATCAAGGTCCTAGTGAGGTGATTGAGATTTGAGAATCCAAGAGAGTAGCCTCATTAGTGAATCAAGAGTAGCAAAGTGTGCATCCACCATTCTCATTAAGCTTCGCATGGTCAAGTGAGAGTTCGTGCTTGTTACTCTTGGTGATCACCATCACCTAGATGGCTTGGTGGTGATTGGGAGCTTGGTGATCACCCAGCGGAGCTTGTGGGTAACCCAACTCAAGTTGTGAGCGGTTTTGGGTGATTCACCGCGATGGAGTGTCAAAGAATCAACCCGTAGAGAGCACTTAATCCTTGCGTGGATCAAGGGGGAGCTACACCCTTGCGCGAGTGCTCCAACAAGGACTAGTGCGGAGTGGTGACTCTCCGATACCTCGGCAAAACATCACCGCATTCCTCTCTCTCTATTTACTTTGAGCATTTACTTTGAGCAATTCAATACTTGTCTTTACATTCATAGAATTGCCATGCTAGAGTAAGTTTGGAACATAGGTTGCAAGTCCTTTGTGCGCTAGATTAATAGAAACACTTTTCTAGGCACAAGGGGTAAATTGGGCTAACCGTAGGATTTAATTATTGTAAGAAAATTTAGAATTAGCCCAATTCACCCCCTCCCCTCTTGGGCATCTTGATCCTTTCAATATCGTTTCTTCCCCTAAAAGCTCGGTCTTTCCATTTTTTTCCATTCAGCATTTGCTCCTATAGCACCCTAGCCTGAGCACTCTCGGCCTGGGTCACTCGGGGGCTCCATGGGGGTGCGATACCACCCTCCTTTTTACTATCATATAGTAATACTATTTTGCCCAAACAAAAGGGTGTCGCCCAAACGAAAGGGCATTCTATTCCTTTGATTACCCTACATAACTTTTGTTTCAAACTCCCGATCGATCACACCCCATCATGACCTACGATTATGAGCAGCTGAGCCTCATGGGCCTCGCCCAGGTTCTTAAGGTTATAGCCTATGGGTCAATGGGTAGGTGCGAAAAAGAAAGGATAAAAAACAAAGATATGGTAGGGTAAAAACAAGGACAGATGGGACAAGCTTTCCATCATGAGTGATTTCATCACAAAAACAAACTAAAAATAGTCACAAGTGTAAAACTATTCACACAGGGCCTTCCCCACAAACTTGTTCATTTAAATCTACTGACTATTACTACTCTAAACTATATTATGGCTGCCCGGCGGCATCGGCTGACGGCATGATCGACGAGGACGAAGGTAGCTCGCTCCTGATCGGAACGACGGTTGGCTCTATTGGTGGCGGGACGATGCTCGCCTCTGACCTAGTCTCCACTCCTTCTACAAACAGGACAACCTCTTCTCGGCGCAAGTCTTCAGCCACACTCTAACTATGAGCCTCCATCACCCACTGCGCGCTGACCTGCTCGGCGACCATCTATGCATATGGCACCAAGCTCTCCCCTAGTGCATGGATTTCATCTGCACTCCACCCATCGGTGCATCCTTTGTAGATGGCCGTGAAGTCCACATTGGGGTGATGGGTTGCCATCGAGGTCAACACCCCCAATGTCCCATAGAACATGCCATTGGAGATGAGCGCCCAACTTTGTTCGATAACTCCGCCAGCTAGATGGCGAGCGTACTGGTGCTCAGTCCTGACCCAAACACCTCGGAGATGACCACCTAGGCGACGTTTCGAATTTGGTCTAGCTCTCCCTTGAGAGCATGTTGCTCTTCAAGGGACTTGGCTAGTGCCTCCACACCCCAACCGACCACCACTTTGGCCGTCTCTAGCTCTTACTCCAGAGAGCCAATTTTCCAACCAGTTCTGGAAAAAGACAAGTTCATAAGCAAAGGAAAGGAAAAATCAAGGCATCAATCGAAGGCAGAACAGATACATACCAAGGCGGGCGCTTTTGAGGTTGGAGAGTCCTTCCTCTTGCTGGGTCACTTTCTCAAGCATTCGACTCCTCTACCCCGAGTACCTGCCCTTGGAGCGTGACCACTTCTTATTCAGCATCCGATCGGGCCTTCCGCTCCGCCTTTAGAGCCTCCAAGGACTTCTAAAGTGCCGCCTCGGTCTCCACCAAGTGGACCTTCACTACATCGAGTTCTCGCTCAGCAACAGTCGCCCACTCGACCGCACGCAGTTCCGCCGCATGTGCTCCCATTGCCTCGGCCGCCCGATCTTGGGACTCACGGTAGGTAGACACCAGCTAGTTCCTAAGATCGTCAATCCGCCACGATTCCATTGCTTCCTTCTCCATCCGACCATGCTCCTCTTGAAGAAATCAGGACTTATGGATCAACATCATTTCCAGATCCTATGAGACAAGAAGTTGGCATACTGAGACAACCATTGAAAGTCCTAGAAGTCAAGGACAACACAAAAAACATAGAGAACTTACCTCTACAATGCATGGCAGGTCGACTATCATGGCCTAATAGATGAGCTCAATCCACTCCAAGGCCTCCTTGAGCCTCGCCTTGGTATGGGCGAGATCAGACTCCATCGACATACCTCTCTCCCCAAGCAAGTGCTAGAGCCTCACTTCCTCCTCATCGTGAAGGACAAACAGGGCCTTTCCTAGCTCATCGAGGCAAGGCCACACTAGCTCGCAGGTCATGCTTAACCCACTAGAAGATCCAGCCATCGTAGTGTCATGCGACGACCGGAACATCACCAACTCCCATGACAGTGGGATAGCTGGTGGCTCCACCCTGGTGACTGCCTCACTAGAGCAAGGGATCTCCACCACCTGGACTCCATGGCTCACTGATAAATGTTCTACCTCTGGCCTAGCCACGTCTCCTCCTGACCCCTCCAGCTCTGACTAAGAGGGCAAACTGTGTGCTCCTCTATCGGGTGAGGCAGGGAGCCTAGTTTCCCTCCTCTCCTCCTCCACAGCTATTGGGGGAGCGATCGCAAGGGCCACCTCTAACCCAACCTCCACCGTCACCATGGGGATCGCTGCCATCATCGTCGCCGCCACTACCGCTGTGCTCGTAGCTAGATAGGAAGACGCAACCCCCAGTAAGGAAGGTTGTGCTGCCACCAGCCTCCTTCCTCTATCGCTCACCACGACCCGCTCTAGGCTGGGTCTCCACTCTTCTCGCATGGGAGGTGGGGAGATTCCTAGCCACGCTAGCCCTTGGCTACTATCAAACAAACATGGGTTAGTCACACTCAAAAAGCTCTACTATGAGAATAGGAGGGAGCATGAATGCTTACCTAGAAGAAAGTGGTAGAGCCCTAAAGCCCTGACCAGCTGATGGTGGGCGAACTGGACAAGGACCGCCTATAGGTTCCAACCCACGCCCCCTTGTATCGACCGAGGCAGGAGCCAACCCGTCTGGTCCCCGTTCGGCCCATGAATGGCCATGACTGCTAGCTTGGGATGAAACCACTAGAGCCACTAGCGAAACATCCCCCCATTGAGGGTCACGCACACATGCTGACCCCAAAGATGTAGGGGAACGGACATGTTCGTTCGACCGGCCGACGTGCTCCACCACACTTAGAGCAGGGGGGTGTGGAGCCAACAACACCTCCAAAGGACGCGGTGACTGCACTCGCTTCGCCTCTCATTCGACGGCGGTGTCTTCACTCATGGCATGCTTCCTTAACTCAGGGATGTCACCGCGTATCTCTATATCACGTCCACCACCGATGGATGTAGTCATAGGCTCATGGTGCTCCACTGAGATAATGACAGTGCCCCTGTCTCCTTCATCCTTGGAGGCACTCATGTCGCCAACCATCTCTATGGGCTCCACCGACTCAAGCTCTGCCTCCATGTCGCTCTAGCTCTCGCCCCCCTAGACACATTGGCTGATTTCCTTCTCCTTTTTGAACCTCCTCCAAGCCTTCTCAGCTCTCTTCTTCTTCTTCATGGCAAGCGTCGCCTCCTTCTACGTAACTTGCTAAGCTGTGCCCTCTGACCTCGTCAGAAGATGTGGCCAGGATTTATAACCCACAAGCCCCTATGAAATGGGCAACTCAAAATCAGTCAAAACAAGAAGAGCAAGAAGGAAAAGGTCACGGGAAAAGAAGAGGGTAGCACACCAGATTAGACAGCTTTGTGGTGTGGAGAGGTCCGGGCTTCCCTTCAAGGGAGTCTTTATCCCTCAGCTACAGCACCCGATCAAGTCGACTCCATACTTCATCCTTCGACAACTCTTTCGGTGATGCACGATCGGGATCCATTGGGCCGATGTATTCCCACATCGGCTACGTTCTTTCTGCCAATGGGGTGACCCAACGGTGAAAGAAGGTGTGGAAGACCCGCAACCAGTCGAGGCCATGCTACACAAGCTTCTAACGCTCTGCCTCAATAACCTCCAACTTGTTCTATCGTTTGGCAGGACCCCACGACCAACTTTCCCTCCTCTCTGGCCTTCTTCTGGTGAACGATGGGAATGACACCAACACTGGGTTCCTGATGTAGAACCATTCACCATGCCATCCCCGATTGGAGTCATAGGGGGAGTACGCAGGGTAGGGGGTCGATGGCTTTGGCTTCTTCTACAAGGCGAATCCCCCAACCAACGTGGTTCTAGATGGCTTCCCCTCAGATAGGGTTTGCCCATTGAAGATTCACCAGAAGAGGTCCATGTGCTGCTCTATCCCAAGGAAGGCCTCATAGATAGTGACGAAGCCAATGATGTGAAGCACCCTAGTTGGGTTGAGGTGTTGTAGCTCTAGGCCCCACTCATTGAGGAGCCCACGCAAGAACTAGTGCGTGGGATACCCAAGCCCGCGCTCATGGAAAGCAAGGAAGGAGATGACCTGATCAACCCGGGGTTGTGGAATGACTTCTCCCAGCGTAGGAGCCCTCTAATGCGCCACCTCCTTCAACGAAAGCAGCCCCTTCTTGGTGAAGGCAGTCAGCACCTCCTTATCCACGTTGGATGGCCTCTAATTCAACATCACGCCTCGAATTCACGAATGGATCTATAAGTTCTCCTCTCCCTCACTTTTCCCTCTCTCCTAGAAACCACCGTGGTGCACGAATGGGCTTAGCGAAAAGGAAGAAGGAGAAGAAGCAGCAGTTGGAGAAAGGCAAAGGAATGGGTGGAAAACCCTCTCCCCTCCCCCTATTTAATACGGGGAGGCGTGTGGTGGGATGCGTCTTGGCTGATGGGACGTGCCCTGCCCAATGAAACATCACCTGGTTAATGGGACATGGCCTGGGTAGCGCCCACCACTATCGCAACCCAGGCATGGGAAACATGGTGCAACCACACGCAAATGAGCCTCCGTCTTCCTAGGCAGGGTTTGGAAGGGCCCACCAACGGGATCTCCATCGAGGAGAGACCAACGGGTCACCCGAGTCAACCAGATGGCTCGGACGGCTTCCAAGGGATAGGTAAGGAGCAGTGGGATGCCCCATGTGGGCTATGTCGACTCTGTCACAAATGATGGGTCAGGGTTCCATTCAGACATATCTGATAAAGAGCTCCCCGAACCCGTCACTCGAGCCATCGAGATAACTTTACCAAAAACCCCCACTTTTACTTTTCCAATGCATAGTCATTCATTCAGTCAGTCAGTCATACATGCAATCATACATTCATCTATACATTCATCCCATACATCCAAGCATTGCATATGCAATTGCTACATCACAATGCTTTGCGTTGCGTCACGAAGCGGTAGTCGCCTCATTCTATATGAGCGACAACCGACTAGGGTTCAAAGGCTAGCCCGCAAAGGGCTCAAGGCCACCTCGTGTCAAACAGAGTTAGTGAAGAAAACACAGATGAGCCCCAGTGGCCCTCGCCTAATCTACTCTAAAAGCAGATAGGGTCATCTCGACCTTCTCGTTCGATCCTAACCTCGAGCCATGCCCACAGAATATCCATCGAGGGGAGGCCAGTAGGCCACCTGAGTCGGTCTCTAGAATGGCTCAGGCATCTGCTGGGAGGTAGGTTAAGGAGCAGTGGAATGCCATATGAGGGCTATGCTGACCCCATTATGAATGACAGACCCAGATTCTACTCGGACATACCCGTTAGTGAGCTCACCGAGCGCGTCACTCAAGCCACCGAGGTAAGCGACGTTAGCTCAACCCCTCTGGTTGCAGAAACCATGGATGGGGTAACGCATGAAACAAGACCAACCCCTCCACCGCGCCCGACACTTGGGTCCACACTCTATCGCGCCCGACCCCTCAGTTGTGCCCGACAGCTGGGTCCACGCTCCGTCGCGCTCGACCCTTGGCCACGCCCAACACTTGGGTCCACGCTCCATCGTGCCCGACCCCTCGGCTGCACCCGACAGCTAGGTCCATGCTCCGTCATGCCTGGCCCCTTGGCCACACCGACACTTGGGTTTGCGCTCCATCACAACCGACCCTCAGTCGCGCCCGATAGCTGGGTCCGCGCTTTGTTGTGCCCAACCCCTCGATCGTGCCCGACACTTGGGTCCGCGCTCCATCGTGCCCAACCCCTTGGCCACGCCCAACACTTGGGTCTGCACTCAATCGCGACCGACCCCTCGGCCGTGCCCGACACTTGGGTCCGTACTTCGTCACGCCTGACCCCTCAGCCACGCCCGACGCTTGGGTTGACGCTCCGTCTCACTCGACGGCAACCCATGATCTTACACCCATTGGATGTGCTCGTAAAACGAGTATAGACAACCCCTTCATGACTTCTCAAAAGTCCCAAAAGGGTTCAGGGGCTCCTATCGGGTTCATAAACCTAGGGTCCCCAATGGGCCCGCTTCACAGCAAAAGCTCGGCCCAGCAGATGGCGTAGCGAGAACACGCGCCTCCTAGGCCGGCCTATATAACTAATGATAGGCTAGGAGATTGATCTTATCTCTAACCAAGAAGGCCTGGCAAAGGAGGGGATAGCATCTGACTCTGACCTCCTATTCTGACTAGGAATACGCCGGACCTCTGTTTGCAGCTCTTCCCCGACGGACACGGTCGGAACCGATTGGGAACGATCGACCAGGGACGCCTGCTTGGTGAGGACCCAAGGATCAGGCGGAGCAGATAAGGTAAGGCATTCAAGTCAACCGTAATACCGAGAACCATTCCCTGCCATACCCTGCACACCTACAGGGCAGTGCCACTAGGCCATGCTAGACAGGTACTATGCAATCTTCTAGGAGTGTCAGAACCCAAACAGTGTTGTGGGCACCGACATTTGCCTTACAGTATTATAGGCACCAACATTTACCATACCAGATGAACACGGTAAAACCTGTCAGACGTGTCTGGGCACGAATAGTATTGTGGGCGTTGACAATCGTCTCGTACCCGATGGCTTGAGCAACAAGACTAGGTAGCACATGTACACAACTCTCTCTTTTTCTCTCTAACTTGTAAGGCTATCCCCTTCACCTATAAAAGGGAATGCGCTCTCTCTCAATAGGGACGGACATTGGATTCTCTCTCTGGATCTGGCTCTAGAGAATTTGAGCTTTTGAACAGCTCACAGATCTAGATCTCAATAGCTACACAAAGCATACGCTCCAATACTTAGCGCACGTTAGGGCATCTGTCACTCTAAATCACTTGGTTTAGAGTTTGATCGGGCCTCTAACACCCCCTTCTCATTCCATACCTGTTTATAACCCCACAGCAAACTTTGAGCACCAGGGCTCAGGAATAAAGTCACCGACTGACCAAAACTAGACGTAGGACACGTTGCCTGAACCAATATAAATCCTGTTGTTGGTCACTTTTTGTACCGACATGTATCTTTAAATATCTTATTTTGGGTTTAATCTGTTAAAATCTCATATGGTGCTTTAAGCACCACCTTAACACCTTTGAGGCTAGCTACGCTATCTTTCTGTCGGAACTTTAAAAGATCCTTCCAACAGGAATTTAGCTTTTCTCTGCTTAGGTGTATCATTATTGTGACCGTTGTACTCCTCCAATGGTCGTATTCATCTTAATTAATCTTTATCTCACTCTTAATGAAGAGTGTCTTTCTTAATTGATCTTAATATTCTCCCCCTCGAAATATGGCATGAACTTTACTGCCATAATTTCAAGAACTATTCAAAAAGCCTATGAACGAGGAGAAACTTATAGCTTACTCCATTCACATGATTATGTCATATAAATAAAGTTATTCCTTGATCTGTTTAGGAGTACATTTTCCTTATTTCACTTCAAGAACTCAATGAGGTCTTTCATTAGCAGTACTTTTGCAAGTCACACTTGCATCTTTTCATATCCTTTGGTTAGTATTGACTATGACAATGCATTTCTATTGTGCCAAGGTCAATACTAGGACAGCATAGGAGCTACCCAAACTGCTCTCGCTATGCGAGATACGAAACATGTGAATCATCACAAAACTTCTCCCGCCATGCAGGATTGACTAGCATAAGTACAATGCCAAAACTTGTCCCCTTGCAGGATACATCTATTTGAAAACTTAGCCATCATGACTAAAACATTCAGTTATACTTCATCTTCTAATTAAATCTATCTGTTGGTTCCAATTTAATCAGAAAATTAGTAAACTAACAAAAAATTATCATAAACTGGCTTGACTCGGCATTACAGCCTGTTAGCATACAGCCGAGTGATCTTGTCGGTTAAAAATAAAACATACAATATGCTTCTACATCACCATTGGGCAGAAAATAGAATTAATGCAGAAAACTCTTGAAATCCATATAACCACTCTTCAAAATTAAATTCTTCCGTTGTTCAAATTTAATTAGAAAATAATCAACTTCATTGCAGCGAAAACATGTTAATAAAATACATTCTATTAGTTCAGGAGTATTTCTTGGTCCTTATCTACTCTCTAAAAAATTAACCATGTTGGTGTGAAATTTATCAGAGATTTAAACCTCAAACTTGAACTCATTATATATTGTCATCATCAACGTTGGTCAGAAAATGACAATACCATACTCTAACTTAAACAAAACGAACTACTCCTCTAATTTAAATTTTCTCGTTGGTTCCAATTTAATTAGAGGATAAACATAATCATAATTTACTAAATATAACTGCTCTTCAAATTAAATTCTTCTGTTGGTTCGAATTTAATTAGAAGATAATAAACATTAAACTTTGCAGCGGAAACTTAAACATAATTTGTGAATTTTACCCACAGGAAAATTCTCTTTACTAATTTTTCTTTGAGCCATTAATTATTTTCCAGGAAATAATAATTTACTAGAAAAAGAAAAAAAGAAAATATTAGAAAAAGGAAATGGACTCTATTCAGTACTGCTCCTTCGGCCCAACCAGCAAAGCGGCCTGGCCCAACTACGTGCGCGCTCGCCCACAGTGCCTCCTAGGCCACAACCTGGGCCTGGGCTGGCAAAGCGCCTCAGTGCTCGCGCTCACCTAGGCTTAAACTCAGCCCGGTTGATCTGCGCCGTCTATTTTCATCTGACGGTCATGCGGTGATCTTGGGCGAACAAAACCCCACGCGACGTCGTCTCCCCCCGAACCCTAGGTCATTTGATTCTCTCCCCCTCCTCTCTCTTAGCACGGCGAGTGGCAGAGCGCAGCGGCCACCAAGTGAGTGAGCGTAGAGAGCCACCAGAGCGAGCCCAAGGTGGAGGGATGGTGGCGCCGTCGCTGGCGCGCGTGCTCCCCAACGAGTGAGCGCGCCACCGTTGAGCGGCCTAGCGGCGGCGCCCTAGCATGGCTGTGGAGCAGAGGCACAGAGATCCTTCCCAGAGTGCTCCAGTGAGTGGACGTCGGCGAGGTAAGCCACCTCCCTAGCCCTTCCCCTTCCCCTTCCCCTTCTTCTTGTCTCTATTTGATTCTTCTTTCTCTTCTTCCCGGAGCTGGTCTAATTTGGGTTAGGGTTAGGGTTAGGATTTTGATCAACCGGTTAGAGTTTGGTTGAACCCACTACTACTATTTTTCTTCCCTGGATCCATCTAAGCGAGTTAGGGTTCGGGTGTGGGTCAATCCGAATCGGGCCGAATCGAACCTTCTTTGTTCTGTTGTTCTTCCCCTTCTAGGGTTAGGGTTTGGAACCCTCTACTTCGATCCGAATTGGGTCTGTCTCATCTTCTTCTAAACTGCTACCCCTGATACGATCTACACACTAGATCGATGGCTTTGATACCATTGTCAAGTCCTTAGGATCATCTAGGTGTAGATCTATGGGTTGATTCAATTCTGTTTGGTTCAAATCGATCTAGAAACATGACTCGGGAGAGAGAGATAGACTCGAGAGAGGGAGACAGAGTAGAGAGAGAGATCCATATCTTTGGGGTTGACAGAGGAGGTAGAGGAGGAAGAACGGAGTGTGGTCCGGTAGTGTCCAGAGGACGGCGACGAGCCCAGTGGAGCTTCCCGTCACTTGCAGCGCACCCGCGATCGAAGGGGCTTCTGGTGTTCTTCGGTAGGGTCTAGTGACGGCGTCAAACCTCATATCTAGCGCCCCGGCCCCCACCTCTCTCTTATACCGCTATGTGACAGGGGCCCACTGTCTAGTGGTCGGTTATGTGTCCCCGATCAGGACGCGGTCAATGGGTCCGATTGGCCATTGGGCCAATTGGTGGAGATCAAACTAACACCTACTACCTTTTTGTTTCTGGGACAAAATTTACATAAGCAAAATCCTGATTTTGTTTAAAAAATGATATAGAGCCAAACCTAAAATCAAAAAAAAATTGAACCATTCCAAGTTACAGCAGGGGATAATTCACGGTACCTTGTAAAAGTACCTTCTTCTGGGCTCCAATCCCTTCATGAGGTCGTTGAAGACGAATCCCGGATCCCTCTAGGCGACGCTGCTGTTCGCCGGCCAATCGCACATGTGCTTATGCTCATACGTGCTCACATCCGTGCCCACATCCTTCCACTCCTTCTCGTCCTCCTTTTGCAGCCCGTACCTGATAATCCTCTCCCCGCGGTCGTCGCACACGAACAGGACCCACATCTCGTCAACGCCATCCGCGAAAGCGAGGTGCACCTGCTCGGGGCTGGCGGGGTCGCCGACGGAGACGTCGGCTGAGACGGCGACGCGGTGCTTGCCGTGGGGGAGCGGGTTCCGGTCGTGGTCGATGTGGTGGTAGGAGAGTTCGATGGTGGTGCTGGGGGCGCCCTCCCCGGCGACGACAGGTGCGAGTTGCCTGGTGAAGCAGTGGGCAAGCTCAGGGGCCTGGGTTGGGGCGGCGGCGTGGATCGGGATGGAGTGACGACGCGGATCGGGACGTAGGGTTGAAGGGGGAACGAAAAAGCAAGATAAGGCACCGGCTTGCCGATATGCGGGTATAGGGGCGGGTAAGAAAGTCAATGGTGAGAAAAAAAATGGCACGAGGGCGTCGACTCCGGGCTGAATGGCAGGAATGTGTAAGAAATCTTACGGTAGGCGTAAGTCTTGGCGTGGCCCACATGTGAATTAATAATAGACCATTAGATTAAAATATATCAACTGATCCAAGGGTTCTGATGCAAGGTGGGTAGGAATAGAGCTATTTTTTAATTCCTTCGCTCTTTTATAGTAGATATGCATTATTTTTTGACAAGTTGCTGTTCCATTCCATCCATGGGTTACAAAAGTAAACATATTAGAAAAGGGGTTGGCTCCTTGGTTTTGCTGATCGATTGGCGTTTGTGGAAGGAAAGAAATGGTAGGACCTTCCTTCGATCGAGCAAGCTGTGTAATAATAGCCTCATCGGGGAGTTGCTGCCTAGTACTAGTAGGGAGGCGGCGGATCAATGCTTGTGGCGGGCTACAGGCAGTTGCGGTTGCGGATCAACGCTTTGGTTTGGTTGCTGTCACGGCAGGCAAGGCTGCCGGTACCGGCCGGCGCGGCGACGGCATGGTTCAAACTGGTCCTCAGTCCTGCATTGTCTAACCATAGCAAATGCCATGTCAAGGTTTTTTTTTTTTTTTTGAGGGAAGCAATGCCATGCCAAGTTCAGCCTACCGTCTGGCAGGAGCTTGATTGTTGACCTGAGAAAGCTCTCATCGCTGATCGGTCAGCACTACCAGACCAGGCAGGGCCACGCGCGCCGAGAGGGCGAGGCGCTGGTCAGTCTATTGTGCATCTGAGCCTGACACGCAGCCATGATCGCTCGACACGACGCTGCCCTCCCTTTCTGACCTTTCGAGGCGCTGTGGCTGTGCGTTCCTTTTCAGTTTCTTTGGCTGCCGCGTGCCGTTCTCCGTTGAGAAGATCAAGGCCTGGTGATGCTGCATGATTGTGCCTTTGCGACTACCGACGGAACGGAATGCTGGTGACCACGCGTCTCGACATGCATGGAACCACGCACGCACCGCACGCCGTGATCCGTGCGTGATCTCTCCGTGACTCCGTCCGCCGGCCCGAGCCATGGACGCCGCGTTGTCATGGACTCGGGGCCCGGAAGCCGGAAGGCCCGGACCACGGAGGTCGGCGGCAGTTGCCCGTATCGTTTGGACCTTTGGGACGAAGTCGTTTGCCCCCGTCCGAGTATTGTTAGATTAGCATGTGCAGTACCCAGGGTACAGTTATGGCCCATTAACAACCGTCCATTTTTTTGTATTGTTGTTGTTGGAGTCCAAAATTTCTTCTCAAATTTTAAAACTAGACAAATTGTATCTCGCAACTCTCATAACCATTTAAATCAATTCCATATTTTTTTATATAAAAAAATTGGTACACCCGTGACGAGAATTTTAAGCCAAAAAATATTTATAAGTTTCTAAAATCAACAAGATAAATGCTATAGGTACATTGAAACATGAGAAATCCAAACAAACTATTTGAAGCTCATGAAATATATATTTAGAAGCTTTCAGAAATCATATTCAGGTCTAGGGAAATGGAAAATATTGAGAAAAATCTAGGAATTTTCCGAAAACGTTCTAACATATGGCTAAACATGTTTTAAAACTTTTCATAAGAAAAATATGAAACCAGCATGAATGCATTCAACATGAATGAGTTGAGCATTATTTTAGGTTTTCACTAAAATAATACGCTATGCACTAGTGCAGTATTTTCCTTCTTAAAAGGATCATGTACCTTCCAATTATGTGGAAGCTTTGGCCTGGCTCAAGAAAATCCCATTGCACTCACTTTTACTTTCAGCTAAAACATAGTATGAGTATTTACATTCTTTGTCCACAGGTATAAGGCATTATTTGTACGACTTAAAATTTATCCACAAATGTATCCATTTTGATATAACCCACCCTTCCCCTCTCTCAAAATCCACCCGTCCACCCTTTGATATACTCATTTCACTTCCTTCCTAGTCTATTATGTCATGTGTCATCAAAATGTTTTGTTTGGATCCTAACTGGATTATAGTAATATAGAGTATAGATGTGATTATAATAATTAAGATTATGGATTATAAAAAATCTAGACGATTTGGATCTCTAGATTATAGAGGTGAATTGTTGTTAGTCGAAGTACAAATGACTTGTAATATCATAGAAACAGTTTTGAGAGAGATGATATGAATATTATAATCTGGTTGTTAGATTGTCATAATGTACAACTTATAATCTGCTTCCCTGGTAAAAAAAAAGAAAACGGAAGTTTCACTTTGCGATGTGTCCGACAATCCTAAGTTTTACTAATAAAAAATAGTATTAACACTTATCTTAAAATATATTTATTATAAAAAACATCCTCTAATTAATCTAGTGACACTTAAGGCCTATTTGGCACACCTTTACCAACAGCCCCATGAGTTGTTGTGAGCTGTTTTTTTTTTATCAAACACCTTTTTTTAAAAACAACTCATGAGGTGAAGCTCGTTTTTATGCTCTCACAAAGAAATGAAGAGAGATGAAGCTGAATAAATTAGCTTTTCACATATCTCTTTCTTATTTTCCTCTATTAGCCATACATGAAGCTGTTTTGCCAAAAAAAAATTTAAATAGCTCAACTTAGCCGAGAAAGCTTCTCATAAAGCTATTTTTTCAAAAAAAAAAAAACAGCTGGTGAAGCGAGTTGTGTCAAACGAGGTCCATTGTACATCATAACTATCAATACTTATTTGATTAAAGTTTAGATTTTTGGACGGAGAGGTATATATTCAGATTATTTTACTATAATTCAGTCGCAAACACCCCTAAATATTTCCCTATAATTCAGTTGCAAACACCCCAAAAATATGTTTTGAACCGACTACAGATCTACAGTAGAACGCTGAGTCCATCACTAGAAGCGCAGCGTCTGTTTTTTTTTTTGCCTTATTTGGTTCTCTAGTCCATGGACTAAAAGTTTTAGTCCACTTTATAGCATGTTTGGTTCCATGGACTAAACTAAAATATGAACTAAAATGCTCACTTTTAGTCCATAAAATGCCAAACACATAGACTAAATATTGGACTAAAGGGTTTAGTCCTCTAGTCCATGAGAGGGTGACTAAACTGGACTAAAGTGTTCTGGAAACACTCGTACCCCCCATCCCACCCATCTAGAGCCGCCGTTCCTATCCGCTCGTTCCCTCTGCTCTCTCCCCGCCGTCAGCGCACTACCCTCCAGAGCCGCCGCCGCTCGCTCCCCCACGCCACCGCAGCCGCCATCGCCCCCGCTCCTTCCCCACCTCCCCACCTCCTCCCTACCTCCGCATCTACCATGGATAGCCACGAGAATGCCTACCACAACTTCTTCTCTCGGGCAGGTTCTTCATCGACGGCTCCCAACTTCCCTGCTTTCTCGGACGCCGGCGACGAAGACAACTTCGGCCCCTTCTTCCAGCCGGTGGCCCCTAGCCTCGCCGCTCCCCGGACGCGGATGGAGGATCTAGATCTGAACTCCTAGGCTGAGGGCTTCCCCCACCTGGGCTCATACCAGGAGTTCCTACAGGTGGAACAGGTTCCCGACGACCAAGGCCTACCTCCCCGTGGCCCTGGTGGCAGATCCGTCCATGGAGGAGGACGTGGGGTAGGTCGCGGTTCCAGGCCCCTGACCATTGGAGCGGGATCCGACAGTGGCCGTGGGGGAGGCCGAGGGGGAGTCCGTGGGGGAGTCCGGGGGGTGAGGCCGTGGACCGACGTTTGCCGGGCATAGCTACACGCCTCTAGAGCATCTCGGCGGTATCAAGGATGAAGATGACAACGGAACTGAACAAAGTTCCCAGTTGGTAAGATCCAAAACCATGATCTCATTTTGCTCAGATGTTGCATTTGTAGTTGTTTTTCAACATGTTTTGAGATGCTCCAGTAGATAATTAGGCTCCATTTGTAGAATCTATTTGACAAAGCCAATTGGACTGAAGAAAACACACACATATTTTGTGATGTAGTTGTTGAACAAATAAGGACAGGGAATTGCTTGAATAGGACAATGTCTGGTAGAGGTTACAAGGAGATGCGTCAGCAATTTTTCGTGAAGACTGGCCTCAATCATTCAACCAAACAACTGAAGAACAGAATGACCCAATGTAAGACCCTATACAGTTTCTGGGTAATGCTTAACAATCATACTGCTTTAGGGCGACGACCTCATGGAACGATCATAGCACCGCTTGCCTTCTAGAAAAAAAGAGACAGAGGTAATTTGCCTTCTGGAACGATCATAGCACCGCTATGGTTATGTCTTAATGACTGCTAATTTGTTCCTTACTTGTTTTGTCTCTTTCTTTGTGTGTTTCAGAAAAAAACCGGAATGTAAGAAGTTCATGTATGGCGTACCGACTTACGTTGACCAACTAGGTGAAATGTTCCATGGGGTGACAGTTGATGGATCCACCTCTTGCATCCCTGGACAAGGGAGTATTGATCCAGAAGAATGTGCTGATGAGGAAGGTGAAGATGCAGATGGAGAAGGCTTTGTGAATAGCCCAATGAGTTCTAACAGCTGCAAGAGGGCAAGCAGCAGTACAAGCACAGCCTCAAGTCCACTCAAGAAAAACAAAAGTCCAATGTTGAAGATGTTTCAAGGGCTGCTTAAAGAGTTAGAAATTACCAGAAATAAGGAAGAAGAAACAATAGCTCAAATGGTAGACAAGAAGAGCCAGCAGAAGGAGGAGAAGAAAAAGGATATAGCAAGATGTCTAGATTTGGCTGTGGAGTGTGGTGCATACTATAACTCAGAGGAATACTACATGGCTACTAAATTGTTCTGTTCTGAATACAATCGACAAGTCTTTTGCTAGTTCAAAAAGAATGAAGACAGGTTGATGTGGTTGAAGAGATACTGCAATGACACCATATGATTTGTTGTTGTAACTTAGTTTATCTGCAACATCTTTAGAACTTGAACTCATTTTGGCATGCTGGTTGCATGTGTTGAACTAGAGCTTGAACTTATGTTGCATTGTGGTTGGCTGTCTATTGCATTTTCATGTGGTTGGCTGTCTGTTGCTTTTTCATGTGGTTGGCTGTTTGTTACATTTACATTTTCCTCCTCCTGCTGCTGTTGAACTCATTTTCATGTTGTAACAGGGGTTCGATGATGATCAAGAAGTAGTAGACTATATCTTGAAGTGCCAGAAGAAAAGGAGAAGAATTGCTATTCTTGCTAGTGCCATGATCGGTATGTACCACTTTGACACATACATGAACAAAACTGAGTACAGGGTACCAATAGAAAGTGGGTATGAATGGGTCATGAGAACACTAGCAAATAAGACTTCTTGCTTCAACATGTTTAGGATGAGTAGGTGTGTATTTGACAAGCTTCACAGTTTGCTAGTTGAGTCATATGGTTTGAAGTCCACAAAGAGGATGTCATCTATGGAGGCTTTAGGGTTGTTTTTGTGGATATGTGGTGCCCCTCAGTCTGTTAGACAAGCTGAAGACCGTTTTACTAGGTCATTGGAGACAGTTTGTAGGAAGTTTGATAAAGTACTGCATAGTGTGAGCAAGCTTGCGGCTGATATCATTAGGCCAGTAGATCCTAAATTTAAGAATGTGCATCCTAGGTTGTAATCTCCACGTTTTTCTCCATTCTTTGACAATTGCATTGGAGCGATTGATGGGACACATGTCCCTGTTGTGGTACCAACTAGCAAGGTAGTCCAACATACGGGACGACATGGATATACAAGTCAGAATGCGATGGCCATATGTGACTTCGATATGAGATTTACTTTTATCGTGGCGGGGTGGCCTGGCTCAGTCCATGATATGAGGGTATTTAAAGATGCAATTGAGAAATATGGAGACAAGTTTCCACATCCACCTCAAGGTATTGACGTGTTCTATTCTGTCTTCTTCTCTCATTTTTTCAATACTTTGCATGTCTTACATTAAAAAATATTAAATGTGTAGGCAAGTTCTATCTTGTCGACTCGAGGTACCCAAATCGATCGGGTTATCTTGCACCGTACAAGGGTCAAAGTATCATCTCCTAGAGTATCGACAAGGCCCAATGCTAAGAGGTAAAAAAGAGCAGTTTAATTATGCACACTCTTCACTTCGTAATGTCATCGAGCGGTCTTTTAGAGTTTTGAAGATGAAGTGGAGGATTTTGTTAGATCTACCAAGTTATCCGATGCCAAAGCAAAGTCAAATAATTCTTGCATGCATGGCATTTCATAATTTCATTCGAGGTAGTTTTTTGGGATGAGGACTTTGATTTGTTTGATAATGATGAAAACTATGTTCCATTCACCGAGCCATCATCTTCTGAAGCAAATGTTGCTAATACACGATACGGGGACAAAGATCAAACCATGAATTAGTTTCGTGATTGGATAGCTGATGATTTGTTTAGTAGATCATAGCTGTGATGGGTTTTAAGTGTATGGACAAATTTTTGAATGTATGAGCATTTTTTTGAATGTATGAGCAGTTGTGATGTATGAATGTATGAGCATTCTTCCATTTGGCCAGCAGCGCAGCCATCATCTTCTGAATGTATGAGCATTCTTCCATTTGGCCAGCAGCGCGTCCAGCAGCACGGCCAGCAGCTGTATAATCTTCATCTCAACAGGGGCAATATTGTCTTTATACAACTACATTAATAAACTTTAGTTCCTGAAACCAAATATGGTACGGACTAAACTTTAGTTCAGAGACTAAACTTAGTCCGCGGACTAAAGGAACCAAACAGGCCCAGTACGTGAACTAAAAGTGAACTAAAGTGGTGTTTGGTTCCTTAAACTAAAATGAACTAAAGTGAAGAGATATGGCAATAAATGAGAGGCATGGCTATCCCAACACCTTTTATTTTTAGTCTAGTTTTGTGAACTAAAGAACTAAAAAATTTTAGTCTATTTTTAGTCAAGTGTTTGACTGTTTAGTTCAATGTAGATTTGAGTCAAAACACCCTGGAACCAAACATGTAGATTTTAGTCACAACACCCTGGAACCAAACATCCCCCCTTAGTACGGACGCCAGTTATCTCCCTCCCCCTGTATCCTTCCCAGCAAAGGCGAGACAAGTGAAGGATGCATCTGGCCGACGCCGACCACTGCGCAGTGGGCACTCCGGCACTGGCTCCTTCCTTCCCTGATCCCTCGTCCTCCTCGGCCTGCCTGCCCCGCCTGCTGCAGCTGCAAAGCCCCCGGCTCCGCTCTGCTCGCCAGCAGCACCAACTTCCACTTCCGTTCCACCAGCAAAGCGAGCTCCTTTTTACTCCCCAAAATCTTTGAATAAAAAATCGCGCAAGCAACCTCGCTCCACCGGCCTCCCGCAGTCAGGTCAGGTCAGGTCCCAGCCCACGCAGCATTTGACAGCGCGAGGCGATTGCCCAGTCAGGTCTGCCTTTTCTTGGTTACTTTTTCCTTTGATTTTGTTTAGTTCAAAGCCCATAACCACCGGCAATCTAATCTCCAGGCCCCGGTGTGGGTTTCCTCTTGCAAGCTTCTTAGTTGCTTCTGGGCGCCAGTTTCAGTTACCCTATCTCCGGTGTGGGTTTGATGAGGGGCATTCACATTTTTATCTCCCCGTTTTGCAGTCTTGGGGTGGACGGCTTTGATTGTCTTCGAAGGAAGGGAGTGTGCTTGTGAGAAGCCTTTGACCAAGGTTGTCAATGGAGTCTGGGATTTGGGCATCTGTTTGGAGCTTCATCAAGTTCCTGCCTTTCTTCTTTGCGCTTCTCCTCCTCGGCATCATCAAAGGTGGACAGAACGCTTGCTCTGTCAGTCCATTCTTCTCTCCTTTTTTTTCTTAATAAAAGTATGGAATGTAATTGTATTAAAGGATGGTTTCACACGGCTGTGTCCTTGTTTCGTAAATTCAATCAATCAGTTCACGTGGTGTGTTGCATTTGCTAGTCCTATGCTAAGAATGGTTGCCGATTGAGCTATTCTGGTTCTGCTTGTACTGATGCTTGGTTGCTCCTTCAAACCATTGTTGTGGGCTTCAGTAATGAACAATGATGTAACCTGGTTGCCTTGATTTGGCTTGCATAAATGCTCATATCACCAATGAAGTAGTCCATTTATGAGTTGATATACACTCCCTTTGATAATAAGGGAGCAAATGGTGTAGTACATATAGGTATATCAATACTTTCTGCCTAACTTTTATTGGCAGAGTATTGACTTTATGAATATTGCTCGATCTGCCTGGTTCTTTTTTTTTTTTGGCATCTGCAGATTTATTCATGCCGTAGCTTTTACTTGTTATTTGTGCCATTCTGCTTGATAGGGGCAATAGACTTATTTCTGCAGTGTTTTGCAATCAGAATATCTAGGGATATGAATTGAACTGTGCACATGAGATTTTGGATTAATTCTAGAAAAAATAGTGTTCTGATTGTAAATGTTAATACCTTGGCTAGCCTACATTTCATGGACTGTTTGAGTACTTGGTAATTATTGTTGATCTCAGTTCCTATTGGTCTATCGATTCATGCTAATCTTGCCAATCCAGGTGCTTTGTTTGGCCCATGGGCATGGCTCGTCATGACAATTGGAATCTCCGCACTTATTCTAGGCTTGTGGCCTATGCATGTGATTTGGACATATTACTGCATCATCAGGTAGCGTTTGCAGTCCTGAAAGGAAAGTAATGGAATGTAGTGTATTTGGATGTGCTTATCACCTTTTTATGAAAGCAGAACCAAGATGGTAGGACCGGTCGTAAAGTTGCTGCTTCTTATCGCTGCAACTGTGGTTTTGGTTCTATGGCTAATAATTGGCGTCGCGGGAAGCATCCTTGCTGGTTTGGCTTATGGCTTTCTAGCACCAGTAATGGCTACATTTGATGCAGTTGGGGAAGGAAAAGAAAAGACACTTGTTCACTGTTTTTTGGTACAATTTACTTGTAATGGTTTCATTCTGATATCTGTTTTGTGTGTACAATACCTGTTTCACATGGTTAGCTAACTGGAAATGCAGGATGGAACATGGAGCACTATCACAGGAAGCTGTACAGTAGTCAGGGACGTGAAAGACATGTTGGTACACTCATATTTTTCAATCATGGATGAAGTTCGTTTTCATG
The DNA here is from genome assembly GCF_019320115.1 of Miscanthus floridulus. NCBI lineage: Eukaryota > Viridiplantae > Streptophyta > Magnoliopsida > Poales > Poaceae > Miscanthus > Miscanthus floridulus. The sequence continues at coordinate 88,767,675 of NC_089586.1, forward strand.
CACCTCCCGATGGCAAGCCATATGAAATAAGGTCTTAGGTCTACTTTCTTTCTGTTATTGTTTTCAGCCTTTTCATTCTTCCTTATAACTATATGTGTTAACAAGTGAGTTGTAATTGTACTAAATGAGTCATTACCTTCATCTGGTACTCTAATTAAAATATTCTGTCTGTTTGTTATCTTGGTTAGCTTTTCTTGCACATCATAAACAGTTCAGGTTAACAACAAGATACACTATAGTGTGGTCACAAGAAAGACCAGAAACACACAATTAATTCATACTTGAGAACTCGCTTTAAAAAGAAATGATATGGGGGAGTGTCCCATGTAAATTGAAGTTCAGTATCCTTTTAAATCTTGATCCGATCGATAATATTTAAACACCCTTGTAGTGATATTGTTTTAGTTGAGGAATTCTGCATGGCACAAAATAATTAACTTTGCAACCCCAGATTGCTACAAATTCCTGGTGCAATATTTGCTGCTGCTTGTGGGCTTGTAGTGGATGCAATAATGTTCACACTAATTGCCTTGTACAAGTTCCCTGTTATGCTATTCAAAGGATGGAAGCGGTTGATTGAAGATCTTGTTGGCAGAGAAGGACCTTTTCTTGAGACAGCTTGCGTGCCGTTTGCTGGTCTTGCAATTCTTCTCTGGCCATTTGCAGTTATAGGAGCTTTTCTAGCCTCTGTTATCTGCAGTGTTCCGTTTGGTGCATATGCTGCTGTGGTGGTTTATCAGGTATTGACAAATCTTTTTGGACTGGCAACAGAAAAATATCATTTATAGCATAAAGCTAGTATTATGATGAAATATTACCTGATTTAGCATGATAGATGTGGAAACGTGAAGCTTACAGTTGCAATCTTGTTTATGTGGCAGGAATCCTCACTTTTCTTGGGACTGTCTTATGTAATATCATCAGTATCCATCTTTGATGAATATACAAATGACGTACTTGACATGGCACCAGGATCTTGCTTTCCTAGGTACAAATGGTTTATTCTGTACCAAAATGTTGTCCTTGAATTGTACACCGAATAATACAACAACAACAACAAAGCCTGTCAGTCCCAAGCAAGTTGGGGTAGGCTAGAGTTGAAACCCACCAAGAGCTCCAAGTCACGGTTCAGGCTCATAAATAGCTGCTTTCTAAGCACTCCTATTCAAACATAGATCTCTAGGTATATCCCAAGCTTTCAAATATCTTTTTATTGCCTCCCCTATGTCAATTTCGGTCTACCTCTACCTCTCCTCACATTATTAGCTTGGCTTAGGACTCCACAATGCACTGGTGCCTCTGAAGGTCTCCTTTGACATGGCCAAACCACCTCAACCGATGTTGGAGAAGCTTTTCTTCAATTGGTGCTACCCCTAGGCGGTCACGTATATCATCGTTCCTAACTCGGTCCATTCTTGTGTGACCACAAATCCATCGAAACATACGCATTTCTGCAATACTCAGTTGTTGAACATGACGAATCTTTGTAGGGCAACACCGAATAATACAAGTTACTCAAAATTTCACTTTCCATGACTAGGTTTAAATATAGGAAAAATGAAGCTTCCTCACATGGTGGTTCTCTCTCGAGGCACGGTTCATCCAAGGACAAGCATGATCGAAAGAAAGCTCCTCAGCACGTAACATCATTTAAAAGTAGCTTTGATGAGTTCAATCCATTCAAGGTGATCTTTTTCTGGAAAACTGGCAAAAGAAATTTCACTGTGTTCCCAGTACATAAAAATTCTCTATACTGACACTGGCCCATGCTCCATTTAGATTACTTTTATTGTATTCTACTACCTCCGTTACAAATTATAAGATGTTTTGACTTTTCTAGATACATAGCTTTTGCTATGCACTTAGATATACACCATGTCTAGATTCATAACAAAAGCAATGTATCTAGAAAAAGGCAAAACGTCTTGTAATTTTGGAACTGAGGGAGTATTATGGTGGGGCTATACTTTTTGTAGAGTTTAGATATTATACTATGAGATTTTATAATCTCATTTAAAATTTAAAAGCATGCTACGATTCTTTGGTGTTTCGAAATTTGTGCAGTATAACTGATTTAGATGTGTTGCTTAGTTGCTAGATCACCTTTTCATAGAGTGTAAGCACCGTGGCAAGGATCTGGTCGCTGAAGGAGTGATAACCCCAAAAGATATAGAAGGAACAAAGGCAGGCAAAGCTAGCACTGGAGTACTTAATGTTGGGTTACCAGCATATGTTATCCTTAAGGCCCTCCTCCGATCTGCCAAAACCAATTCTGATGGTCTGATTCTAAGTGAGTAAGAGTACCTTTCTTCGCCACTAAAAGAGGTTTATGGTACCTTTTATGACCTGCGAGACTTTCCTGTGAAATATGCAGGTGATGGATCTGAGATAACATCTGACAATAGGCCTAAGAGTAAAATCTTTGAGTGGTTTTTTGACCCTCTGATGGTCATCAAAGATCAAATCAAAGCTGAGAACTTCACAGAAGAAGAGGAAGCATACCTTGAGAAGCAAGTGCTCTTGATAAGTGATCCAAAGCGCATCAAGGAGAATCTCATTCGGCTTCCACCATTGAGTGAGCGAAAACAAGCAGAAATAGAAGCATTTGCTCGAAGGTACTTCCTTTCATCACTCCTTTTCAATCACTAAAGAAAAAATAGTCCTTTCTGACCCCGCTGATCCTACTGCAAGGTTGCAAGGGATCACAAAGTCGATATCAAGGTACCCCACAGCCAAGCGCCGTTTCGACGTCCTTGTGAAGGCTCTTTCAGAAGAGCTTGCGAGGACAATGGGTGGTAATCAATCTGCCAATGGGTCTCAAGTCCGGAAGATGAAAAGTGGCATCGTCCGAATGCTTAGCCAGAGATCACTAGGGAAAACAACAGGCATCCGTGGAGATGATCATGAGGCCCAGCTGACAAGTGATGGTCTAACTTCATGATGTTTCGGAGGTGTTCAACTGTAACCTTAGTTTTCTTGTAAAAAAAATGTAACCTTAGTTTTGATGTTTTGGAGATGTTCAACTGTAACCTCTACCTTTTCTGTGTTATTTTTGCTAGCTGGATACAAAGAACTGACACTTCTGTTTGAAGAGGATGAGTTGTTTGTTTTGAGGACTGTATCTGGACAACACTGTAGTAATACTTTGTGATAGAAAGCAAAAGATTTGATTCGCAATAGTACCACTAGTTACATGTCCACGGTCGTTCCTGCTGAATTGGATGCCCAACGAACATTTTTACAGTTCTTTGCCCGCACAAGACTGTCTTTGCGTGCTTGTGTTCAGTTATTTGCAGAATTTTCCATAAACAGTTACAAATGATCTAACACTGCCGAAAACCAGTTACAAACGATGTAACACTGCTGAAAACGATAGTTCAAGACAAATGGAGAAGCGAGAGTATTGAATAATCCATAAATAGCACTATCATGAGGTTTTAGTGTGGCAAACTTTGTTTACAGAAAATTCCATTCGAAGACACGTGCGGGAAAAGAAACTTCACAAAAATGTGAAATGGTTCAGAAAAACATCTGAGTTACACAACTTCTTCAAGTTAATTTCATTCATCATTACTCGTATTAGTGTTACATTTTGAATTGAAGAATCATAGTTTTTAACATCATAACGGTGGATGGAACAACGACATTCTCGATTTTTCAGACTCAGGAGGCAATGGTAGCTAATAAAGTGACTACAGCAAGGCACATGTCTACTACAGGTGATGAGGAAATGTGCGAATCTGAACATGCATTCTGAAACATCAATCACAGTGCCTTCTTCTTGGCGTCCTTGGCCAGCCCCTTCTTGCGGATCTTCATGCACATGCCCAGGCGCACACTGTCGATAAGGGACTCGGGAAGAATGGAGATCAAGAACCACAGGACAGAGTGTGGCCAGTACGGTGTGCACCTAGGCTCGTATCCAATGTGACGAACAGCAGCACAAGCATAGGTATCAGCAGATGGGACCATGAAGGAAGACTTCCTGATGGATGCCATCTTTGTCGCCACGTATAGGGGCACCTGAATAGATTGAAGAAGTTATTGAGTGCAAAAGTTCATAGGGAATACAGCATATAACTGACAAGACCGATGCAATTATTTGCAAAAGCACTAAATCTCCAATTGATCAAGAAGCATTATCAAAAAGGTAGACACAAATCAGTTGAACAGATAAACACGCTTAACCAAGTTTAGTAGAACACGTGAAATGATGATTCGAGATGGTTAATTTTAGATGTTTGGAAATTTCAGAACCACTTCAGTATGTGAGGACTAACATGAAGCTGAAACAACAACTAGAGTGGTTCACCAAAATTTCTTTTAGTTCTTTAGAAAGAGAAAAGAGATCTAGAAACTATAGTTGAAATGGAAAATTTGAATTTGGTGAGAGACAATAAATCATTTCAATAGCACAAAACTAAGTTAACTATAGAAATGGTTGATAATTCGAGACAAGATACATTAGATGCAAAGAGAGATTTGTTACCTGGCATTGCACATCAATACCCTTGCTCTTGTACTCAACATAGAGGCATCTTGAGAATTGGTCAACATACCTGGGAAATACAGAAGATAACATTATTTTTAGCGTGCACTTAGTAAGTTGAAGGGAATGTGTGCATCTGCCTAATTACAGTTATTTAAAAAAAAAAGAATTACACCGTACAGACTCAAAGGTTCACAACACACGCACACTCACCCCTATGAAAGATTCATCATGTTCGCATTTTTCAGCTAAGTATGTAGTGCATAACACAAAGATACACAAACAAAATAGGTCAATTGCTCATTTAACAGCTGTTGCGTGCATGTATGTTACATGGCAATAATTGATTATTTATAGGTTTTCAACTCTTCATCCAATATGTACTAGATCACAGGATAATACAGCCCAACTATTCCATGAGCTCTAATTATAGTTCTTATTATGTATACAGAAATTAGTACGCCTAACTGTCAAAGTTCTTTGCTTATGTGTAGCTTACTGATTGCAGTTAGCTATCTTTTCATTTCCCCTAAGGAGAAGGATCATACGTCAGATCAGGACATTTCAAGTAATCCTAGACTGATGCAATTTCAGTACCCCAACTAATTCTAGCATATGAATGAACATCTAACTAACTCCCCCTATGATTGCATCAGAATCTGGCATGACCAACACGCAAGCTAAGAATTCACACCGAAGGCGTTTCCTCTAATCCCCCGATCCCAGTCTTGCTACAATTGTTCCCAAACCAAGTAGGCAAGTACAGACAGGCAAGAAAGACGTGGTGGTCCTTTGTTCTCAATCAGTCAATCCTACTACTACTACCTCCATCTATCCTACAATCGAGCCAATTTAAGCTATAGCCTGTACAACTGCGGCAGTAAATAGCCAAGGATACAGCAGTAATTCGAGAGCAGGAAACCGGAGAACTCACGCTTTGGTAGCGGCGTAGACGGAGTAGAGCGGATCGGAAGGCATGACGGAGGCGGAGCCGGAGCCGATGTTGACAATGGCGCCGCGCTTCCTCTCGACCATGCCTGGCAGCACGGCGTGCGTGACCCGAGTGACGCCCTCGACGTTGACCCGGATCAGGCTGCGCATCAGCTCCTCGTCCACCTCGTGGAAGTAGCGCGCGTACGGGTAGGACAGCCCGGCGTTGTTGACGAGCACGCCGACGTCGAGGCCCCGGATGGAGTCCTTGAGCGCCTCCACGCCGGCCGCGAGCCCCTCGCTGGCGAAGTCAAGCACGAAGGTCCGCACCTCGGGGACCTTGGGGTGCTTGGCCTTGATCTCGGCGGCGACGGCGGCCAGCTTCTCCGGGTTGCGGCCGACGAGGACGAGGCCGAGCCCGGCGGCGGCGAGGCGGAAGGCGATGGCGCGGCCGATGCCGTCGGTGGCGCCCGTCACGACGGCCCAGGCGCCGTAGCGGCGGCGCAGGGGCTTGCCCGGGCGGAGGAACGCGGCGTAGACCCAGAGCGCGAAGCGGACGGCGGCGCGGAGTGCCACGAGGAGGCCCACGGCCGCCAGCGCCAGCGCCCACGCCGGCTGCGCGCGGAGGAACTCGGCGTGAGCGCACGTGCCGGCCATGGCTGGCGTCGTCGGATTTTGGGGAGCTGGAGGAGCTGGATCACTGGCGGTCGATGCGTTGCGGGTGTGCCTGCCCGGTGTCGCGCTTTGGACGGGACTTATAAGTGGGACGGCCTTTCTCCGGCGGTGGGTGGAACTGGTGTACCAAGACTAACCGAACACGGACTGAAATCTCTCCTTAGTAGAGTTCGTATCGACGGACAGATTTCAAATTGGATTTTAAGAAATTTTGGCAGTGGTATTTTTATTAGAAAAAAAATATAAAAATAGATAAATATTCGTTGCTGACTTGATTGCATTTTTTTTAGAGGACGACTTTGATTGCATTCTCAACAGACAATTTTCAAATTGGATTTTATAAGAAGCTCGTGGAGTGGTACTCTACTACTCTTATTAGAAATACAAAATTGAATAAATATTCGTTGCGGAATACAAAAAAAAAAGCATTGAGTCAAAGTAGCAATCTTTACATGGGATGGATCATAAGTTCATAACATAGCAGGGGATTTCAGAATAAAGTACATACACACACCCTCCCTCACGCCACACTCTTTGGACACGTCAAATTCATCAACGGAACCGTTGACGTGTGTGGTAGGCTCACCGCCCAGCCCAGTCAGCCGGTTTGCGTGCGGACTGCGAACTGAATTTGCAGAAGAACTGCGACTGCGACTGCGAAGGCAAGCAGGCCAGCAGCGGCAGGCAGAGAACAAAACGCAGGTAGGGTTGACGTTGGCTGGCATCCGGAGGCCGGAGCAGATGCAGATCAGAGGCAACCCGAGTCCACGGTGCATCGGGCGCATCTTGGCTCTGCTGTAGTAAACTGTGGAGCGGCCGAGAGGGACTGCGGCAGCCTGAGTGCTGAGCTCGACGATGGGGACAGCGGGGCTGGCAGGCAGGTTGGGTTTGATGAGCTGAAATTAAAACACCGTTGGGGATGTGGTCGCCGGTGGCGGGCGGAAATCCCAACCCCTCTCACCCTCTGCACCGCACGGGCACGGGCGCACGGCCCCGTCCCGCCCTGCTCTGTGCTCGCTGTCCGTCGAGTTCGAGTCGAGTCGAGGCGTCGTGCTGAGTGCCAGACTGCTGAGACGCCAGCGGCCAGCGGGGAGTGGCGTTGCGAGCCGTGCCGGGCACTGGCACTCTGGCAGTGGCAGCATTAACGCACGCGCGGCGCGGCCTCATAAAATCGGCTTCAATCCGGGCAGGGGCAGGTGGGAGAGGGAGAGGGGATCGATCAATGCGGGCGGCTAGCGGTAGCAGTGGCAGCGCGTGGGCGTTGGGCAGCCACCGGCGCGGACGGAGACGCCGAGTCGAGTCTTGTCGCCGCGAATCGTTTAGCGATGACGTCGCTTCCGTAATCAGGATGGTTTGGTTGTCCAACGCGTCCGCGCGCGGCGGTCAGCAACTGTGCTTTGCTTTCCAGTCCAGCGTTTCCACCCGGCCACGGGCCACCGCCTCCACGGCACAGGACAACAGATGCGATGCGAGCATCTGTGGCTTTTATTTGAGGACAGCAAGAACATAACCCTGTGCTATCACTGTCACGGAACAACGGAAGGCTCATTTACAAGGTTTATTACCATCACAGTCCATGCGCTGCGGCTCAACATCCTCGTATTGCATGCATTTTCTCTAGGAAAGCATGCTTAACCTTGTCGCAACTCGCAAAGTATATATATCAAGGATTTTAATTAGGTGTAAAAACGAATCCATAGAGGCAAGAACAATAGTGACAGTAATATTATATATAGAAATCTTTATCAAGTTCAGTCATGCCATGGTCGAAATATTACCAGGGTCAGGCAGCAGAGAGCAAAAGCGACCCTGTCCAGCGCATGTGATCTTAACCGCCTCATCGCTACATCGTCACGGTTCATGGTTATGGTTACACGCTACTACACTACACAGAACAAACGTATCAGTTCCAACGACTGATAAATATGACAGGTGCAGGTGCAGTCCCAGGCTCCCAGCCTGCCTGACTTCTAGAGTTCTAGGATGTGGATCGTCAAAAGTTCACCAGTCACTGCCCACGCAGAAATGCCAGATCCACATGGTTTTCCCACGACTTCCTGCAAAAACGGCAGATCCACATTGTATTCACACGATCTGCCTAGTAGTTCGACTGAAGCATGCTTTCCTGAGGCCTGCACACTCGCAAGTCGCAAAGGGTTATTATGGAAAGAACAGAAGAGTCAGCTATTGTCTCAGTTGATTGATTGATAGGTAAAAAAATCACAAAGTTTAGCCCACCTAAGAGAAGTGCACCGATGAAGTGGGATTTTAAATTTTAGCACGCATTCGGACAGAGTACACCGGCTCATCATCGTCTGACTCCTTAATAAGCTCGCAGACATCCCCGGTCTGGAGGTTGTTTGCTGCAACAAAATGTTTCCAGCCCGCCGTGAAGCCCACAAATATTGGGCTGTCATGGTAAATAATAGGCCATAATCTCTTCATGGCATCCTTCAGCATTATAATATTCCAATGATGCCTTCTCTGTCTAACTGCACTGGAAAGCGACTTGGATAGGTCCTGGGGGAATATTGATCAGAAACACCTTCAGCGATGTGATCAGAAACTTACTTAAGAGCTTAGAAACTATGAACAGGTGAATGAGGCCAACGAAGCATCAAACTGGAATAATCTAATAGCCCCAACAAATATGGACGGAACTGTCATCAGAACAATATTTAGAGAGATAAAATCTAATATTGTTAGACATCAATACTTATTACAGCATATACTCTATAAGCAGTCTTAAAGCAAGTGCTACAAATCCGCACACCATGATCTCAGCAGATCAACATGTTTTACAACAACCTATTGAGGGATTTAGGCAACTAGAAAGATTATGAACTTCAGGTCCAAACCCCGTAAGTATAAAAAGGCGTTACTCTACAGTTTTTAAACAGTTCAAGTGATGCTAGTATTGTGGCCCCATTAAATTGTATGCTTCCATTTGCACAATCCACAACCTCTACATCATCATGGCCACAATAACAACCATCCATTGTTCAAAACCGTCAGTAATTGAATAATATTAAATTAGTGAATATTCGGTCGCTGTTTGTGGGGGTTTTTTTTTTGGTGAGTCCTTGGGGAGCAAGAGGTCACAACTCCATAATTCTTCCTTTTTGCAAGGATGCTTTTGATTGCACCAATACGAAAGTACAAAAGATATACAGGCATTAGTGAAAGAAGACTATTTATGGAATCTGCACAACTCACAAGCCATTTCTGAGTGGTATCAGGAATGCACAGTTGCGAGTTGATCTCTGGTGGAGAATGATAATCCAGCTTCAGAATTTCGTCCTTCATAGGCAACAAAGGCTCTGGGACCTCAGTGTTACTAGACATTCTACTTTCCTGTTTGGAGGAAGGATGTTCTGCATGGATTAATCCAACAGACTAATTAGAAACATGTTATCCAATCAGAAACCCACTCTTTAATTTTATATACAAACAAAACAAGTTACCCACTCTTTAATTTTACATTGAAACAAAACAAGATAAAATAAGCTCACCTGATTTGTTGGCACGTAGAACAATGTTGCAACTTTTGCTGCGTACACTCACTGGCTCCACTTGATCCATTTGGATTTCAAATTGAACAGTAGTTCCTACCAAACATAGATTCAATAATATGCTATAAACAACAATTATCTCCACAATAAACAACCAAGAGAACTTTAAAAGAAAAACAGTTGAAGTAATAATACTAGAAAGTTAAGAGCGCATCCCCACCTTTTCCATTGACATTATGTTCGATCTCTTTCGTGCTACTGCTGCATTTGGATATTTCGTCAGGACTTGAGGTTTTCTCAATGGGCCCAGTGAACATTGATTCAATAAAGGCACAACTTCCTTCAGACCCAATAGGGGTTAGTCCTGGTGCACCATCCTTACCTGGAACTACAGGGTTCGCACACAGCGGGACATTATTACTTAGGCTATGTACAATGCTTCCCATAGGTTCCAATCCTTCCCCTTTTGCTTCAAGTAGAACAGAAGCACCTATAGAATGATGTAGAAATTAGTTATTTCTACTACAAAAATCATTTACCTCCACGATAAACTCTTTTTTGAATGAAACAGCACAACTCGTATCCACCTCAATGCATGTGTATTGGAGTGGATTAGGATGTAAGTTTAATTTCCACCCTAATCCACTCCAGCACATGTGGATTATGTGGATTGAGGTAGATACGAGTGCATCCAAACAAACCCTATAATGGTAGCAATCATAAAAAAATTATGAGATGAATCAGACCTCCATCTTTCTCATTGATGCTATAGTCGATCTCTGTCCCATCGTGTCCGCAATTGGTTACTCTATCAGCACTTGATGGTTCTTTGATGGGCGTGGTGAATATTGGTTGGACACATTCATGATTGCCCTCGGAACAAATGTACTCATCTACAGGGTTTAGTTCAATTGAACCATAACCATCAACCAACATGCTGTCATTTTTTTGTGGGTTTTCAGGTTCAATCGGTACAGTGCAATCAAGAGATGCTTGATTGTTCACAACATCCTTCCTCCACTTCTCCAAGCAGCGAAAACCTCCAGGAGCTTCATATTTTCTGTAAAAGTTTTGGATAATGTTCGTCTTGCTATGATTATGATAATCTACCACAGGCGTGATAGAATCTAAAGGAATGGCATTTGTTCTTTGCTTTCTTCCTAAATCTTCATCTGAATCATGTAAATCCAAGAGATCTGTAGCAGTTATAATTATTTGAGATCTTGTTTTTCCTTCGCTGCATGTTGTTGAAATGGACTTGGTTCCGCACTCAATTTCAGGGGAACTCCCCTTCTCGTCAGCTAGTACAACTGAGGGTCCATTCCCAATGCCACTCTGAGCTCTTATAGGGTCTTCATTGGTATTAACAGCCACAAGACTTGTATCTGAATCTGCACCTGATGTGGCTAGCTTCATTGTATCCCCATTTTCATGCTCCAAAGGTTCAGAATCTTCAGAATCTATAAGCATAATTAGTGTTTTTCCTTTGCTGCACAGTGGAGAAGTACCCTTTGTTTTGCACTGTGGATCAATCAAATTTCCATTGTTATCTTGTGCCACTAGTCCAGATCCAACCACATGTTCAACTGGTTTAGGGTATTTTTTTGTATTGTAAGTCACATGACCAGTTTGAGGCACTTTGGTCCTGGGATTTTCGCCAGAAACATAGTTTCCATTATCTATGTTTTCTGAACTACCATTGTTCAAGACCAAATCATCAGGTGACATATTACTCCATGTCTGTTTCTTTCTTTCACCTTTAGTTGTGCTCTCAGCATTGAAGTAGAGTCTTTCACTAGAGTCTGTACCAAAAACCCGCACAGAAAATGTACTCTCAGCAATATACTCAAACAACAGAAACTCACCCCATTTAATCAAATGGTTTGAAACAAAAATATCCCATCCCTGATCAAAAGCAAGGGAACCAGCGACATTCGATACCATGACCACTGAACATTTTCCTTCTGAATCTTTAAGAAATACAAGATGATTAGTCAAATACTCCAATCTGGGTGCAACAGTTAGTGGTATCACCTGCACAAATATATGCATGTACATGATGTTTGGTAGGAACCATGACATAACACAAAGAAAAGAAAAGGATACTATAATGAATCCAGACATGTCAAAAAAATGATATAGCACTACATGCTGTTTTTATCTAATTAAAAGGGCGCGAATGTAAAAAAAAACTAGCCCAAGCTGTGGAATCGGCATGTATTCAGACCATTTTTTTTCTACCTATTAATGAAATGATACACAGTCCTCCTGCGTGTACGAGAGAAAAAAAGAACTGTAATGGAAAGCAGCAAGAAATAAAACCATACCATAAATTTCTCGAAATTGTTGCACATGACTTTAAAAAATGCGAATGAAGCCTGATTAACCTTTTCCTTGCCGCAGCTAAATATTTTCATTTCCTTCATCTTGGCACCGTGAATCTTCTTATCACTATCATTGCACTGCATCTTCTTTTTTCTCTTCAATTGTGTGTGTGGTAATTTCCTCTTCCCTAATTTATAGTTAGAGTGACTTGATATATCCATCTTCTCGTTGGATACATCAAGTGGCACATTTCTCCTATTCTGTCGGTCATGTCTCATCTTAATCTCCATGCTCTCAGTGGTCCTCATTTTCTTCTCTTTAACAGCAGATGTGATTGGCGCAGTCTCCTTCTCACTGTTGGTATTGTTTGGCCTTTTCCTTTTCTTTTCTTTATCACAAAATGTTGTGGACACCTTCCCCTTGTTCACTCCACTATCATAATTCCTCATCTTGCTGTCATCAGCCTGCATCTTCTTCTCTCTGTGTGTTTTGTTCAGCTTTTCCTTATTCTTCTCCTTCTCAGATAATGTGGTTGACACCTTCTTGCTCTTCACCTTACTATCAGAGTTACTCATAATCCTCCCTTCCTCGCCAGCATCCCTTTGCGTATTCTTCCCAGTGCTGGCATTGGGAAGTTTTTTCTTACTCTCCTTCTCAAGGGATGCAGTGTTGACCTTTTTCTTACACTTTATCTTATTGTAGTCATTCGATATAATCGTCATTTTCTTGTCCAGGTCAACACCCATCATCTTCTTCTTGCTGTTGGTTTTGTTCAGGTCATCCTTTTCCCTCCCCTTCTCACATAATGCGGCAGGCACCCTGCTCTTCTTTATCCTTTGGTCCCCATTCCGTATGTCCCTATCCTTCCCATGGTTGGCACTGCACAAATGCTCCTTTTTCTTCCTCTTCTCTGTGAAGGCATCAGCGGACGTCTTCGTGTTCTTTACCACAGTGTCATCATCCCGCATCTCATCATTGGCACTGCCGTGACTCGGCTTCCGGCGGGCCGAATCAGGAGCAGAGCCGATCATCCCCACCAATATTTCGTTTCCTCCTCCCCTGATCTAAGGATGACACCACCAAAAACACCAAAAAAAAAATTGATCAGGCACTAGAGAAAGTCATCAAGACCAACAGCAATAAGGTTACTAGTAAAACAAAGACGCAAACCCTCCAAAAAAAATGACTGCAATGCAGAAATTTCTACATCGAGAAAAAACCCCATCAAACTCCGCTGAAACCACATTAAACATATCCAAAAAAATCAAAGTCCAGAAAACAAAACAAACAATACCATCCGATTTTATTATACCACAAACTGATCGAACACAAATCCGAAACGAAATCAATAAACTCGAACTCTAGAGTTCCGGGAAAAGTAGAAGAATACCTGTGCAGATGATCAATAAAGCCCGATACGCTGACATTCAAGACATGTCGCCGATCAGATCGCCTGCCTGATGAGACGACAGTAAAATGCACCTTCTTGTTGAGTTGATTGGTCGAAGAAGACTTCGATCGCTGCGCTCCAGTGGTGCCGCGCCGGTACTTCCCCGCGGAGTAGTCGAGGTTCAAGACTAGGGAAGGGGATAGGATCATAGGAAGCAGAACTGGAAGACACCGATGGGTTCACGTGGACCCCGATCCTCGAGTACCTCGGATGGCCGACGCGTGGAGCTCCCTGTGATCGAACGCGCGCGAGATGGAGCACCTCCCGCGTGGGCGTGGCTCGTTCGTTGCTCGGCTCGCTCGCGTGGACGAATCAGCTCGCACGACACTGGCTGCCATGAATGCGGCTTGCCAGACCAGTCATGAATGCGGCTTGCCAGGCCCCAGCCCTTGATCTTCCACCGCTGCCGCCGGCCGCCTCCTCTCTAGTCCAGCCCTTGATCTTCATGCTGGGCGTGAGAAGAGAAACTAGAAGCTTGCGTTGAACACCAATCTTTGCCTGTTTACCACGTTAATTTTATGGCAAAATTAAAATATGGGTAATACCAATATTAGAGCAAACCAATATTTTGATAAAGCAATCAAAGTTGGTACTGGGTTTGCTACCAGCAAAAAAGAAAAATATTGTTTTTGCCAAAATTTTGAAAAGAATTGTCGATGTTTTGACATCAAACCAATTGTATGCCAAATTGCCTATGTTTTGGTTGGTAAAAATTGGCTTTGCAATCAAGCAGGTCCTAGCCTCTTTCGCTTGAACAAAAAAATCTTAACGGCCTGTTTGGAATGCAGGATTTTTTTTCTATTCCTGCGTTTTTCCTGTGAAATTAAACTGATTCTTGTGAAATTCCTACGTTCCAAACTAAAGAGGCTCACCAACAGCAGAACAAGATGCCACACTAAGCCTATTTCACTAGGAAGCATATCAATACCGTGCCAAAGGGTCTCTAGCCTGGTGGTTCGAGCACCTGGGTAGCATCTAGCTGACCTGAGTTTGACTCTTCGTATGAGTGAATTTAAATAGGTCTAGAATAAAAAAATAAAAAAATAGGTTGGGTTTCGTGCTGACTTTGGTAAAAAAAAGTATATTAATACCGTTTTCGTACCGGTAGTCTGTATAAATGTTCGGTATATCTCTTGTACGTAATACCGATGGTTCGACTGGTACGAAGACATAGTCATTTCATAACGGTCTCAATATCAATCGATATTGATCATTACTTACTATTCTGACTAATAGCGCCCATAACGGTCATAGAGTACTAAGGCCTTGTTTAGATCGAAAATTTTTTCAACCTGATGAATAGTACCACTTTCGTCTTATTTGGTAAATATTGTTCAATCATGGACCAACTAGGCTCAAAAGATTCATCTCGTGATTTTCAACTAAACTGTGTAATTAGTTATTTTTTTTACCTACATTTAATACTCCATGCAAGCGTCCAAAAATTGATGTGATAGAGAGAGAGTGAAAAAACTTGGAATTTTGATGGAAACTAAACAAGGCCTAACTAAAAATCAAGCAATAATTCATTCGATGCATGAATTTGTTTTTTAGGTAGTAGATAAACAGCTGGCTTCATCCTCGCTCATAACACACTCATGCTTAAAAGTATACTACAAAAAGAGTGAGGAATCAGATTATATTATTACAAAGAAGTTCTCGCACTCATGCTTAAAACAGACTAAAAAAAAGACAAAAAATCATTTCGTAATTCTAAACATAATGGGTCATCCATAATAAGACGAAAAAAGGCCAAAGCCGATGTCTCCAGGCACCGATCAGCCTTGAATGTGCATTATTTCTTTTCTTAACTTCGCTGCAACTGACCCTAAAATCAGGACCAATATGTTCCCCTAAATAAGACCTACCGAACCGCACGTGTCAAAAACACTATCATTTCTAGTCATCCATAAGGACCAAAAGAAGACAGTCACCCCTGCTAGTAATAACAAGCTTGAATTTTTTTCCACACTACTTATACCAATTTCATGAATTTGTTGAGTTATAAGATAATATCTTATACAAAAACCTATGTATGTTTAGAATAAGTAATATATTATTTCCACCGTCCCAAAATAAATGACTTCGCTTGATTCAAATTTGTCTCAAAATACTTGATATTATAGTGTATCTTTCTCTTTTCCCAATATATTTTTTCTCTTTTCTCAGTACATATCTATCTTTCTTCTTCTTGTTTTTTTGTGCATCATACCTTTTTCACTCCACAAAAAAAATCTTGTGCCCTGCCCTATAGGCAGCATGTTCGCTTGTTGGTTTCAGCCAGAGCTTATCAGTCAGCCAACAGTGTTTTCCCCTCACAACAAACCAGCACCAGCCGGGCTTATCAGCCCAGAAACCAACCAGCGAACAGGGTGAAGGTCATCTATTTTAGGGCAAAGAAAGTATATCTCCTGCAACTAAAAAGAACAAAGCGTTGACACTTTTTAATGCGACATTCCAACATGGGTCCATCGTTCTGTATCCTGCGATCCCGCGTTTCCAAATGCACGGCGTTGATTTTCCGATCTGTGGTTCACCTTTACCCCCACCGTCGCTTTATTGTAGCATACCCGCGTGTCCACGTGTGATTGGTTGGAGGGAAAAATATCTCCCTCACCTACCTCCCCCTCCGTTTCTCTCCCCTTTCTCTCTCTCTCCTTCCCTCCCGAGGCAGTGATGGCGCGCGAGGCGACGGCGCCTGTGCAGGCGACGCGCCGGCGCGGGCGGGCCCCCTCCCCCCACCCCCGCGCGAGCTCCTGCAGATGGTTGGCGCGGCTCTGCTTTCCCTCGATCCATCCGCTCGCTGGTTTACTCCCCACTCTCTATCCTTACTCTATTTGATTTTATCCTGCATCTATTGTTCTAAGATCAATTCCCTCCTAGGTCTACTATTCTTCCCTTTTTCTCTTACCAATCTAACTGCGATTTTTTTTGTTTTGTAGGCTGCGACCTGCTGGGTTCCACTGGATTTTGAGAGCAGGCATGTATTATGCAATAGACCTGAGCACATGACATGTATGTGATATTTGTTTGATTTTTTAGCGTAGGATAAAGATTGAGGCTGTATTTAGTTCCACCCAAAATCTCAAAAAGTGCTACAGTACCTATCACATCGAATGTTTGCGGCCCGTGCATGGAGCATTAAATGTAGACGAAAAAAAACTAATTGCACAGTTTGGTGGGAAATTGCGAGACGAACATTTTGAGCCTAATTAGTCCATATTTGAACACTAATTGCTAAATAAAAACGAAAATACTACAGTAGCCTTGAATTCAAAATTTTGTGGAACTAAACACACGCCGAGACAATGTACCAATGATTTTTGATTTATTGTTTCCACTTTGGTCATGTACAGTGATGAATACGGTTTCCTATTCTTGTCCCCCAACATCCACGCTGCCCCACTCCTCACCGATGCGCTTCAAGAACGCCCTGTCGTCGGCGGTCGTGGATGTTGACCTCCAACACCAGACACTGCCGCCCGCTTCTCATCGTCTTGAGCAGGTCGGGGCGTCGCCGCTCAGCTACAAGAGTTTGGGGGAGGTGGTCAGGTGGAGCTGCGGTTGGTGGCAAGGGTTGCCTGCCAAATCTAGCAGGACTCAGATCCAATCAGGGCTGGCCCATCTCGTGCACGTCGTTCATCCGCCCGTCTCCATGATATCATCGTCTTTGCAGGTAACGTGTTTGATGAAATCCCCCCCATAAGAGTTTTTTTTTGTCTAAAATCTGATTTTCAAGAACTTGATTTTCTATGAATGCAGCATCGCCCCATCTAAGCTCAATCCTCTTGGGAGCATGCTGCTGGGATCAGGAGCATCATTCTGTTCAGCACCTGTAAGTCTCGTTTGTAGAACTCATATTCCAAATCCTGCACATTTACATGGTATTATTGTATGGATGGGTTGTAGATGCGTGCTAAGCAGAGATTCATGTGTGCGACATGCTTTGGAGTTAAGATTGTATTATCCCGTGTGCTTTGGATTCAGCTAGGACTAACACATTGAAAAATCATCTAATAGCTGCAGGGTTTGGTTCAGTAAACAAATGATAGATAGAGATAAAAAAAAAGAAGCACTTATGTAGTTTTTCATGTCCACGCCCCGAGATTGAAGTAGTCTTTTTTATATACAAATTACAAATTGATGATTTTTATTTGTGAAGATGAATACCTGCTCAGACCTGCAACTTGCTTTTCTTTGGAGATGAAAATATTTTGGTTTGCATCATTTTTCTATTTTCACATTAGAAGATTTAGTGGTACAATTTGGGTTCACCTACCATTAAAAAAGAGCTCTGGTCCGCTATCTGGTACATAATTTCCATTCGCTCGTCACAAATTTGTAAATCGACCTACTGCTGCAGGCTAATAATTCTCCTGCGTGTGAGGATAGATGATTTATTAATTTTTCAGTTACTCATAAATCATAAAGTCAGATATTGCAGTAATTTTTTAATAAATAAACTATATATATAGATTGAATCATTTAAAAAACAGTCTGAATACTCAGGATGTCACTTAAGTAAATTAAGAAAGCAATTGAACTATCCTTATGATTAGGTACTAAGCACTTTGATCGTATATGTAGTCTGTGCTTCTCTAATACGGAAATGGAGAGGGACACTTCTTTAATTTTGTCAATCTTGTATTTTTGCTACAGCACAGAAGGCTTCAAGTTTTTTATACTAGTTTTAGAGATTGACACCATTCTTCACTTTCCATATTGTCCAAGTTCTAGAGTTCATTGGGAAGAAAGAAAACATGCATCTTCCACCTGGATTTGTTGCTCGTATCACAGCACAATCAAACCATAATCTTAGAGATGGCAATATAGTTTTACGAGACTTGCAAAGTGCAACAGTAAGCTTTTGTGCTTATTTGTTATCCAGTGTTTTACTGATTTGCCTCACCTCCACTTTTATAGTTATGTTAATCTTTCTCTCTTGGCAACACTGCTGTCATATTCTTTTTTCTTTAGCTTTTAGATACCCATTTACATCAAATCAAGTGCTCACTCCTCTTGATTGGGAGCAATATTATTTATGTGTCTAAAATAGCAACTGATATGTAATACTCAAAAAACAAAGGCCTAAAAGGTTCGAACTCTGTTGGATGAAGTACTTCGCTTATCTGTTGGCATATTTCAGAAACACTTCTAATTTATGAAGTATTCAGTCTCTCTGTATCATGCATCCTCTGCTAAATCAATCAAGATCCGAAATCAATGTGATTAGCACTCTTTATCTCTGCATGCTATTAGCCAAATGGTATGCTGAAGCTTATCTGCAATTATTGGTTGTGATACAATCCAACAGCCTCTGGTTCAGGTGAAACCTGAGAGTATGGTTAGCCTTGTTAATATCAACCGTACTCTGTACATCCATGTGATAAAAAAAACTAGGCGATATTGACTCTGGCAAGCCTATCATTAAGTTTGTGCTGAAATTCACACACAATTGTCCATGCTCTCAAAAGGGACATCGCCATTTGCAGATAACTGTCCTGGCTCTCACTCGTCTGTACTCGGATGATCATTGGAGATTTCAAGAGCACCTTTTGCCAGATTGTGTGACGCGTCCCAGCTCTCGCTCGTCTGTACCCGGATGAACATTGGATATTTCAAGAGCACCTCTCTAAGAGATGGGTGGAAAGTAATGAGACGGGTCAATCCAAATATGTAACTCGTGAGTCTTTTGTCAAAGCTTCATAGTGAGTTCTCTTTATTGATTATTTGATCATTTCCTACCCTGCCTCGCCAATTCTTAGTCATTCAAACTTTCAGGAGACATAACCAATGCTTACATCTTCAATGTGTTATTGCTTTGTATCTAATAATTTGCAATAATTGTACATCTTTGATGTGTTATTGCTGTGTATCTACTAATTTGCAATAATTGTGCATACCTGGTCTTGGTGTTCGAACTTTCATACAACACAGAAATAATTTTACACTTGCTTTTTTTTTCTTTAGTTTCATTGCTTGCAGTGGTTTGAACTTCGAAACCTCTGTTTGATAGCCTGAGTTGATGCAAAAAAGCAAGAAATAGCTAAAAGGATGGAAGAAAAGAAAGTCAATGGAGGCGCTTGTCCACATGGCGAGTTCGATGATGGATGAACCAGGCCTTGAGATCAAACGCTCAAGGGCAATCAAACGTCCTCTGCGCATGCCTAGTCCATCATCGTGGACAGAATGTCTGCGCCGCGTAGCTTCTTGTGTGGCATGGTTGTTACTTGTTAGACCGACTCCTTTATGGAAGATAGCCTGGCAGCAAGTTTTTTTTCTTTGGTAACAAAACAACACATATCCAAATTAAAATCAGCCATTATTTTGTTCCTGTTGCAACACATGGCATTTCACGAACTTTGCTTTTTGATTAAATGTCACTTTAACGCCGGTATTTAATTTTACAGTATTTGTATCTTATCGTGCGATCTCGTATGTTTTCAATACAAAAATTTAGTTGTCCCGTAGCCACGCACGGACACGCTACTTAGTATAATTACTAAGTCTAGAACAATATGTCGGTACTGACCAGAACGTTCTCTTCCAAGAGAAAAATAAAATAATCTCATTAACAAATATGTGAAAACCACAACAAAGCATAACATGCAGCGCACACACAATTTTCTCGTTCTCTTCCAAGAGAAAAATAAAATAATCTCATTAACAAATATGTGAAAACCACAACAAAGCATAACATGCAGCACACACACAATTTTCTCTTTATACATCCTGCCAATGCACCATAGGAAATCAGTAGCCCATCACATAAAAATGCATAAAATGCAGGGGCACAAAAGCACAGACATGAGATGGAATCGTTCAACCCCTGAAAAAGTAAAAACAAGGACATAAAAAGGGTCAAATTAGAGCTAAAGGCCAACCACACAGTTAGATCCCTCAAAAGCAAAACGAAAATACTTGGGGTACGACATCCAGACAGAACTCTACCTCTTCCTATTGAATCAGTTTGTGAATGGCCCAATATTCTCCTCAACTGCTTCTCTCTCCAACGATTGCTCTCAGTCACTCCCATCTAACGTGCCTGCCTTGCACATTGTGATTGCTCGTCTGATGCCCACCTTCTCCCTTGCCACCACATCTGCTTGATGGCGCCTGCCCACTTTCCTCCCTTGCCACCATGCCCGCTCGACCATACTTGGGAGTCACATGCTTGGTGTCTAGCATCTACAATCGATATACACTAGTTGACTGCTCATCCCAGGGAAGAGCTTGAGCTTCCTCCACCCTTTGAACTAGATTCAGCAAAAGGGCAAGATGACCATGGCAAGGTGGGGGCAAGCTAGCACTCCCCTCATAAATCTCCTTTTTCTATGGTGGAGATGAGGACATGCTAGAGAGATAGTGGATGTTGAGAACAGGGTGAGGGGCACGCCACCTGGGGGCTGGATTTCCTCTTCATCAAGACATGTTGCATCGTAGCACATGATTTCTAATGTTCCGACATTTGATTTTAGAGGATTCATTCATGTTGTAGTAGCTCTAACTAGATGTTCTAATTTGGAGTTGATTTTTTGTTATAATTGAATCACATAATAAGCAGATTTTGATATGTTCTTATCAAGATGGAGATGAAATGATTTTTCTCTAAATGTTACTAATTTATTTTTATCGGGATGGAGATGGATATTGATGTGTTTTTCCGATGTTACAAGAGCCTATTTTTCGATGTTGCAACAAGTGATTTATTTTGTTTCGAACATTCTTCTACTATGTTGCACGCTTGCGGCAGGATTCCTCTTAGTATTTTATATGGTGATTTTAGATGTTGCAACATGATGTAGCTACCTACCTATCTCTCTTCCGCTCTATGCCTCGTTAAGGTCCAAATAGTACGACCCAATGCGAGGTAAATACTATGTTCGCACTTTAGCGAGCATATGCATGTATAATGTTGACCATATGTATGGGAAAGGATGCAGTATACGACGCATGCAACATTCTGAAAAAGGTATTGATACAATATTAAGATAGAATTACCGCAACATCACTATATCTTATGCGAAGGTTGCGTGAGGGTGGTGATACCTAGGTAGGAAGCGTGCCATAGAGTGGCTAATAACTAGAGCAAGTCAAGTGATGGGCGTAATGACCAAAACATCATACTGCAAGGTGAGGTGGAGGAAAGAGGTAAGCTAGCTTGGCGTTGCAGTCGTCAACCAGCTAAACACGGGATCCAACGCTCTTTACCTGTAGATGCATGTCTTTGATACTTGTAGATGCACTATGTATAAAAGCGCGTGAAGAGTAAATCTGTTATATGAGTTGGTCTCTAAACTTGTGTGAAAATAACACGTATGCTCTAATAACCAAATGTTTGTCTCAACAGTAAAACTTGTTCTTAGAGTCTAGGCTAAAATCTAACATGTTGGGAAAAACGTTGATTACCGTAGGATCCACCGTCATACAACCAATCTAGAATGGCTACGTGACTAGTGTGCTCGGTTCGTGTCGTGAAACCGTCCAAAATCATCAGACCAAACTTCAACCCTAATCGAAGCGTTTGGTTTGCGTCTTGGAACGGAGTCGTCCGTCTCCAAGCCACTTTGCCAAGTCCAACGAAAAGACAAATTATTTTGGACGAGATCATTATCCTTTGAAAAGCACCGGACGACCTGTGCCACGCTGCACCGTTCCATTCCTGATCAGTTCAATCTCCAAACCAAACACGCTTGTACGTGAGCGTCCGAGCCGTCGAGACATCCGGTGCCAGCGAGTCCCAAAGTGCAAACGTGACCTATGCGTCTCTGACCATCCCCCGTGTTTCCAGGTCAACGTCTCAACGAGGCACAAATCCATCTTGGGCTGCGCAGTTCCTGCGGGGTGCACCGAGCACGTACTCGTGCGCCGACAGGTGGGCCCTCGGTCGCCGAGCCGCTGACATTAGTGGAATAGCCACATATTGACAAATCACTCAGCCAGCTCTCCCACTGCCACCTGGGACCCATGTGTAAGTTCTACAGCTGGCAGACGCCGGGACTGGCCCACAACCCATCGTCTCCACCGAACCAGACATTCCACCTGACTCACTGCTCTCCCCCGCGTAGCCGATGGCTTGATCGGATCCCCCGCCCGGCCCAGATCTGTCGCCGCCGCCGCCGTCGCCATGGGCGACCACTCCGACTCCGATTCCTCCCCCAAGTCCTCCTCCTCCTCCTCGTCCTCCCCCTCCGCCCGCCGCCGTTCCTCGCCGCAGCGCGGCCGGGCCCACTCTGACGAGAGCGGCAGCAGCGACGGCGTCCTCGTCGAGCTTCCTGCCCAGGTATGGCGCGAAGCCGCCTCCGCTCGGATACCACGGGTTCGGACCGACGGCTTCTTACAGAAGCTTCTCTCGCTCTGCAGGAGGCGCGGAGCCCCGGGGCCGACCCTGACGGCGGCGTCCTCGTTAACATGCCCGCTGACGACGCCACCAGCGGCGAGACCTTCGAGGACGCCCCCGACGATCTCGCGGCCTCCGGCTCGCGCTCCGCACGCTCGCTGGACGAGTCCATGGCCGTCATCGACTTCCCTGAGGTGTCCAGCACCAGCGCCGAGCTCCGCAAGTACCAGGTGCTGCTTCCTCTTTCCTCTCCGATCGGATTATATTGGTTTTGTGCGTGATTTTGCTGCGGAAGCTCTAGTTCGTGATGTGACGAACAATGGTTTCTGTTCAGGAAGAGAAGGAGGTGTTTGCGCGGGAGGCGGTGGCACTCCGGAGGTTGCTACAGGAGATGGTGGGGCAGGAAGCTTCAGTTGCGTTGCATGGAGAGGACGCTGATGAGACACTGTTGCATTCGATGCTGGACGACTGCTCGAGGCTTGTGCTTGAACTTAACTCGGTGGCACGGGCAAGGGAGCAGGAGATTGAGAGCCTACATGCAAGGGCTGCAGAGGCAGAGGTATCAAGGGAGGTTGCTAATGTATACCTGGGTTCGTGGAGAGAAGGGTCTGAGCAAGCTGTTGGGCGGATGCTTGCATCAATTGATGCTGTGGTTAGGCAAGATGATGCCAGCTTTGAGGGTGCTGTGCAGGATGGGGTTTCTATTCTGGAAAGGAAGACTTCATTGCTAGTGGAGAGGTACAGGCAGGTCACAATGGGTATTGAACAGCTTGAGCAAATTTTAGCTGAGGTGAATCCTGGTTTCGTGGCCACAGGGCATGGTGACCTTGCTACCATCTTAAGTATTCTTGCAGATGAATTGGTTGGTAGCAAGAGAAATGAGGTGGATTTACTGCAGAAGATGAATGCTTTTGCTGAAGAGAAGAAGGCTCTTGCTGATGAACTTGGGGAAGTGAAAGCTGCTAGGAATGCAGCGAATGCTGAGGCAAGCAAAGCAAAGGCAGAGTCTGAGCAGATGGAGCATAAGTTATCAACGACTAAGGAGAAGCTCAGCATGGCTGTTACGAAGGGCAAGTCACTGGTGCAACACCGTGATTCCTTGAAGCAGGCCTTGGCTGAAAAGACGGGTGAGCTTCAGAGTTGCATGGCAGAGTTGCAAAAGAAGTCTGATGCCCTGCAAGCAGCTGAGAGCAGGGTTGAGGAGCTAAGGGTTTTTCTAGATGAAAAGACAGATGAGCATGAAAAGTGCTTGGATGAGCTTCGAGAAATATATAGTGCATGGGAAGCTGCTAAGACGAGCATCGAGCAACTAAATGAAGCAAACGGTGCCCTTACTTCTCTGCAGGCTTCCCTTTCACTAAAGGATGGAGTTCTTGAACGCATTGAGGAGATCATGTCAGAGGCAACATTTCCAGAAGATCTTCTTTCCTTGGAGATGACAGACAGGTTGGGATGGTTAGTTGAGCAGAAGAAAATTGCAGATATGATCTTCTCAGAGCACCACAAAGTTAAAGAAATCTTGAGCTCAGTTGACATTCCACATTCGGTCTTAGCCGCTGAACTTGATTCCCAGATCAGCTGGCTTGCCAGCTCACTGAACCAGGCCAAAGATGATGCGGTCCGGTTGCATGATGAGTCTGCTGAAATGTTGGCTAGACTGGCTGCACATGAATCAAAGTTGGTTTCAATGCATGAGGAAATTGACCGTTTGACAATTATTCTACTGGAAGAGAAACAGGAAAAGGATATTCTTGTAAATGAACATTCTGAATTGATGTCCCTATACAACGCTGCTGTTAATAAGTTGGCCCTTGTCTCATCACAAAATAATGAGCTGCTAAAGGCATGTGTGGAATTTTCTGATGTCACATTGGAGGGTAGTGAGCCTATGGATATTGCCGAATTGGTACAGGGCCTCAGAAGCATCCAACAAAGAACAAAATCTTCTCCTATCGAGAGTGACATTTTTGAGAAGCTACAGGCATTACTATATACCCTAGATCAGGAATCAACACTATGTAAGATGATTCTCGAGGAAGACATGATTGACAGATCTGAGAGGACTGGTGAACTGCAAAGAACGGCCGAGGAGATTCTTGTTCTGAAAAATGAGAAGGTGTCACTGCAGAAGGAGCTCGAACGGGTGGAGGAGAGATCAGCATTGCTTAGAGAGAAGTTGTCAATGGCTGTAAAGAAGGGCAAGGGTCTGGTACATGAGCGCGAAGGACTCAAGCAAGCCCTTGACGAGAAGAGCTCTGAAATAGAGAATTTGAAACAAGTTTTGGAAGGGAAGAGCTCTGAGATAGAGAAGCTAAAGCATGCTCTGGATGAAAATAAGTCTGTAACAGACAATGTGAAGCAAGTTTTGGATGGGAAAAACTCTGAGATTGAAAGGCTTAAACATGCTCTGGATGATAGTTGTGTGGAAACAGAAAACCTAAGCCAAGCTTTTGTTGAGAGAACCTCCGAAGCAGATAAAATAAAACAAGAACTGGATGCAAAGAACATGGATATTGAGAATCTAAGACGTGAGATAGAGTCAAGAGAATCTGCCATGACAGATCTCAGAGAGCACGTTGAGCATCTATCGTTGCAGGCTGCACATTTGGAAAAGCTGCAAGTAGATATTGTTACCCTTAATGATGAAAAGGTGCAATTAGAAAGCATGTTGGAAGAAGCCAGAGCTTCCTGGGGCACTCTTGCTGATTCAATATCAAGCCTTACTCTTCCTATTGATCAGCCTTTTGAGGAGCCTATGGAAAAGTTTAGCCAGATTGCCCAATATGTCCAGGAATCTCAAGCTGCTAAGAGTTCTCTTGAAAATGAGCTACACAAAGCAAATGAGCAAATTACCTTACATGCTAGCAGGCATTCTGATGCCCTTTCCACCATAAACATGTTAGAAGATGAGTTGGGTAAACTAAAAGATCATATTTCTTCCATTTCTGAAGAAAAACGTCAAATACAGTTACATACTTCTGCTGTACAGGAGGAGTTGGAGAAAACAAATGAGGAACTGGCAATCAATTTCAGGAATCTTGAAGATGCCAACACCACCATTAATTCACTACAAGATGCACTATCACAGGCTAGATCAAATATTTCTATTCTTGACGCTGAAAAGAATGAAGCTGAAGCTAAATATGAAACAGAAATCAATGCTCTTAATGCTAAGCTAACCAAATGTTTGGAGGAGTTGGATAAAACTCACGGGCACTTACAAAGTCATTCAACAGAACATCATGGTTACCTTGAGAAGCTTTGCATGCTTATAATGGATGAGAGTCTCTTGTCTCTGATAGCTGAAGAATATGGAAAGACAATCAGCAGCTTGAGAGATATGTGCCTTATAGTAAAGAGTATGCATGAGCAGCTTTCTGTGAAGGGTTTTCAGAATGATCCGATTGTGGAGGTAATTTTTTCCTTATGATGATGCATTTTTTAGGATTCTCTGTTCTGTGCAGTGAAGTGAGATAATTTGTTGGTTTATTCATCTTGTTGGCTTTTTAGAGTTATCTATACACTGTACTTCCATCAATGCTTAGGCTGAGTTGTATGCTTTGTCTAATCATCATAGTTTCTAATCTAGTTCTGTGTTATCAGGCCTGTCAACTTTGTAATGTTATTCTCAGTGTGTGCAATTGCTTCCCAAAAGTAAACAAGATAGCTGAACGAGTAAGAGTAATCTAATTAAGAGCGGTCAACATGGCGCATCTGATCTTGCTAGTAAGATAATTTAGGGCGATGATTGGAATCCACTGTTAAGTATTAACATGGCCATCTAGATTCACTTACTACATTATTTTGCCTGCATGTTGCGCGAGCGATGAAAGAGGTGGATCTTAAATCAATTGTAAACTCCCCTCCCCATCTTAGAATATACCTTTTTCTCTTTGTTTCCCTTTAGTTTGCTTTATAATTCTTGCCAGGTATAATGATTGTGCTAACTTGACCTCTCTATGATCACAAAATGTAAGCAGGATTCAGAACTCTCAACACTTTTATCTATTCCGGACTATGATAGCTTTGTTACAGAAAGATTGGTCAACAACAAAACTAGAAAAGGGAATATTGATGACACTTCATCCTTGTCTACTATTGTTGAACAGTTGAGCAACCAAGCTGAATACTTTTCTAGTTTTTTAAAAGATTTGTCAACCTACATGAACAGCAATATTATTGTGGTGCTTCGTTCTCTGCAACTAGTGAGCAACACCTTTGCTCATACTCTAGAAGAGCATGACATGTTGAAGGTTGAATTGGGGAACAAGGATGCTCATAACAGAGCTCAGGAATCTGAAGTGCTTTCTCTACAAAAAGAGCTGAGAGCGATGTCATCAAAATGTATTTATTGCATCCAACAAATTGAAATTGTTTTTGATGATATGGTTGATCTTGGATATGCAATAGACTTGGCTACAGGCAGCTCAAGCATAGGGTCTGAACTAGAAGTAACTGTGTCTGATCTGAAGAATGAGGATACCAGTGATTATAATAAGGTGACTGATACTTTGCTTGCTACGATTGACACACTTAAGTCCAAGTCTGAAAAATTATCTGCCATTAAGGGGCTTGTGATAACTTCATTGGATGACTTCAAAATGAGGCTGAAACAAGCTGAATCAGCTGCTGAAACTGCTTCACATGAGCATCAGTTGTCTGCTGAAAGGGTATGCATGCTGGAGAAAGAACTCAAAATATTACAGGATGAATGCAACAGAATGGAACTAAATATGCATACTCAAATTTCAGCAGACAGAGGTAAAATCGTGCCACACCACTAGTAATTGGAGGTTCTTATATTCATTATGTTCTTTTTGTTTCAAACTTATATTTACCTGTTTCAACTTGCCGAACTCTTTTTCTTGAAAATTTCAGGTATAACTGACAATGCAATTTCAAAAGATCAAATGGAAGCCCTTGTTGAGAAGATAAGTAAGTTAAATATGCTGTCAGGCGAGTCAAATGTGCAGAGGGAAGAGGCTACATTCTCTAGTCCGCTTGACAAACTTTTTGTTGTCATTGATGAATTCAGTGCGCTTCAACGTGAGGTTGAGACCTTAAGATATGAAAATGAAGATTTACAGTTAAATATTGAATCCTATACTCGTGAAATTGAACAGCTAAGAGAGGTCTCCAGAAATAGTGATCTAATTAATAGGGAGTTGGAATCCAAAGGAAGTGAACTTCTTGAGGTAACTGTTAGTATGGAGCGAATGATTCAGCGGTTAGGATATGTTGGAGGAAAAGATGTACTAGAAGATAACAAACCTGCTACCACACAAGCTCTCTTATCGAAGGTGGAAAAACTAATAATTGCTTCAAGTACTGAAGCTGGGAATGCTAAATCCATGACACAGGAGCTGGGAGCAAAGCTGCAGTCAAGGGAAAAGGCAGTTGATGAGCTATCAACAAAAGTTAAGATGTTTGAGGATTTGTACCATGCACGACTTGCTCAGCCAGAAGCTAGTAAAGACAGATCATTTGAAGCATCTTCCTCAACAATTGGTTCAGATATGTCTGAGATTGAAGATGCGGTAAGTCTTGTTTCTGCTTGTACTTCTGTCATTAGTTTTCCTTTTTAATCTTCTGGCATATGCTACTGGCATTCATAATGTTTTGCAGTAATGTATTGTTCTTTCGCTGTGATATTCACTGGTCATATATGATTAACATTGCCTTTGTTATGGTGTTTCTGATGTTAGTAGTTTGTCAATGTGTTGCTCAGGAGCTATTCCTTGCATCCTAGCCCAGCTCTGCACAGATGTAATTAAGCATGTTTATAATTTGGTGGTTTGAACTACCCTGCAGGGACCAGTGGGCAAGGCATCAGTTTCATCTGTCTCTACAGCTGCACATGCTAGAACAATGCGGAAGGGGTCGTCGGATCATCTTGTTCTCAACATTGGCATTGGTTCAGAGTCGGAACGATTAATTGCTGCGCAGGATTCAGATGACAAGGGTATTGCAGCCTTCTTCTTTTATGCTTTTGTTTTTGCGTGGGACAAGGGGGGGGGGGGCGAGTTCCGCTAATTTTCTGGTGTGTCTAACAGCACTGTATTTCTCATCTTTGAAGGGCGTATAAAATCACTCCATACATCTGGCTTCATTCCAGCTCAGGGAAAGCACATTGCTGACAGGGTCGATGCCTTCTGGTAAGCTGATTGCACAGTAATGAATAATGCTGTACATGTGTGTTGGAAACTTAAAGAGTTGACCATGCTCCATGCTCGACATTCTCTCATTCCCTTAGGGTCTAGTGGTTCAGTAACTTGCGCTGCTTTGCTCTACAGGTTTCAATTAATTTCGTAAAATGGATATCTGCCCTTTTTTTCAAAGATAAAAGGAATGTCTCCATTTCTCCGATGCTAAATGATTCTGTGAAATTTATGTATAACATAGGCTCCAAAAAAGGATTACCTGTACCCTGATAATTCTAGCTGCTATACCTTTGCTTTCTTGTTACACAGTAAATTTCTTGTTACACCGAGGAGCACATGTCAGTTTTTGATACTGCCTTCTGTTTCCAATAGTGATAGGAGCGCATATCAAGCCGAAATCAGTAGTTAGATGCATACAAAACTTCTGGTCAACAGTCTCAGGAGAAACAAAACAACCTTCACAAATACTAGTCATTTCCAACACTGATAGGACTTAGGAGTGCTTATCAAGTCCAACCAGTAATTAGGTTCTCTCTTGTTTTGTTTGTTCTCCTACGACATTGTATCTGATCATGAAGTTTCAGTACTATCTTCACAAATATTTTGGTCTAATTTCGATGCCTGGATTAAAATAGTTTGCATAATTTCACCTGGCTATTTGTTTGCACTAGATGCTTTATATTTCTGCATTTATGACTGGGCTCACTGGAAAGAAGAGTTAAATTCATAGAACATGAAAAGTCAAATTTATTTCTTGAAATGAAATAAAAAAAATATTGTGCTTTATCCATTCTCTTGATCAATTGATGGTTGGGCTCTGATGATTGTATATGAGGAGAATGCTGCATCTCACTTCAGTTGTTCCGTTATGGTTTATCAGCTTGTGTCTTTCTGTAGGGTCTCGGGGAGCCAAATTCTGATGAACCGGCCACGAGCAAGGCTAGGGCTTATGTTGTACTGGCTCGTTGTGCACCTATGGTTGCTGGGCAGCATCTTGTGACACTGCTTCTCAGTACCGAGACCCACCTCATAGCATAATTGTACAATAGCACGTATTAACAGTTTCTTCTTTCTTTCATACAATACATGATCGTAGATGTTCGCTTGAACGTATCAGCCGGCTTATCAGCTAGAATCTACAGTATTTTTCTCTTACAACAAATCAGCTTCAGTCGGCAGCCGGCTTTAATACCAGCCGAACTGGCCGTCATTCTTTTCATTTTCTCCCTCCTGCTCAGATTTGTACTTGAGCAGTATATGTCAAATTTTCGCACACAAAGATGTAATGTGCAGAAAGATAACATTCTCATTCTTTGGTATACTGAAGAATTGGTAGTTGTAGTTGTAGATGTGGCCCTGATCACCTGATGAGTCCCATCATCGCGTCGCAAATTCGTTGTTTCAAATGCAAGCGTTTGAAGTCTGACAATATTTTCCCCTTACCTGCAGCTGAGGTCTGACCGTCTGAGGCGGTGAGGCCTTATGGGTCGACCTTTCCTATTCTATTCTATCTATACTATAAAGGAGAGAAGGAATTGGAAAACCATTGTCTCCTACCCACCTTAGATTGACAGGTGGACGCACGAGAGAAGAACGGCAGGAACGTACGAAACATGCGTGTTTGGCTCTTCCCATGCCTCGCTCCCCTTGTCTTTTTTCACCGATGATTCCATACCCGCCCGCGCGTACCCACTTCCACCCCTCTCCCCCGTGCATCCTTATTCTTCCCGAATCGCCGGGACGCAGACGTCGCCTCGGCCTCTTGCCCATCGCGAACTCGAACGGGCGCCCCGTGCCCGTCCCGGAGGCGCGCTCCCTCCTCTCCCACCTCCCGATCCCTAATTCCCAACGCCAACCGGCAACCGCCTCCAGAGCACAGCGTCGAAGGAGAGGCCACGTAAAAACATAAGAGATTTGCCAAGGAGAAGCCGAAGGGATCGGCGGAGGTGCAGGAACCAGCGGCTGCCGACGACGACGTGTGCACGGAGGAGATGGTAGAGGAGGAGTTGGAGGAAGCGGCGGCCGAGCACGGAGAGAAAGGCGGATGCCTCGAGGACCACTTCGTGGGGGAACCGATGCCAGAGTGCCAGACCACGAGGCGAGGCAAAGATGGCCGAAAGGTACAAGACCAAGGTAAGGCGTTTATCGCAGCGTTCAGACTTGTTATTTATCTCCGAACGTCGCTTGTCTGCTCAGTACTATATCGAGGATATTCAGTTTTCAATTGAATCAGAGTTTACATGTGTTAGATTAGTTCGTAGTTTATGAGTAGTTCATGCGTCTTAGAATGGATCAAAATCGCGTGCAGTTGAAATATAGATGTGATATTCTATGAGTGCGTATGGGCTCCACCTGCAAACTCGATTCACTCATTGGCCGCTTGCTTAAATTAGATCGGATCGGCCGCTGTTTCTGTGGCCAGATGGTCGTGGTTGTTCCTGGGGCTGGTGTGGCGAATTCCACAATTTCAGTCTTATTAGGGCTAGGTTTATTACGTTGGCTTAGTTTGGCTCCAGGATAATTTAGATTAGATATAAAACTGGTTTGCTCCTTTCGGTTCATGATGATTGACTAGATGATGTTTATTACTCCTACTTAGACACGTTTGAGGTGTCGAGCTTTCTTTTTTCATAACTTGATCAGTAGCACTATCACATTCTTGTGGCAATCCTTTGAATTGATAGCATAAGTTGTATCTTGTATCAGGATTCAAGAGCACGATGGAAGACGCCAGCGCAGCCAACTAGGCTGAGCTCCAAGCCACCTACTGCTTCTTCATCGGTGACGTCTGCACCAGGCTCCAATTGTTAGTGATTGATTGATTGATCTTTCCTCTCCCTTTTTACCAAATCATCACTGTTTGTTTCAGTAACATTATTTGTTTGCATATCTAAAAGGAATAACTCTATTTGGGGTACTGCTCAACAATGAAGTTTTCTCAGTGTCATTAATACAAAAGAGAGAGCCGCCAAGCAAACTGTAGAAATCTTGGAATCACACAGGAGATCAGATAAGGATCACTGCTACTCGGTAAGGAATAACTGCAGGTGTAGCTGTGCTGTCGAATTTCTATTTAGTCTTTTATTATTAATGTTCGCTCGTATTCATACTGCTGCAGGCTGGTCCCAATGAGGAAATTACATTTGCCCAATTACAGAGTTTTTTCAAAGACTAGATCATGCATCCTCACACTCTTGTGTTTGCACGACCAACGCTTCAATTCGAGTGTGAATGAATGAATACACTAGCTGATTGATCAAACTCGATTTTTCCCTACTGTCTGTCGGTGTACAACAACCCTTACTGGAGGAAGGCTCCTACGAGGTTGTGCAAAACAAGCTCTTCAAGAATGAGAACGAGAAGCTGAACCAGGACCAGCCCCTGTTGCTGGAACACCAGCAGCTGACCAGCAAGTGGAGGATGAGCCTCCTCAGGTGGGGTGATTCCTCATTTTTTTCTTGTCTCTCAAATTTTTCTTTTGTCATCGACATTGACAGCCACCTGTGCTACCACCAGATCCACAAGGCATCAACATATTTCTATTGCTCTGCTGCATCATATTCCTTTGATTACCTTTGGTAAACTGATGCAAATTGCAATATCAATCTGATTATATGCTAGGATATATGGTTTTGAGAGGTGTCAACTCTAATGCAGCCACTTTGATCTTTTAAGCACTATAACCTATTGAGCTTTTGTTTCCTTTTGTGGTCAGTTTCAAGTCACAGCCTATTGCACGGTAACATTAAATATTTTGTGCAAAGAAGGAGGTTGTGCTTAATTTTAGCTAAAAAGAAGAAGTATGTGTCTGACTTTTTTTTTCTCGAGTTCTCCAATATATATTGATCAAAACCTCTTAGTAGCTCACATTTTGCTGTATATGATTTCATTGGAGAAAATCTCATGATGATAGTAACAAAACAACAATAAGGTTAGATTGTATTGGTTGAATCATTTGTACACATAGAATTTGGTCACATCATCATTCATGCTTGCCTCAACTAATTTGGTATAGCATTTGTTCAATGCTTCTCTAAAATTTCTCCTGTGCTGACATTTGGAAAGGATAAGAAATTAGTTATCAAGTAGAGTGGGATACCTCTGCAACCACTGAGCTCGAGAGGTGAGCATTAATCTGCATTTTGCCTTTCCTATGCTCTATACTGAACTAAAGGTCAAATAATAATTTATGCTTGGTTGCTGGTTATCTTTTAGCGTTCTGACCATTTAGAATATATTAACATTTCTAATAAATTACATAACTGTGGTTACTGTTTTTAACTATTTTCAGATGGTTGCTCTGCTTATTGTTTGCAATTGGCTTATTTCAGATTGAATGATGGCGACAACATGGTGCACTATGGTACTTGGATGCAGAGTTCATGCTCGTGGCCAGTATTGGAATATTGTTGCTTGTAATCTTGAAGATCCATGATCATGGCTTATTTTCTAATCAAGAGTAGACCTTCTGTTTGTTTTTCAGCTTCAAACGGATTGTGTTCTCAATCTCAAAGTTTGTTGTTGTCAGAGTTATGATTTTATATCATGTATGGACTAATTCTGATTGATTTAGGTCTATGTTATGGTGCCTTGGATCTATGTTGAAAGGTCAGGATTCCTTTTTAAGTTTTCCTATTTTTTTTAACTTGTGATCTTTTACCACTCAACTGAACTTCAATGTTTGATTAAATGTCTACTTTTCCTGCTTTTACTACGTTGCCCTCTTAAGAAATGTTGGTACAATGTAAGTTATTCTGAATCCAAAGCATAATCTGTACCAAGTAACTCAATCCATAGGTGCTAGGTAAGTTCAACCAGAAAATACAATGTTTAACTAACATCTCCTTTATTTTGTGCCAAACTCTTGATAGACATGTGGGTGCCGCACGTGCCTGTCTACTAGTGTATAGAAATGTATATAATAATTGGCTACCCTTTTTTCGCACCTCCCTCATGAATAATTTTCAATCAGAGGTGATTGGCTGTCCAATCACAAATCTTTATTTTCATGAATCTGTGTAGTTTCTTAGGGCATAGATGTTCATCGCATCATTTGTGCTTTTCCACACAATTTGTAATGGAAAAAATGGTGTTCAACCGAACATCAATAAAAATATAATTTAAATACATCTTTAACATAATCTGTATAACCTATGTAGATGAAGGCCATTAGCAATCATTAATTGCTTTCCGTAGCAACGCGTGGGGAACCACCTAGTAATAACTATATATTCAGCGTCAAATTTATCACTAAACCAAATTTTTTTCAATGTTATCTTGTTTCCAGTCTAGTTTTTCTTAAAAAAATTACACAGTACAACGTAGACGCTCACAATGTGCACGCACCCTCACCTCTACGAACACACATACGCAAACCCTAGCGCCGTTAAATCTTAGAATAAGGGGGGTGTTTGGTACTGCTCCACAAGCTCCACCGTGGAGCAGCTTCATAAAAAAACTAGAGTTTGTGGAGCACATCTTTAGGTGCTCTCACAATTTCACCGTTTTTCCTCGAAAAGAGTGCGTGGAGCTAAAATCGTTTGGCTAAAAAACATAAGGTAGAGCAGTTCCAAACACCCCCTAAATTCACGAAAATGCGAGCATCAAGTCGATGATTTAAACACGGAGGTTACACCACGGGTAATCCAACCAACTGATCTGATCTCCGGTCCAGTTTAATTGATTAATTGAGTAGTCTCATCTGCAGTCTGTTGTTCGCTGATGCTTGTCCTGTCCCACTTCGGCCTTCACTTATCACAATGGGTAGTCCAGGCAGGCCCGTGACTACCCTGGAATCTGGCCCAAAAACAATTTTTAGTACTCTGCAGCCCATGCAGCCCATGAGAATTTGGCCCAGGCGCCCAGTGTTCACTCGTCATCTCTAGCCTAAGGCAGCAACGGAGCCACCCCGGCGACCGCGACCCTCGACCCCGACGCTTCCAGTCCAGCGGAGCGCGTCTGCGCGCTCGACCGGCGAGTGGCGACCGCCGCCCCAGCCCGGCCGGTCGGCCGGGTTCTCAAAGACTAGTGTACAGTGTAAACTCGTCTATTCGAACTGTCCCTGCCATGGCGAGCACGCGAAGCAGCTCATCGCCTTCTCGTGGCGCCGGCGATGGAAAGAAGCGCCTCGAAGCACTGGCCCTGGACAGGGTAGCGGAGGCCGCCGACGCAGTTGCCTACGCTGCGTGCGCCGGCGAGGTGGTCCGCGCGATTCACGCCGTCGCATCCCTCCTCTTCCCCGTCGACTCTGAGGCTGTCGCCGGTGAGGTCCTGAGCCCTAACCCCCCACGGCTCCGCACCTATGCTTAAATATCTACTTCCTACCATCTCTAATTCGTGTCGTTTGTGTGCGCTCTCTCGTCTGCAGGTACCGTCGAGGAACCCTTCAGGAGCCAGGTGAGACTTTGTGATAGTTTGAAGGCACTAGTTAATTTATTTGAGCGGAATTCTGATTTTTTTTTACGAAACCTTGCTATATTTACTTGACAAATATGGTCTCCTAGAAAGATTGATTGATGGGAGGTGTCTATGGAAACCAGAAAGTCTGTTTTCGCTTGCATAGGCGCTTTGGTTTTATATTTAGATCATAAGAAGCCAGATATGCAACTGAGGTTGTACAAGTTATATTCTGGAAAAAATCACCGTCTAGCCAAGCACTGAACTAGATTAATGTGCCACAATATCTTGTGGCTGATAATCATTTGTGACATATTACATGAATGATTCCATCATGGGTAGCACAGCGTGTTACTGAGACCACTTACACTTAGGTGAAGTTAGCAGTACCCAAGTACGAAAGTGTTTGAACCTTTGTCTAGTGATGAAAGTATGAAACATTCATGTCAGTGCATTGAGTGTAAATTTGGGAGATAAATTCGTGTTTTCAAAGGCACTTACCTCTTTCTGTGTGATATGGAAAATTTGAGTTCAGAAGCATGGTATTTGTAGGTTTCACCACTTCCTGTTTTCTCAGATTGTTGAAGCTGTAACCCTCAGCAATGATGAAAGGGAATCTTGGAGGTGTGCCTTTTATCATGGTCCAGCATTTCCTACCATGTCTAAGATATTGCTTGGCAGTAAGTGTACTACTCTGTCTTTACACCTAAGTATTCACAAACAATGAATAGTATCTGCCTCTGCCAACTGCAGTCTCATACTGCCATGATTCATTTATGTCCACTGTCAGCTACAATCTCATGGCATGTATTAGTTGTTTGCACTCAATACAAAATTGATTTGTGCCATCAATCAGAAGGGATCTTCTAGAGTTTTTTTTTAAAAAAAAATACATTACAGATAAAATTCATTGAAGAATGAAGTATTGAATTTCATGTCCAAACTCATTTATATCCATTGTGTCTTGGGTGAAAGCAAGAAAGGCTTGCTTGCTGGCAATCTTGTGGTGCACTCTGTCTGCCAATCGTCCTTAATTGCTTGTTCAATCATATACTCTTCCCATCACTTCTACTTAAAAATGAAAAGAATTTCAAATGTGGCTGTGTTGAACGAGAGGCGAATCCAACTTTTATTTGAACACCAGTTGTTTGTGTCCCTTGTTGTCTTTACAGGAATTTGGTTCTCATGCCCCCATGGACATCTAGAATGTTCAGAAGATTTTAATTAGTTACTAAGCACGTTGTCAATTTGTTACTCTTAAACATTTTTAGCACTCTCCAATCCATTCTGCCACTATGGTTGTCAGATGTTGCCTTGAAGTGGTTGCCGAAGATTAATGTCTCTGCAAGGAAAGAGATTTATGATTCATTTTTTGTCAAAGGGCCTCCAACTGAAGTGATTCAAGCTCTTGTTCCAGCGCTATCTGAAAAAGAAGTTTCTAAGGAGGACCATCAGACTTTTTACTCGAACCTTGAAAGGTAATATTCATAAATAGGTCCCTTGCAGTTTAGCTTTGTGGACTTCACTAGGTCATGCCTTTGCCACATTTACGCTGTGGATGTTTATGTATGTATACTGTTGTTCATTCTAGTTATCGCAAGCATATTTTCTTCTTATCTTTAGCTAGTTCTTGTTGTTTCTTGGAAGTTTGAATTCCATGTGGTATCTCCTTTTGCTCTCACATGATATCTTTTGAATTTAAGTTTGTTACTTAAGAGTTTTACTTATTTCAGGCTACTGATTCTATGCTTACTTGATAATAAGGGGGTTTTCCAAATTGTTTTGGACTTTTCTTGTTCTAATAAGCATGGCAAAGACATTCACAACCCAGATAAAATAATATTCGTATCAAGGGTTGCACAATTACTTGCATCTGTTCCAGAT
The DNA here is from genome assembly GCF_019320115.1 of Miscanthus floridulus. Classification (NCBI taxonomy): domain Eukaryota; kingdom Viridiplantae; phylum Streptophyta; class Magnoliopsida; order Poales; family Poaceae; genus Miscanthus; species Miscanthus floridulus. The sequence goes on from NC_089586.1 coordinate 88,804,837, forward strand.
AAAGCAAGATTGGGAGCTTCAGCTGCACTTACATCACCGTATCCTTTTCCACTATGGAGTATCTTATACTTTACTAGACAATTAACCTGAGTATCTTGTTCCTTCCTTGCTGTATGTTATGCTGCAGTGCGCCCACAAATCATAATAAAAAAATTGGGTCAAAACTTTATTTGCCATTTATTTCTGCAGTTTGTCGTTTTCAAACTCAAATAATGTTCTTCTGGTTTGTACTTGTAATTGTAAATGCTTAACACAAACAAGCTCATTCTTCAAGCATGTTGTCAGCCAACTTCTTGATGGTGCAGAAGCAGCAACTATTGAGTTGGCTACTGACGAAGAAGCTAATGAACATCGTGTCTTGAGTTCTATGTTCCACTTTGTGGGTGAAGTGCTATCTCGTGTTTGTCGTCGTGGGTCTGCTGGTGAGTATTGATCTCTCAAAGTGCAGTTTTATATTTTGATTGTTCAATGAACTTAGAACATGTTTGGTTCTTTGGCATAAAGTTTGTACAGTTTAACCTTTGTGGTATTTGTTTGCTACCACTGTCACACAGCAAGGAAGCAGATCATTTGCTTGTATGTCTGATAACATCTTGTTGGTTTCAGGTATTTTAGTTGCTGTATTGATTCCTAAGATTCGCAATCACCTACATAGATGTGTGCCACCAGATCATAGGGCCATAAGTCCTGAGATGATCCAGCATGTTTGCCATTCTCAATTTTGGTTCAATATGGTTGAATCAATGAGAGATCAGCATTCTATTGAAAGGTTGACAGAAGAGTTGCTGCGTCAACTTGCATCACAGCATATAAGTGATGAAGAGGCTTATTGGATTCTGTGGACCCTCTTTAATCAGAGCTTCAAGCGTTTAACTGTCATGAGGTGAGATAGGACCGGTCGGTTTGAATTCTAAGCAACATTGGAAGTCAATCATCTGGTAGCTTAGTGATTAATTTTTTAGTTCATCTACATATGTGGCATGTAGTATGCTACTCCATTCCAAATTATAAGACGTTTTGGGTTTTCTAGATACATAACTTTTGTTATGCACTTAGACATACACTATGTCTAGAGACATAGCAAAAACAATGCACTGTTCTTTCCTTTTTTGGTTATTTCTTTGCACATTCTCACAACAATTATTCATCTTTCCGATCACTGTGTAGTATAAATTATTCGGATGTGTTCTCTGAGGTGGACTTTGTGATGAATATTGTTTTTTTAGTATGCCATCAACATTTTCAAGTCAATGTGTATATATTTTGGCCTCCATATAAGCACCTATTTCATTGATACATAATTATCTTTTCTTTATGTTTGGTTTTTTAATGTGAATAATACCATCCAAATCCATATCACCATGAAGGGCAATGTTTCATGCATTACTTTCGCTATACATCCTACCCATGCATGGCTATTCAATGTACAAATGGAGTAGGAAACTTTAGCATCTACTAAATTTGTGAAGTATTTCTGTGTTTTTTTTTTTCAGTTTCCCTCATTATGTAGCTTCATCTCATCTTACTTTAGGGCGATGTTTGTTGACAAATTTTTGCTCTGGAAAACGTTTCCTCTATGCTGCCTGAGATGGATTCTTCAGTACACTGTCTTTGAATGTCCACCAAATTCAACCACAGAAATTCTGATGCAAAGGACACCGAACTTTTTTGGTATATTGCAAAGTTTGGTTAGTATTTGGTCCAGGAAAGAGTTTATTCAGTCATATTCAGTGGAGCAACAAGCTTGTATCCTTTGAGCCACTGAAAATTACATTGCTTCATTTTTTTATACAAGTATTATTTGGCATCATTCTCCTTGATAGATGCAGATATTACTGCAGCAATTGGATTATGTTTGGAAAAGCTAACAAAAAAAGAATTAGAAACAACTAAAGATGTATTGAATTCTATTCTTCAAGGAGTAAGCTGTGAGTTCACCCCTGTACATTAGCTTAGCAGAATTTGATATGAATAACCATAACATCTTCTTGCTGAATTTGTTTTTGTCACTCTAGGCAGGTTAGAGAGCCCAATTGATTTAATACGGAAGATGGCTAGTGCTGTTGCATTGACATTCTCTAAAGTTGTTGATCCGAAAAATCCTCTGTACCTTGATGACAACTGTTGTGAAAATGTTGATTGGGATTTTGGGGTTCTATCTCCAAAGGAGATCAAAGCCCCTTCAGATGCTGTAGAATCTAAAACTAAACCAAAAGCACGTGAGAACAAGAGAAATGCGGGTGAGAAGAAGGCAAAAGCAATAAAACATGATATTCCAGATGTCAGAGCGAAAATCGTGGAGATCAATTCTATAGATCATGATCAAATGTCTGATACTGCTACGAATGGGCAGTTGGAGGAGGAAGAATGTGACGAGGAAAGCATGAACGTGGATGCATACAGTGATTCATCCCTAGAGCCATATGATCTATCAGATCATGACACAGATTTGCAAAAAAAATTCAGCCACCTGAGTGATCTTGCAGCAGCACTAAGAAAACCTGATGATCCAGATGGTGTAAGTTCCCAATTACTACTATCAATTATTTAGGCAGACCCAGTGCCGGAGGCTCCCACATGAGTGGGGTCTGGGGAAGGGAAAAACCGAGGCAAGCCTCCCCCTCGCCCCCCCCCCCCCCCCCGGCAAAATCTGCGGAGAGGCTGCTTCGAACCCACGACCCTGGTGACTCAGTGAGACAGCTCTCTGATGGATAAGTCTCATGTGTGGCTGGTCTTTGTGGGGCTGTGATGCTCACATGGTCCTTGTGGCTGTTTTTCTGTTTTTAGGACAGCATCTTAGACTAGAGGACAGCATCTTAGAGGACAGCATCTTAGACTAGAGGACAGCATCTTAGCTAGGATAGCATATTAGCATCTTAGACTAGCATCTTGGCATATGCTTGGCTGGCTAGCAGCCTATAAATATGTAACCCCAACCCCTTAGGTTGGTATGGCATTTGTGTGAGCTTGTGTGAGAAATAGACAAGAAAATTGCCCCAACTCCTAGTGTCATCCTCTCTCGATGAGAGTAAGAATTCCCCTACTACCAAGAGTGAGAATTCAGCGACTAACAAGTGGTATCGGAGCCGTAGTATCCTGTAGCCTGAGCATCTCCTGCTCATCCCCTTGCCCAGCCTCGCAACAACCCCAGCTGAGAGTAGCAGCAGCTCCGGCCGCTCCTGTTCACTCCTCTCCCAGCTTGTCTGAAGCAGCCCTCTCCCCACGCAGCAGCCCCCGGCAGCGCGTCATGTCCGCAGGGCAGTCTCAGTGCTCGGTCGCCTCGAGCACGCGGCGTCGGCAGGAGGCCGAACTTGCCGCAGCAGAGGAACGCGAGCGAGCGGCGGCAGAGACCGCTGCGGCGGCGGCAAGGGCGTCGAGGTTGGCAGCGGCGGAGCTGGCAGCAGCCAGAGCGGAGGCGGAAGCGGCGGCGGCGGCGAATGCAGCGCGTGCGGCGGCGGCGGAGGTCGAGGCTCTGCGCGGCAGCATCGGCAGCTCCATTTCCGCTGACGACACCGCCGACGCAGATCTCGAGCTGCTAGAGAGGGAGGCAGCGCGAGCGCGGGCGGCGCAGTGGGCAGCCGCGCACGTCCACGAGCGTGGCGGCAGCCCAGACAGGCGCGGACGCGCTGGCGGCGCTCCTGGAGGAGGCGCGCACGGCGGTGGCGCTCCTGGGGCAGCCGCGCACGCCCACGAGCGCGGCGGCAGCCCAGACAGGCGTGGACGTGCCGGTGGCGCTCCTGGAGGAGGCGCGCACGGCGGCGGCGCTCCTGGAGGAGGCGCGCACGGCAACGGTGGCGGACGGGTCGATGGAGAGCGCGGCCTTCACAGGCAGCGTGGCTCTCTCTCCCCGGATCGGTACCGACGGGTCGATGGAGAGCGCGGCCTTCACAGGCAGCGTGGCTCTCTCTCCCCGGATCGGTACCATGGTTACCACGGGCTCCAGGCTATTGTCAGGGACGTCGGTCCCGGCGGTGGGTGGCCTACCCTCACCAAGACTAACTACGTCGAGTGGGCTGCGGTGATGAGGGTAAAGCTCCAGGTGCGGCACATGTGGGAGGCAGTCCGGTATGGCGACGTCGACTACGACCTAGATCGACGGGCGCTGGATGCTCTCATCGCTGCAGTCCCGCCCGAGATGCAGTTCTCACTTACCAGCAAGCGGACTGCCAAGGAGGCTTGGGACGCCATCGCTGCGGCACGCATCGGCAGCGACCGCGCCCGCAAGTCCACGCTGCAGGCACTTCGCAAGGAGTGGGAGAACCTGGCCTTCAAGCCAGGTGAGGACGTTGATGACTTTGCTCTCCGTCTCAACACTCTGTTGCAGAAGATGGTGCAGTTCGGCGACGACACCTACGGTGAGGAGAGAGCTGTCGAAAAACTCTTCCGCTGCGTCCCCGAGAAGTACAAGCAGATGGCTCGCTCGATCGAGTCGCTGCTGGATCTCTCCACGATGTCGATCGAGGAGGCGATAGGTCGCCTCAAGGTCGTCGACAGTGATGAGCCACAGTCCCTCTCGGGGCCCATCACCACTGGCGGGAAGCTCCTTCTCACTCGGGAGCAGTGGCTTGCCAGCCAGGGTGACCGGAGGAAGGGGGAGCCTTCTTCCGCGACAGGCGGCCGCAAGCGTGGCAAGCCGCGCAAGGCGCGCAGAGACGCCCAGGCCGGGGCGCGAGGACGTGCCGAGGGTGATGCCCGCGGAGGCGCCCAGGGCGGCGCCGTCGGCAGGCACAAGCCGGCACGAGACGACACCTGCCGCAACTGCGGCCAGCTTGGCCATTGGGCCAAGGACTGTCGACAGCCACGACGCGGCCAGGCCCACGTCGCACAGGCGGAGGAGGAGGAGCCGGCTCTGTTCATGGCACATGCCAGCATCGAGCTACCTCCAGCGGCACCGGCCGCAGCGGCTCTCCACCTCGACGAGCCAAAAGCACACGCCCTCCTCGGCGACAGCTCCGGCAACGACAAGACTGACGGGTGGTGCCTCGACACCGGCGCCACCCATCACATGACCGGTCGACGGGAGTTCTTCACCGAGCTTGACTCTAGCGTTCGAGGCTCCGTCAAGTTTGGGGATGCCTCCGGCGTGGAGATCAAGGGCGTCGGCTCCGTCATCTTCACCACCATGTCTGGTGAGCACAGGCTGCTCACCGGAGTCTACTACATCCCCGCGTTGAGGAACTCCATCATCAGCTTGGGACAGCTGGATGAGAACGGTTCGTGCGTGGTGGTTGAGGACGGAGTCATGAGGATTTAGGATTGTCGTCGTCGCTTTCTTGCCAAGGTATCCAGAAGCGCAAATCGACTCTACGTTCTTAACGTGCAGGTGGCACAACCCCTCTGTCTCGCTGCTCGTTGAGACGACGAGGCGTGGCAGTGGCACGAGCGTTTCGGGCACCTTCACTTTGAGGCCCTGAAGCGGCTCAGTGCCACGGAGATGGTGCGAGGCTTGTCGTGCCTTGACCATATGGAGCAGCTCTGCGACGTCTGCGTGTTGACGAAGCAGAGGCGACTCCCCTTTCCCCAGCGGGCGAGCTTTCGAGCCAAGGAGAGGCTCGAGCTTGTGCACGGGGACTTGTGTGGCCCGGTGACACCGGCCACACCGGGAGGACGACGCTACTTCCTGCTGCTCGTCGACGACCTCTCCCGCTACATGTGGGTGATGGTCCTCGGCAGCAAGAGAGAGGCTGCGGACGCCATCAGGCGCGTGCAGGCTGCTGCGGAGGCGGAGTGCGGCCGCAAGCTGCGCGTGCTGCGCACCGACAACGGCGGCGAATTTACGGCGGCTGAATTCGCGTCGTACTGCGCTGACGAGGGCATTCAGCGCCACTACTCCGCGCCGTACAGCCCGCAGCAGAACGGCGTCGTCGAGCGGCGCAACCAGACGGTTGTGGGGATGGCTCGGGCCCTCCTCAAGCAGAGGGGGATGCCGGCTATCTTCTGGGGAGAGGCGGTGATGACGGCCGTCTACATCCTCAACCGCTCGCCTACCAAGGCGCTCGACGGCAGGACGCCGTACGAGGCTTGGCATGGGCGCAAGTCGGCGGTCTCCCACTTGCGGGTCTTCGGCTGCCTCGCATTCGCTAAGGAGCTTGGCCACATCAGCAAGCTCGACGACAGGAGCACTCCGGGAGTGTTCATCGGCTACGCGGAGGGCTCGAAGGCCTACCGCATCCTCGACCCGAAGACACAGCGTGTGCGCACGGCGCGCGACGTTGTGTTCGACGAAGGGCGAGGATGGGCGTGGGACAAGGCAGTGGACGACGGCTCGGCTTCGACGTACGACGACTTCACTATCGAGTACGTCCACTTCGAGGGAGCTGGGGGAGTAGGCAGTTCTTCGGCGAGCGCGTCTACCCCAGTCTCCGAGCCTCCACCGACCCCGGCACCTGCTACTCCGACAGCACCACGCTCTCCAGCCAGGACCTCGGCTGCGATGAGCTCTTCGCCGGCTCCACCACAGCCGGCAAAGCCACGCACTCCAGCACCGACAGGCACCACTCCGGGCACGTCTACTCTACCACCAGCTCGTGTCGAGCACGGCCCGGTTGAGCTCGCTACTCCGCTCTCTCACGACGAGGAGCGCGTCGACGCGTACCACGACGGTGAGCCGTTGCGGTACCGTACGGTGGAGAACCTTCTCGGCGACCAGCCGGTGCCGGGACCGGTGCCTCACGACCTGGAGGCGCAGTTGCACCTTGCGTGTGACGACGGCGAGCCTCGGTCGTTTGCAGAGGCCGAGAGACACGCGGCATGGCGCGCCGCGATGCAGTTGGAGATGGATGCGGTTGAGAAGAACCGCACCTGGGAGCTTGCTGACCTTCCTCGTGGTCACCGCGCGATCACCCTTAAGTGGGTGTACAAGTTGAAGAGGGATGAAGCCGGCGCCATCGTCAAGCACAAGGCTCGCTTGGTGGCACGAGGTTTCGTGCAGCAGGAGGGGGTCGACTTCGACGACGCTTTTGCTCCCGTGGCACGGATGGAGTCCGTGCGACTCCTCCTTGCGCTAGCTGCCCAGGAGGGCTGGTGTGTTCACCACATGGACGTCAAGTCGGCGTTCCTTAACGGCGACTTGAAGGAGGAGGTCTACGTGCACCAGCCGCCGGGATTTGCGATCCCCAGCAAGGAGGGCAAGGTGCTCCGCCTGCGCAAGGCCCTCTATGGCTTGCGGCAGGCACCGAGGGCGTGGAATGCCAAGTTGGATTCCACGCTAAAGGGGATGGGCTTCGAGCAAAGCCCGCACGAGGCGGCCATCTACCGACGGGGCAATGGAGGAAATGCCCTGCTGGTGGGTGTCTACGTCGACGACTTGGTGATCACCGGCACCAAGGATGCGGAGGTGGCGGCATTCAAGGAAGAGATGAAGGCCACCTTCCAGATGAGTGACCTAGGGCTTCTCTCCTTCTACCTGGGAATCGAGGTGCACCAGGATGACTCCGGGATCACGCTTCGACAGACCGCCTATGCCAAACGCGTCGTTGAGCTAGCTGGGCTCACCGACTGCAACCCAGCTCTCACTCCGATGGAGGAGAGGCTGAAGCTGAGCCGCGACAGCACGACGGAGGAGGTGGACGCTACACAGTACCGACGCCTTGTGGGGAGCCTTCGCTACCTCGCCCACACACGGCCGGACTTGGCATTCTCCGTCGGCTACGTTAGTCGGTTCATGCAGCGACCGACGACGGAGCACCAGCAGGTTGTGAAGAGGATCATCCGCTACGTTGCGGGGACTCTCGACCACGGCCTCTACTACCCGAGGTGTCCTGGGGCGGCACACTTCGTCGGGTACAGCGACAGCGACCACGCCGGCGACATCGACACCAGCAAGAGCACGAGCGGGATCCTCTTCTTCCTCGGCAAGTGCCTCGTTAGCTGGCAGTCGGTCAAGCAGCAGGTGGTGGCCCTGTCCAGCTGCGAGGCCGAGTACATAGCGGCCTCCACCGCTTCGACTCAGGCGCTCTGGCTCGCTCGACTGCTTGGTGATCTCCTCGGCAGAGACACTAGAGCGGTGGAGCTCAGGGTGGACAGCAAGTCTGCTCTGGCCCTGGCAAAGAACCCCGTGTTCCACGAACGCAGCAAGCACATCCGGGTGAGGTACCACTTCATCCGAGGCTGTTTGGAGGAAGGGAGCATCAAGGCGAGCTACATCAACACCAAGGACCAGCTTGCGGACCTGCTCACCAAACCCCTTGGGAGGATCAAGTTCCTTGAGCTCTGCTCCAGGACCGGGATGGTTCAACTCTCCCACAAGACGACGCACAAGACTTAGGGGGAGAATAATGGATAAGTCTCATGTGTGGCTGGTCTTTGTGGGGCTGTGATGCTCACATGGTCCTTGTGGCTGTTTTCTGTTTTTAGGACAGCATCTTAGACTAGAGGACAGCATCTTAGAGGACAGCATCTTAGCTAGGACAGCATATTAGCATCTTAGACTAGCATCTTGGCATATGCTTGGCTGGCTAGCAGCCTATAAATATGTAACCCCAACCCCTCAGGTTGGTATGGCATTTGTGTGAGCTTGTGTGAGAAATAGACAAGAAAATTGCCCCAACTCCTAGTGTCATCCTCTCTCGATGAGAGTAAGAATTCTCCTACTACCAAGAGTGAGAATTCAGCGACTAACACTCTCACCACTGCACCAGGCCTTCCCTTCACTACTATCAATTATTTACAAAGAACAACAACAACAACAAAGCCTTTAAGTCCCAAACAAGTTGGGGTAGGCTAGAGTTGAAACCCAACAGAAGCAATCAATGTTCAGGCACCTGATCTTTTCTTTGCTGTTTCTTTTCTGTACCCAAGGTTGAAAATGCTCTTAATTATGCGGAAAAGCTTGTGAGAGCATCACCTGATGAATTACGCTACAACTCTGGCGACCTTGTTAGAGCACTGGTGCATGTTCGTTGTTCTGATGTGGCAATGGAAGGAGAGGAAGATTCTGCTGAACAAAAGAGACAGAAGGCATTGGTTGCCTTGCTGGTAACCTGCCCATTTGAATCTCTAGATGTTCTGACAAAATTGTTATATTCATCTAGTGTGGATATTGGTCAGCGCATTTTGATTATTGATGCTATGACTGAGGCAGCACAGGAGCTTGCTGAAACTAAAACTGTGAAGACAGAACAGCGACGTGGTAACTTGATAATTGACACTTCTCCCTCTTGGCTGGTTCCGAGTAATATAGGACCTCCTGGGGCAGGCCCTTGGAGAGAGGTCTCTGAACCAGGAACACTTTTAAGTTGGTCACACCGTTATGAAAGAGAAGTTCCATCTAAATCGGGTCAATTGAAATCAGGAAAATCTCGTAAATGGGGCATTGGAAAAGCGAAAGACTTGCAGGTCGAGTGGTCTAAAAATAGAGTTCCTTTGTATGCCGCTGCTTTTATGCTCCCTGTGATGCAAGGATATGATAAAAGGTCACATGGTGTCGACTTGCTTAATCGGGACTTTGTTGTCCTCGGTAAATTGATATACATGCTTGGTGTCTGTATGAAGTCTATGGCCATGCATCCAGAAGCATCAGCTCTTGCTCCTGCTCTTCTTGACATGATAAGATCTAGGTATTCACCACCAGAAGAACTATCTACCTTGTTTTTCTGAATATTAACGCGAACTCTTTCTGTAGAGATGTTTCACGACATGCTGAAGCGTATGTCAGAAGGTCTGCGTTGTTTGCAGCGTCTTGTATATTGATATCTTTGCATCCGTCATATGTGGCGTCATCTCTTATTGAAGGCAACCAGGACATTTCTACTGGATTAGAGTGGATACGCACATGGGCTCTTCAAGTTGCTGAAGCTGATCCTGATACAGAATGCACATCGGTAAGTACTGCGATCATTACTGAGAAGTTATATATCACCTTTATCTATATGTCTCGTACGGTTCTGCTCCTTGGCATATAGTACCCCTTTTAGCCCCATAATCATGGTACACAGGTACGGTACTACAACCAGCAAGCAAGTTAAGGGAAAATGTAATATTGAATTCGAATGCTGTGGCCTTTGCTTTTAGTCTGGAAAGAAATTTTGTTTACTTGGTGAAATGATTTACTATATCACCGCATAATCTTACAGGATATCACCTTTTTTGTTACCAGTAAACTGGAAACTTCACACTTTCTAGACATGACATTGCCAATCATCTCATTTTGTTGTCCCATCGAGTGACTGTTTTTAGCAATTCATGAGTTTGTGCTGTATAGAGAAACCTTGCTAGCAATCTATGTTGAATATGCACAATCTCTGTTAATACTGTTGCGTATCGTGTTTTCTCTCATGCTCTCCTTTAGATGGCCATGACCTGCCTGCGGCTCCATTCTGAGATGGCTCTTCAGACATCGCGCGCACTGGAATATGCAGATCACTCCAAGACTGGCAGAGCCATACCTTCTAAGCTTGACAGCATTATCCTACCATTCGGAAACATGATGTGATAAACTGTAAAAGTTGTGGAGGGATGTGTCCTGCTGTTGTACAGATTTACAGAACTTACGTAGCAAATTCTGGTTATTTAGTAGGTCTACCGTCAAGTCCAGCTGTTTACGTGCTGGTCCTATGGCAGTCTGAAGGGCAGTGGCTAGCGGACGTCAGGACGCCAGCGCAGCCCAACCCCGTCCACCTTTGCCTGGCCCCACGAGTGTGCTCCACCCCTATCTCAGCGTCTGTCAGTCCTTTCTCTGACCCCCTCTTTCTCGGACTCTCTGCCGGGCGACACACGGGAGCCGGGATAAGCGGCTGACGACGAGCACCCAACAGCCTCGTCCGCCAGCCCCCAACACCCTCGTTCGTCAGCACCCAACAGCCTCGTCCGCCAGCCCCCGGTTCGTCCCAACGACAAACATAAATGCAATATGAGACTCAAAGTAGATGAAATATTTAGAACATGCTTTTGTAACACGTGTGTGAAACATATGAAATGTCCAAAATAAAATATTTGTAACTTGCGATATAAAACCACCTGTAGCAACATCATACTAAACACGGCTGAAACATTTCGAACATACTTATCGGGTACCATAAAAAGGGATTCCCTAAGCAAGAACTGAAAAATTGCTTAGACCTTATAAATATCGAAGCCAAGAGACAACCACCGGCAAACCCTCACCTTATCCGAGGCCCGGCTGGACCACCCGGCCCACCTCGAACAATATCCGGGCTCACCCGAAGCGGGCTCGGCCCAGAACGAAACCACGAGGCCTCGGACGAGGTACCGGTTTTCTGACTCGCCCGAGGCCCCGCGCCACAAGGCCTCGGACGAGGTACCGATTCTCCGACTCGCCCGAGGCCCCGCACCACGAGGCCTCGGACGAGCACCCAGTTACCGACTCGCTTGAGGCCGGCTCGGCATCAACCCCGTCACCGCCGCCTTGACCGGCTTCTCTGACGGGACGTCACATCTAACTAACGCATCCAACCACTCCCGCGACGTCAGCCGAACGACGGCACGATACAGCGGAGTGGCCGACGAGACGGGAGTCACATCGACGCCATGCCGTCCGGGACAGGACGGGGCAGTGGTTACCGGCCGCTGTGCTCGGCACTGTGCTGCCTAACCCCTGCTCTAATGACATCGCGGCGTGGAAAGTCAAGTCCGGGTCCCTGTAGCCTTGGAATCGACGTACGGGACCAACTGCTCCCTCCGAGCCTCGGCTATCCGCTTCCGGGCTCCTATAGCCTCGGGACTCGCGCCCACCGAGCCCCCCACAATGGTTCAGCCTCTGCACCGACTGGGCCTCGGCTCTCTACGTTGTCAGCACTCTGGGACCGGCACGTCGTCCGCAGTACGCGCCATGCCCTGCGTCAAGCTGCAGGAGCTCCCATGTCGTGCACAGGGCCAAGCTCCTGTAGCCTCGGAATCAGCGCACCCGCGCCGTCGCATCTACCCAGCCTCGGCTCTCCGCGCCGGTCAAACATACAGTGACCAGCACGCCTCCAACAGAAGAAGGCGCGCATGCCACCACAGGAGCTCCCACATCGCACAGGATCAGGCGTGATCGGTGCGTCGCTCCAGTGCACCGAGGACAAGACCGCTCCACCGACCATGCCGCCACAGTGACAAGCTGCAGGGCTCGGACATATCGCCTCTGCTCACAAAACGCCACGTAGCAAATACATGTACCGCCCCTGTGCCTCCCTTCGACTATAAAAGGGAGTGACCAGGGCCACTTCTAGGGGGGATCAGACTCACACGTGCAAGCAACGCACAACGCTCTGTAATACACACGCTCCCTCACTGCAAGAGATCAACATCTCAAGCAACCCACGCCACTCTACGCAGAGATCTGGGACTAGCTCCCTCTCTCGCTCAGCTTGTAAGCCCCTACTACAAGCACCTCAGTGCAAGGAATACAAGATCGCTCTCTCAGACTGGACGTAGGGCACCTATTGCCTGAACCAGTATAAACCGTGTGTCTCTTTGCATCACCATCCGGGATTAAGGGCACACAGTACACTTTCACTAGTCGGTTGAGGACCCGCCGGACCAAAACACTGATAGTTGACGCGCCAGGTAGGGGCCATACTGCGTGTCAGCTTAGTCATCCCAACAAGTTCTGGATGGCAGACCCCGTGCGACCACTGCGTCTCGGCATGGTGATCTGGTTCGGGAGCCTAGAGTTCATGTCTCTAGGATATGAGTACGATATGGTACTCCTCCCACCTAGAGCCCCATCGACCGACGATGACATCACACACCAGCAACCTAGGCGCAGGCGGCGCCCGGGTGAAAGCTCTAGTTTGGTTTTGGTTAATTGATGAAACCCTAAGTGCTAACCTAGTTTATCAAAGTGATTATGAGATAGATAGAACTACTCCAAGTGATGAAGCAATGACGAAGATCATGGCAATGGCGATGGCATGGTGATGATCAAATGCTCAAACTTGGAAAAGAAGAAAGAGAAAAACAAAAGGCTCAAGGCAAAGGTATAAAATGTAGGAGCCATTTTATTTTAGTGATCAAGACACTTAGTGAGTGTGATCACATTTAAGATAGATAGCCGTACTATTAAGAGGAGTGAAACTCGTATCGAAATGCGGTTGTCAAAGTGCCACTAGATGCTCTAACTCATTGCATATACATTTAGGATCTAGTGGATCACTAACACCCTTGAAGATATTTGTGAAAATATGCTAACACATGTGCACAAGGTGATACACTTGGTGGTTAGCACATTTGAGCAAGGGTGAAGAAGACAGAGGAGATGCCAGCGTCGATCAAGTGACCGGACGCTGGATCAGAATGCACCGGACGCTGACTGCCTGTGTCTGGTCGCGCTGACCTGGCGGTACAGTAGCTAGGGTATACCACCGGACGCTGGGCTATGTCCGGTCGAGGTGGACCGGACATGTCCGGTTGAGGAAAAACGGATTTGGACCCTTACTGTACTCGACCGGACGCTGAAGCTCCAGCGTCCGATCAGTTTAGCCGGAGCGTCCGGTCAGCACTTAGCCGTTGTGATCTGACAGTTCAGTTTTAACTCAGAGTGACACGTGGCAAAAATCAGTGGACCGGACGCGGAGTCCAGGGTCCGGTCAGTCTGACCGGAGCGTCCGATCAGAGCGCGTTTTGCCCAGTGAAGGGGTATAACGGCTCTATTCCGTGAGGGCTTCTATTTAAGCCCCATAGCCGGTTGTAGCTCTAACTCTTGCACATTTTCATTGATATATCAACCTTGTGAGCTTAGCCAAAGCACTCCTAATCATCTCCATCATTGATCCATCATCATTGTGAGATTGGGAGAGAATCCAAGTGCATTGCTTGAGTGATTGCATCTAGAGGCACTTGGTATTCGTGTTGCGCTGTGGATTTCGCTTGTTTCTCTTGGTGGTTGCCACTACCTAGACGGTTGGAGCAGCGGTGGAGGATCGGCACGAGTTGGTGATTGTTCGTGGCCGCCTTCGGTGATTGTGAGGGGAGTTATACCTTCCCCGGCGGAGTGCCGAAAGGTAACTCTAGTAAATTGCTCATGTCATTGAGTTACCTCACTTGTGGGTCGGTTCTTGCGGTGTCCTATCGTGTGGACAAGGTTTGTGAAACACCTCTTAGCTGCCGAACCACCAAGTGTTGGTCGACACAACGGGGACGTAGCATGTTGGCAAGCACGTGAACCTCGAGAGAAAATCGATTGTCTCTTGTCTTTGGCATTCTCCCGGTGATTGGCTTAATCTTCATCTTATGATTGGTTCATCCCCTACACGGCGGTATAATCACCCTACTCACTTATTTACATTCTTGCAAACTAGTTGATACAAGCTTTTTAGTGTAATTAGAATTGAGAGCTTGCTTTATAATTTACATTCATCTAGTTGAGCTCTTTAGAGTAGCAAGAGTGAGAGCTCTTCGTGACTAGTTACATAGCAAGTTTGGGTGCCTAATTAATCATTGCAACTACAATTGTTGGATAGGTGGCTTGCAACCCTTGTAGAGCTAGAGCAAGTTTGCATTACGCTATTTGTCATACTAATCAAATTGCTCTAGTTGATTTGTAGATTTTTAAATAGGCTATTCACCCCCCTCTAGCCATATTAGGACCTTTCAAGTGGTATCGGATCCATGGTCACCGTTTGATTGAAGGCTTAACAACCTCGGTGTCAAATTATGGCTCAAGTTGTGTTCAACCATGTGGGGGGCAAACCACCGTTCTTTGATGGCACATGCTATGGTTATTAGAAGAGAAAGATGAGGATGTATCTTGGTTCAATCAATGATCAAGTATGGGAAGTGACCGAGAATGACTATGCTATCATTGATCCTGATGATCCAACCAATCAAGATAAGATCAACAAGCAATGCAATACAATGGCTCTCAACACCATATACAATGCCATTGATTCCAAGGTGTTTGAGCAAATCAAGGATTGTGATAGAGCAAATGAGGTGTGGAAGAGATTGGAGGAAACATATGAGGGCACACCGGCGGTGAAGAGTGCCAAGTTATACATCCTCAAGGACAAGTTGACAAGTTTCAAGATGAAGGATGACGAGAGCATTCCGGAGATGTTCCATCGATTGCAAGTCATTGTCAACGACTTGAAGGTATTGGGAGAGAAGATCAAGGATGATGATGTCTCCCATCGATTCTTGATGTGCTTACCTCCAAGATTTGAGATGTTAAGATTACTCATCATAAGAGGAGGATTGAAGGACATTACCCCCAACCAAGTACTAGGTGATGTCATGACACAAGAGACATACCATGTGGAAAGGGAGGGGGATGACAAGGATGACAAGAAGGAAGAAGAGGACAAGAAGAAGAAGAAGAAGAGTATAGCATTCAAGGCTAGCTCATCATCATCCAAGAACAAGGGCAAGTCCAAGAAAGAATCAAGTGACGATGATGATCTTAGTGACATTGATGATGAAGCCATGGCCCTATTTGTGCGCAAGATGGGCAAATTCATGAAGAAGGGCTATGGTGCAAGAAAGAGAAGAGATCACACCAAGAGCAAAGAATACGTGAGAAGATGCTACAATTGCAAGAGCCCCGATCATGTTGTAGCAAATTGTCCTTACAATAGTGACAATGATGAAGATAAGAAGAACAAATACAAGAAGGACAAGAAAGAAAAGAAGGAGAAGAGAATGACCTTTCAAAAGAAGAAGAAGGGTGGAGGCTATGTGGTCACATGGGATAGTGATGGCTCATCGGATAGTGATGACTCTAGTGATGATGGCAAGAAGTCTATCAAGAGAGCACTAGCAAGCATCGCCATCAACAACAAGCCCTCTATCTTCAACACTCCATCGACATGTCTCATGGCAAAGCCTACCAAGGTAAAATATGATGAGAGTGATGATGATGAATGTGAAAGTGACTCTTGTAGGAATGAAAATGATGATGATGATGATGAGGAGTACTCCAAGGAGGAGCTCTTGGACATGTGTGAGCAAGTGCACGCTTGCAATGAGATGAAGAGAAAGGAGTACAAAGAATTGTGCAAGAAAGTAAAATTTCTTGAGCAATCCTTTGATGAGCTCAATGCCACTCATGAGGGGCTAATGGATGCCCATGAGAAGCTTGGCAAATCTCACTCTAAGCTTGAAAAGGCTCACTCCTCTCTCATTGAGCAAGTCAAGAAGGAGGAAGCCAAGAAGGAGCAAGTGATAGTAACATGTGATGTGGGACTAACATGTGATCTTATTGATGAATCTTTTTATGAACCCATTGTTGTTGCTCCTACTAACACTTCTTGTAGCACAACCATTACCACTCCACCAATGAATGATACATCACTAATGGTGGAAAATGAAACCCTCAAGAAGGAGGTGAATGAGCTCACTCGTGCTTTAGGCAATGCCTATGGTGAAGATGCCCGCTTGCTAAAGTGCTTGGGTAGCCAAAGGTTTTCTCTCAACAAAGAGGGATTAGGCTATACCCCCAAGAAAGGCAAGGCGGCCTTTGTCACTCCCAAAGCTAGCTTTGTGAAGGGCAATGGTCGGTTTTGCAATAGATGCAAGCAAGTTGGGCATATAGAGCAAAATTGCAAGACTAACAAGAACAAGCTACCTAATGTATCCTCAATCAAATTTGATTCTTGTTACATGCTTTATAAGGGTGCCAATGGTGTGAAGGCTAAGTTCATTGGTACACCAGTTGTGGGCCCAAAGAAGAAGGCTATTTGGGTACCAAAGTTCTTGGTGACTAACCTACAAGGACCCAAGCAAGTTTGGGTACCTAAAAAGAATTGATCTTCTTTTGTAGGTAAATTATAAAGCCGGAGGAAGGCATTGGGTGCTTGATAGTGGGTGCACACAACACATGACCGGTGATCCAAGAATGTTCAATTCAATCAATGAAAGCAAGGGCAATGGGATTGATAGTATCACATTTGGTGACAATGGCAAAGGCAAGGTCAAAGGGCTTGGTAAAATTGCAATATCCAATGACTTGAGCATTTCTAATGTGCTACTAGTAGAGAGCTTGAACTTCAACCTATTGTTGGTAGCTCAATTGTGTGATCTTGGTTTCAAGTGCATATTTGGTGTGGATGATGTAGAGATCATAAGTGTAGATGGCTCTAACTTGATATTCAAAGGATTTAGATATGAGAATCTATACTTAGTTGATTTCAATGCTAGAGAAGCTCAATTGTCAACATGTTTGATCACTAAGTCTAGCATGGGTTGGTTATGGCATAGAAGGCTTGGTCATGTTGGAATGAAACAATTGAACAAATTGATTAAGCATGACTTAGTTAGAGGCTTGAAAGATGTCACATTTGAGAAGGATAAGTTATGTAGTGCATGTCAAGCCAGAAAGCAAGTTGGTAACACACATCCTAAGAAGAGCATGATGAGCACATCCAATGCATTTGAGTTGATGCATATGGACTTGTTTGGACCAACCACATACACTAGCATTGGTGGAAACAAATATGGATTTGTGATTATGGATGATTTCACTAGATACACATGGGTATTCTTTCTTGGTGATAAGAGTGATGTGTTTGCAACATTCAAATCATTTGTCAAAGGTATTCACAATGAGTTTGAAACAACAATCAAGAAAGTTAGAAGTGACAATGGTAGTGAATTCAAGAACACTAGAATTGATGAGTTATGTGATGAATTTGGAATTAGACATCAATTCTCGGCCAAGTATACTCCTCAATCAAATGGACTAGTTGAAAGGAAGAATAGAACATTGATTGACATGGCAAGATCAATGTTGAGTGAGTACAATATGAGTCACTCATTTTGGGCCGAAGGAAT
The DNA here is from genome assembly GCF_019320115.1 of Miscanthus floridulus. Lineage (NCBI taxonomy): Eukaryota > Viridiplantae > Streptophyta > Magnoliopsida > Poales > Poaceae > Miscanthus > Miscanthus floridulus. Next base: position 88,822,546 of record NC_089586.1, read on the forward strand.
CAACACGGCTTGCTACTATAGCAACCGACTCTATTGTCACCCCATGATGGAAAAGACACCTTATGAGCTATTGAATGGAAGAAAGCCCAACATAGCATACTTCCGGGTGTTTGGTTGTAAATGCTATATATTGAAGAAAGGCACTAGATTGAGCAAATTTGAAAAGAAATGTGATGAAGGCTTCTTGCTTGGTTACTCCACTACTAGCAAGACATATAGAGTTTGGAATTTGGCTAGTGGTACTCTTGAGGAGGTTCATGATGTGGAGTTTGATGAAACAAATGGTTTCCAAGAGGAAGATGAGAATCTAGATGATGTAAGAGGCACTCAATTGGTCAACGCGATGAAGAACATGGACATTGGTGATATAAGGCCTAGAGAGGTGATTGATGTTGAAGATGACAAGAACCAAGTACTCTCTAACTCAAATGTGCAAGCTAGTGGTTCTCATGATCAAATCCAAGCAAGCACTAGTGATGGCAATGTACAAGATCAACAAATGGCTAGTTCATCATCTCAACCAAGTGATCAATCAAATGCTAGCAATCAAGTGCAAGTGCTTCAACCAACCAGTGTTGCAAGAGATCATCCATTGGACACTATCATTGGTTATATTTCAAGAGGTGTGCAAACAAGATCAAGATTGGCCTCATTGTGTGAGCATTTCTCATTTGTGTCATCCATTGAACCTAAGAAGATAGATGAAGCTTTGAGGAATGTTGATTGGATCAATGCTATGCATGAAGAGCTAAACAACTTCACAAGAAACCAAGTATGGGATTTAGTTGAGAGGCCTAAGGATCATAATGTGATTAGAACTAAGTGGGTCTTTCGGAACAAGCAAGATCAAGATGGGATAGTAATAAGGAACAAAGCAAGATTAGTGGCTCAAGGTTACACTCAAGTTGAAGGTCTTGACTTTGGAGAAACATATGCCCCGGTTGCAAGATTGGAAGCAATTAGGATCTTGCTAGCTTATGCTTGTGCCCACAACATCAAGTTGTACCAAATGGATGTGAAAAGTACATTTCTCAATGGGTACATCAATGAGCTTGTGTATGTTGAACAACCTCCCGGTTTTGAAGATGAGAAGAAACCCAACCATGTCTTCAAGTTGAGAAAGGCTTTGTATGGATTGAAACAAGCACCTAGAGCATGGTATGAGAGATTGAGAGATTTCCTACTCTCTAAGGGATTCAAGATGGGAAAGGTTGACACCACTCTCTTCACCAAGAAGCTTGGAAATAACTTGTTTATAATGCAAATCTATGTTGATGATATCATCTTTGGATCAACAAATCAAGGGTTTTGTGAGGAGTTTGGCAAGATGATGGCAAGTGAGTTTGAGATGTCTATGATTGGAGAGCTTAGTTACTTCCTTGGTCTTCAAATCAAGCAAATGAAGAATGACACATTTGTGAGTCAAGGCAAGTATATCAAGGACATGCTCAAGAAGTTTGAAATGGATGAGAGTAAAGCTATTAGTACACCAATGGGGACAAGTGGAAGCTTAGATAGTAATGCTAGTGGCAACATGGTGGATCAAAAGATGTATCGGTCTATGATTGGAAGTCTACTCTATGTGACCGCATCAAGGCTGGATGTGATGTTTAGTGTATGCATGTGTGCTAGATTTCAAGCCTCACCAAGAGAAAGTCATTTGAAGGCAACTAAGAGAATATTGAGGTACTTGAAGCATACACAACATGTTGGATTATGGTATCCTAAAGGAGCAATATTTGAGTTGATTGGATATTCGGATTCCGATTATGCGGGATGCAAAGTTGAGAGAAAGAGCACATCGGGCACATGTCAACTATTGGGAAGATCACTTGTGTCTTGGTCATCAAAGAAGCAAAATAGTGTAGCACTTTCAACCGCCAAAGCGGAGTACATTTCAGCCGGTAGTTGTTGTGCTCAATTACTTTGGATGAAGGCTACCTTAAGTGACTTTGGAATCAAGTTCAAGCAAGTGCCATTGCTATGTGACAATGAAAGTGCCGTCAAGCTCACCAACAACCCGGTTCAACACTCAAGAACAAAGCATATAGATGTCCATCATCACTTCATAAGAGATCACCAACAAAAAGGGGACATTTGCATAGAGAGTGTGGGCACCGAAGATTAACTTGCCGACATATTCACCAAGCCACTTGATGAAAAGAGGTTTTGCAAGCTAAGGAATGAATTGAACATACTTGACTTCTCCAATATGTGTTGATGCACCCTCACTATATGACATGCCTCCCCTTCGAGCAAAGCAAGGTAAAGTTGATTGACATGTCATCCATCCATTGCTAAGGACTCGTTTAGTGCATCTAGTCATTCCTATCATGTAATAGGCTCATTCATAAAAATCAAATGAATTTGATGCTTATATGGTACCACTATTGCTTGTATGTTTGAAATTATCTAGTGGTAGCATATGACATGTTTGTGGGCTTGTAAACCTAGTGTTTGATTTAGAAAATGAGCTATAAATGTTTAACTCAACATGATACAAGATAACCCTTATTTGGAGGTGTGAAGAAGCTTGTCCTTGGATCAAACCGAGTTAAATATCTTTTGCAAGTAATCTAGATTGAACCAAATTGGGAAAATGATCCTTTTTCACATGGTTTCACCCCAACCTATCTATAATTTGAGCTCACCTTTTGTGCTAATTGTTGACATTAATAATCCTACCCTACCTATACATTAAGCCTTTGTGGTCATTAATGACAAAGGGGGAGAAATAGTGTACAAAGATAAAGACAACAAAGAAACAAAGGGGGAGAGATAAAATATGACAAAGGAAGGGGATCAATTAAGGGGGATCAATTACAATTAAAATTTTGAGCACACAAGTAGGGGGAGCAAGCTCATAAACTTGTATGATGCATTTGAATGAACATTTCATATATTTGCTTGCATGTTACAAGTTCTAAGTTTCAATATCCATGCTTGTGTGGTGTATGCTAGCTATAGGTTTGAATGATGAAATGAAAAACTAGCATACATAGGCTAAAGTAACTAGATTCATGCTCACATTATGAAAACTAGACCCTTGCTTTTAATGTTGATCTCATGGGGTATTCTAGTTTTTGTGTATGTCTAGTTACTAATGATGCTAAGGATGGTATATTGGTGCACTCTGATTGGTATCACGCTTCAAAGGTCCATCTCTTATACCTTAGCATCATTTGGTAGAAATTGACTCCTACATTTCCTATCTAAGCATATGTGCAAGCTACAATCCAAACTCTTAGCACATATGTAGGGGGAGCAATTACTACCATTTGGAGTTCATGAAACTTGTCCATATCCTTTTACACATGGTAGATATGCTTGGGCAAGCAACATGGATTCAAATGAACTTAAATTCATATCTTTGTCAAAGGGTTGTCATCAATTACCAAAAAGGGGGAGATTGAAAGCTCTAGTTTGATTTTGGTTAATTGATGAAACCCTAAGTGCTAACCTAGTTTATCAAAGTGATTATGAGATAGGTAGCACTACTCCAAGTGATGAAGCAATGACGAAGATCATGACAATGGTGATGGCATGGTGATGATCAAATGCTCAAACTTGGAAAAGAAGAAAGAGAAAAACAAAAGGCTCAAGGCAAAGGTATAAAATGTAGGAGCCATTTTGTTTTAGTGATCAAGACACTTAGTGAGTGTGATCACATTTAAGATAGATAGCCGTACTATTAAGAGGAGTGAAACTCGTAACGAAATGCGGTTGTCAAAGTGTCACTAGATGCCCTAACTCATTGCATATGCATTTAGGATCTAGTGGATCACTAACACCCTTGAAGATATTTGTAAAAATATGCTAACACATGTGCACAAGGTGATACACTTGGTGGTTAGCACATTTGAGCAAGGGTGAAGAAGACAGAGGAGATGCCAGCGTCGATCAAGTGACCGGACGCTGGATCAGAATGCACCGGACGCTGACTGCCTGCGTCCGGTTGCGCTGACCTGGCGGTACAGTAGCTAGGGTATACCACCGGACGCTGGGCTGTGTCCGGTTGAGGTGGACCAGACGCGTCCGGTTGAGGAAAAACGGATTTGGACCCTTACTGTACTCGATTGGATGCTGAAGCTCTAGCGTCCGGTCAGTTTAGCCGAAGCGTCCGGTCAGCACTTAGTCGTTGTGATCTGACGGTTCAGTTTTAACTCAGAGTGACACGTGGCAAAAATTAGTGGACCGCACACTGAGTCTAGGGTCCGGTCAGTCTGACCGGAGCGTCCGGTCAGAGCGCGTTTTGCCCAGTGAAGGGGTATAACGGCTCTATTCCGTGGGGGCTTCTATTTAAGCCCCATAGCCGGTTGTAGCTCTAACTCTTGCACATTTTCATTGATATAGCAACCTTGTGAGCTTAGCTAAAGCACTCCCACTCATCTCCATCATTGATCCATCATCATTGTGAGATTGGGAGAGAATCCAAGTGCATTGCTTGAGTGATTGCATCTAGAGGCACTTGGTATTCGTGTTGCACTATGGATTTCGCTTGTTTCTCTTGGTGGTTGCCACCACCTAGACGGTTGGAGCAGCAGTGGAGGATCAACATGAGTTGGTGATTGTTCGTGGCCACCTTTGGTGATTGTGAGGGGAGTTGTACC